>NW_028225186.1:42479669-42837169 GCF_052327205.1 Somniosus microcephalus | reverse complement strand
AAATTTAAACAAAGTGAATTACGGAGTTATATAGGGCGAGTTGGCTAAGGTAGATTGTGAAATTAGTTGCAATATATAACGGTATATAAGCAATGGCAAACATTTAAAGAAATAATGCAGAATTCTGAACGAATATACATTCCGTTGAGGAATAAAAACGACACTGAAAAAGTGGTACAAGCATAGCTAACTGGAGAAGTTCGTGATAGTTTTAGATAAAAAAAAGATGTTTACAATGTTACAAAAAATAGAAGTAAGCCTGAGGATTGGGCATGTTTTGAAAATCAGCAAAAGATGACCAAGTGATTGATAAAGAGGGAGAAACTAGAATTAGAGTAAATTAGCAAGAAATTTAAAAACAGATTGTAAGAGCTTTAAGTGTGTAAAAAGGAAGAGATAATTGAAATTAAAGGTGGGTCCATTAGAGGCAGAGACAGACGAAATTATAATGTGGAATAAGGAAATGGCATGACGTGGATCAAACATGTAAAGTCCGCGCCTCAATAATACACGGACTTCGGGAGAACAGTTTAACAGGTACTTTACTGAACAAGAGGCAGCTTGAAACTGAAACTACAGAAGCCTGCTAGGGACTTCTATACAGGGGTGGTCACTGCTGGTACTGCAGTCTAAGACCAGTTATTCCCTTAAAGGTACATACAAAACAATTCCTCCCCTTTTAGATAAACAGTACATAACATTCATTTAACTACTAAATAATAACTAATTACAATTACAATTTTCTCAGTAATATATACATCAACTGAAATAGTCAATTATAAGTTCAGTCTTTGAGGAGGCTTCCTGATCCGGACTGGATAGCGCCTTTCTTGAGTATCCTGTTCTGGTGGTGGAGTCAATTCTGGCTCATTGTCATTGGTTGGTTCGTCAGCTTCCAATATCACTGCTTCTGAGGTAGACGCAAACTGTACTTTGGGCTCATTACCAGGTGCACATGCTTGTGGTACAGGTTTGGCTTGTTCCTGTGCCTCTAGAATCTGGTCAGCATGGCGTCTCACGATGCCCTCTCCAACGTCCACTGTGTACATTAGTGGTCCCTGCTGTGTGCATATCGTGCCTGTATGCCATTTTCTGTTCAGTAGTCGCGGGCTAAGACTGGTCGCCCTATCTTGAAGCTCCTGGTTGGCTTCTCATTTATGTGCTGGAACTGCTTATCCTCAACATCTCGTCTTATGTTTGTTTTGAGCAAATCCAAGCGACATCTTAGTCTCCGGTTGAAAAACAGTACGGCTGGAGTTTGGCAAACAGGAAGTTATCCACCTTGTGTTGCAGTGGTATGTCGTCATTATACATTGCCTTTATGGCCTTTTTAAAGGTCTGAACAAACCTCTCAGCCAATCCATTTGTGGCTGGATGATATGGGGCAGATGTGTAATGTTTCACCCCATTATTATTCAGGAACCTCCGGAAATCCTGAGACTCAAACTGTGGGCCATTGTCGGAACAGATCTGTTCTGGCAACCCATTCCTGGCGAAGATGGTCCTTAGGACTGCAATAGTTTTCTCCGTGGTGGTGGAGGACATTTTAATGACCTCTGGCCATTTCGAATGTGCGTCCACAGCGATTAGAAACATTGAGTCCATAAATGGACCAGCGAAATCAATGTGTACCCGTTGCCATGGAGATGAGGGCCACTCCCATGGATGTAGCGGGGCCTGTGGTGGAGCGTTTTGGACCTTCTGGCATCCTGTGCATCTCTTGGTCATATCCTCGATTTCTTTATCGATTCCCGGCCACCACACAAACGCCCTGGCTAGGCTGTTCATTTTTAACCCTCCCAGATGACACTCATGAAGCTAATTGAGTAATCTATCTCTCAACCTGGGTGGAATTACCACTCGGGATCCACACATCAAGGTTCCCCGGCACACTGACAGCTGTTCCCTCCTTGGCAAGAATGCTGGCAACAGTGAGTCGCCATATGTTGGCCAACCCTTCACCGTCAAATCATAGACCCGAGAGAGTTTCTGGTCATTTCGGGTTTCCTTCTCAATACTTGCGTTTGTAACAGGTAAACATTCGGCTATGGTCGCATGGAATATCTCCACCGGGTCCACTGCAGGTGCTTCTTCCGCCGTAGGCAACGGTAGGCGCGACAGCCCATCAGCGTTTCCATGTTGTTTCGTACCTTTGTACTCTATGTCATACTGATGTGCCCCTAGAAAAAGTAACCATCTTTATAGCCGTTGCGCCGTCATCACCGGAACGCCCTTCTTTGGGTTAAAAATTGAGACCAGGTGTTGATGATCAGTCAGTAGGGTGAATTTCTGCCCGTGCAGATAGTGATTGAACTTCTTCACCCCCCACACCAGGCTGAGGGCCTCCCTGTCAATCTGGGCGTAGTTACGCTCTGCTGACGTTAGCGAGCGCGATGCAAAGGCTATTGGCCTCTCTGAACTGTCACGGAATTTGTGTGACAGCACCGCTCCAATGCCGTATGGTGACGCATCACATGCCAACCGAATCGGTAGTGTTGGGTTGCAGTGGGCCAATACTTCTTTTAAAGTGATTTGGCGTTTACATTCCTGAAAGGCACGCTTAAATTCATCACTCCATTTCCATGTTACACCAGTTTGAAGGAGGGCGTTCAGTGGGTGCAGAATTGTAGATAAATTCGGCAAGAATTTATGGTAGTAGTTCACCAACCCAAGGAACGACCTCAGTTGCGACACATTTTCTGGTGCTGGAGCCTTGACTTCAGCCTGAATCTTGTCCGGCGGCTTATGCAACCCTTGGTCATCAATCATTTGGCCACAATACGAGATTTGTCTCCTGAAGAACTCGCAGTTGGGACGGTTGGCTCGTAGCCCATATTCCTGCAATCTCGTGAGCACCTGCTCATGGTTGGCAAGGTGTTCATTTTCATTTTCGCCCGTAACCAGGATGTCGTCCAAATAACACTGGGTCCCCGAGACCCCTTGCAGGACTTGTTCCATTGCTCTCTGGCACATAGCCGGGGCTGATGCTACCCCAAATACCAGTCGATTGTACTGGTAAAGGCCTTTGTGAGTTTTTATCGTGAGGTATTTCCTAGATGCTTCTTCCACCTCCATTTGTAGATAAGCTTGAGCCAGGTCAATCTTTGTAAAACGTTTCCCTCCAGATAGTGAGGCGAAAATATCTTCTATCCGTGGAAGCGGATACTGTACTGTGTGCAGGACTGGGTTCACAGTCACCTTGAAGTCTCCACAGATGCGAACCTTCCTTGGCTCCCCAGGCATGCTGCTCAATGCTTTCTTCATTACAGGAACGATGGGTGTGGCCCACTCGCTCCAGTCCACCTTAGACAGCACCCCCGAACGCTCCAGACTCTCCAGTTCAGCTTCCACAGCTGGGCGTATCGCGTATGGCACCAGTCTGGCCTTGAAAAATGTTGGGGTTGCGTTTTCCTCAATCTTTATGGTTGCCTTTACTCCTTTTAGAGTCCCAAGTCCTTGTTAGAATTTGTGACAGACGTCCACGTGCGACGTCATCATCTTTTGTGTCAGTCACAGTTAGTGCCAGAATGGATTGCCAATCCAATTGTAGTCTTCGGATCCATTCACGTCCCAATAATGGTGGCCCTCCATCTCGTAGTATATACATGTATAGTTTCTGTGTTTCCTTTCCGTTAAATTCAACTGGCACCCTTATTTTTCCTCTGGGGTAGACCTTTTGCCCCTTGTATGTCTTCAATACAATGGACATGTCCTTTAAAGGTATGTGTGAGAATAGCCGCTCATAGTCTCGTCGATTCATGACAGTTAGGGGTGATCCTGTGTCCAATTCCATCTTCACTAGGGACCCTGCTATCATGAGAGTGACCCAAATGGTTCGGTGATCTTCTTTTGCGATCACGTTGTGTAACTTTAAACAACTTAGTCGCCTGCTCCTGGAGTCCTTATCACTCTCCTGATCTTCTGAACTACTATCTGTCAATTTCTTTACTTTCCTGTACTGTTCCTTAATAGTTCTTGTCGTGTTGGTCTTCTTTCCCAACTTGCAGACTCTTGCTATATGTCCCATTTTCCCGCATTGCCTGCATATTTTGTCTTTAAACCAACAGTCCTTCTGCTCATGGGTTGTTCTGCCGCAGCGATAGCACTTTTCGGCTTCATATGCCATTTCGTTAGCGCTGTATTCTTGTGGTTTCTGTTGTATTTCTGTAGCTCCCAGTGCTGCTGCTTCGTAGGATACTGCCACGCTAAAAGCCTGTTCTAGCGTCAGGTCCTTTTTTGAAAGTAGTCGTTTCTGGGTTCAATCACTCTGGAGCCCGCAGACAAACTTATCCCACAAGGTGTCTGCCAGTCCTGCTCTGAACTGGCAGTGCTTTGATAACTTGCGTAGTTCCGTAAGATAGTCAGCATTGCTCTCATCTTTGTGCTGGTTTCTTTTATGGAACTTGAATCTTTCTGCTATCAGCAGTGGTGTAGGGCTTAGATGCTCCTGTAAGATATGAACAATCTCCTCAAAACTTTTCTCCATTGGTTCAGCTGGGGTAATTAAATTCCGCAATAGGCCGTACATACTCGCACCCATCAGATTTAATAATACCGACGCCCTCTTTCCATCAGCCACCTCCAGCCACCTCATTTGCCTTGCAGTACACTTCAATTCCTTCCACATACGTGGTCCAGTCTTCTACCTTGTTGTCGAAAGCAGTGATACTGCCACTTTTCGGCATCTTGGGCGATTTAAAATGGCGCCTCCCACGCTTTTGCTTCTTCCCCAATGGAATAAAATGGCGCCTCCCGCGCTTTTGCTTCTTCCCCAACGGGATAAAATGGCGCCTCCCGCGCTTTTGTTTCTTCCCCTTACTGCCATGCTGCTCCTAGGGTTCTTTGGGGTAATGGCAGCGACCCGTAGCTTCGGCGCATCTTGCTTTCCTTCCCCCCCATTTAGTTTCTCTCCGCTGTCCTGTTCTCGAGCACCGACTGCGCGCTGCGCGCTCCACCCTCTCTCTCTTGTTTTCTTTTCCCGGCGACGCTGCGTGGCCCGATTTGTAGAGCCGCTTGATCGAGCTTGAGCCCGCCGCAGTCCGGAAGGGTCAGCGCGCTATCTGCTACCAGCACGATTCGCTGGAACCACAGTCTCTCCCGCAATTCTCCAAACACCGATGGATTCTTTGGGCGGTTGCCCTCGGTCGACACCCATTGCTCAGACTACGACCTTCCAGGACCTTCCTTTCAGGCGAGATCCCCGTGAGATGATGCCACACTGCAGGTGAGTTCGAACTTACTCGTCGCCACTTTAAAGTGCGCGCCTCAATAATACACGGACTTCGGGAGAACAGTTTAACAGGTACTTTACTGAACAAGAGGCAGCTTGAAACTGAAACTATGGAAGCCTGCTAGGGCCTTTTATACAGGGGTGGTCACTGCCGGTACTGCAGTCTAAGACCAGTTATTCCCTTAAAGGTACATACACAACAAACCATATTGTATCTGTCATTGCAGTAGACGACACAAAGAACATACCTCAAATTAGGTGGAACCAAGTGTCGAATTAGATCGAGGAACTTAAAGTAATTAATATTAGAAAGTAAAAGTCCTGGAGAAATTAATGGGACAGAAAGCAGACAAAAACCCGGGACTTGATGGCCTACATCCTTTGGTTTTATAACAGGTGGCTGCAGAGAGTGCGTGCATTGGGATTGATCCTCCTGAATCCACTAGATTCTAGAACGGTCCCCGTGGACTGGAAGGTAGCAAATGTGTCCCCGCTGTTCAGGAAAGGAGTGAGAGAGAAAAAAGAGAACACAGAAACATAGATGATAGGAGCAGGAGCAGGTCATTCGGCCCCTCGAGCCTGCTCCGCCATTCAATGAGATCAAGGCTGATCATCCAATTTAATTACCCTGTGCCTGCTTTCTCCCCTTTAGGCCAGTTAGCCTGACATCATTAGTAGGGAAAATGCTGGAATCCATTATTAAGGACGTGGTAGGAGGGCACTTGGAAAATCAGAAAATATTAGATGGAGACAACAATGTTTTGTGAAAGAGAAATCGTGTTTCACAAAGGAATCAGAATTTTTTGAGGGTATAACTATTAGGGTAGACAAGGGGGAACCAGTGGATGTAGTGTATTTGCATTTTCAGAAGGCGTTCAATAAGGTGCCTCACTATAGGTTGTTGCAGAAGATTAGTGCTCATTGGATTGGGGGGTAATATAGTAGCGTGGATTGAGGATTGGTTAACGGACAGAATGCAGAGATCAGGAATAAATTGGTGATTTTCGGAATGGCAGGTTGCAACTTGTGGAGTGCTGAAAGATCAGTGCTTGACCCTCAGCCATTTACAATCTATATCAATTAAGTAGATGAGGGGCCGTGTGTAATTTATCCAAGTTTGCTGGTGGAACAAAGTCAAGTGGGCAAGGATGCTGTGAGGAGAATGCAATAGGCTGCAAAGGAATATAGACTGGTTAAGTGAGTGAGCAAGAAGTTGTCAGATGAAGTATAATGTGGGGAAGTGTGAAATTATCCACTTTGCTAGGAAGAATGGAAACACAGAAGATTTGATATAATGTTGAGAAAGTAGTGAGTTTTCAGATTCAGAGGTATTTGGATGTCCTTCTGCACGAATCACAGGACGGTAACATTCAGCTACAGCAAGCAATTAGGAACGTAAAGGGGATTTTAGCATTTAGAAGAAGAGGGTGGCAGTATGAGAGTAAGGATGTAATGCTGCAATTATTTAGGGCTTTGTTGAGAACACATCTGGAGTACTATGTACACGTTTTGTTAACCTTACCGAAGGAAGGATATAGTTGCCTTGGAGGGGGTGGAATGAATGTTCACTAGATTGATTTCTGGAAAGGGAGGGCTGCCAAATGAGGAGAAATTGAGTAGAATGTGCCTATTTTTACTGGAGTTTAGAAGAATGAGAGATGATCTCATTGAAACGTGTATAATTCTTAAAGGGCTTGACAGCGTTGATGCTGAGCTGCTATTTGCACTGATTGGAGAGTCAAGAACTAGGGGGCAGAGTCTCAGGATAAGGGGTCGGCCGTTTGGGACTGAGATGGGGAGAAATATCTTCACCCAGAGGGATTTGAATGGTTAGAATTATCTAACCCAGTGGGCTGAGAATGTTCAGTCAATGAGTATATTCAAGACTGACATCGATAGATTTTAGGGCACTAAGGGAAGCATGGCACAGGGGGTAGGGCGGGAAAGTGGCATTGATGTATAAGTTCAGCCATGATCTTATTGAATGGCGGTGCAGGCTGCACGGAGCGTATCACCGACTCCTGCTCCTCTTTATTATATGGTTGTGTTCCGTGACTCACAGCACACCAATTTTCAACAGGCACGGGATGATCCGGGACTGAGAGCTAACCCATTGTAAGAAGACAGAGAATGATCGAGAATGACAGTAAAACCATGTCAAGCAGATTCAGAATGTTCCGTGACTGACAGCAAACCGCTTTAAAGCAGACACGGAATGATCAAAGAATGATTCACTTAATGTGACCTGAGACAAATAAGTCGTTTGCAGCTGTCAATCAAAAAACATATGGAAGGAACATTCTACATTTACTGAACCAGAAACAGCCTTCAGCTGTCAATCAACCCTGCGCCGCCAACACCACCCGCAGCATTCAGAGAGACAGAGACTGTCAGAGAACTTCCAGCATTCAGTGCTGACCCTGTTAAACTCACCAGCTCCTCACACAGAACCCCGGTGTCATAAACACTGAGCATTTTTACTGAACCCCTTAAAATACAGTCTATCAATTGAGAAAAGCCTCAAAGTTCATAACAATTCTGCTGAATGGCAGAAAAGTTAATAATGTTTTCACCATCACTCGGTAACCCACTTAGACATTCATTCCGCCCATAGAATAAATAATCTGCTTTAAGAATTGCTCATTTTTCCCTCTGAGTTGAATTATTTCAGTGTCAGGAAATTAATATATTCATAAACATTTTATAAAAAAATAAATATCAAACACAAGCACGTTAACGACTGATGGCATCGCACTTTCTGCAATAAACACCCAGAGGGCGCTCTCGCATTCGCACATATACTGCAGACCGGCTAACGTGCACTGTGCATCTTAAACCAGCAGGGGTCACAAGCTTGCTATTACTTATACAGCAGACCGGCTAACATGCACCTTGCACCTTATAAATGCAGGTGGTGCACATTCGCCGTTACTTTTACTGTAGACCGGCTAACGTGCACCGCGTGCATTAGATCAGCAGGGGGCGCACACTCACCGTTACTTATACGGCAGACCTGTTAACATGCACCTTGTGCATTTGACCGGCAGGAAGCGCACACTATCCATTACCAATACTGCAGACCTGCTAACATGCACCGCGCATCTTAGGCCAGCAGGGGGCGCTCTCTTGCCGTTACTTATACTGCAGACCTGCTAACATGCAGCGTGATCCTTAGTCCAGCAGAGGGCGCACACTCGCCGTTAATTATACTGCAGAACGGTTTACGTGCACCGTGTGTATTAGACCAGCAGAGGGCGCACACTCACTGTTACTTACAATGCAGTCTTATTAACATGCACCGTGCACTCTAGACCAGCAGGAGGCGCACTCTTGCCGTTACTTATACCACAGAACTGCTAACATGCACCGTGCACGTTCCACCAGCAGGAGGCGCACGCTGCCATTGCAAATACTGCAGACCGGCTAACGTGCACCATGCGCATAAGACCAGCAGGGGGTACACTATTGCCGTTACTTATAATGCAGTCCTGTGAACATGCACCGTGCACCCTAGACCTGCATGTTCGCTCACACTTGCCGTTACTTGTATTGCTGACCTGCAAATTTGCATCATGAGCATGCAACCTCCAGGGGCGCACACTAGCAATTGCTGATAATTTGGTCTAATAAGAAAGCTAAATATTGTGGATTCTGGCAATCTGAAATAATAAGCTGAAAATGCTGGAAATACTCAGCAGGTCAGGCAACATCCGTGGCTAATGATAAAAAGTTAACGTTTCAGGTCGATGAACTTTCATCAAAATGGGAAAAAGTTAGGTTATAAGAACATAAGAAATAAGAGCAGGAGTGGATATTGGGCACTTCACGCGACTCCCTAAGATCATGGCTGATCATCGGTCTCGATGCCACTTTTCCACCCGATTTCCATACTCCTAGGTTACTCTAGAGTCCAAAAATCTATCTATCTCAGCCTTGAATATACTCAATGAATCAGCATCCACAGGCCTCTGGTGCAGAGAATTCCGAAGATTCAAAACCCTCAGATTGATGAATATCCTCCTAATCACAGTCTTAGTGGCCTCGCCCTTATCCTGAGACTATGTCACCTAGTTATATACACTCCAGCCAAGAGAAACGACCTCTCAGCATCTAAGCTGTCATTCCCCTTCAGATTCTTGTATGTTTCAATGAGATCCCTTTAATTCTTCTAAACTCCAGAGAGTATAGGCCCATTCTACACAATCTCTCATCATAGTACAGCCCTCTCATCCCAGGAATCAATCTAGTGAACCTTCGTTGCACTGCCTCCAAGGCAAATATATGCTTCCTTAGATATGGAGAACCAAACTGTGCACAATTCTCCAGGTGCGGTCTCACCAAGGCCCTGCACAATTGTAGCAAGACGCCCTTATTCTTATATTCCAACCCCCTTGCAATAAAGGCCAGCATGCCATTTGCCTTCCTTATTGGTTGCTGTACCTGAATGCTAGCTTTCAGTGCTCCTTTCACGAGGAGTCCCAAATCTCACTGAGCAACAACATTTGAAAGTTCCTCACAATTTAAAAAATATTCTGCTTCTCTAGTCTTCATACCAAAGTGAATAAACTCTCATTTCCCTACATTACTCCATCTGCCACCTTACCTGCCCACTCACTTAGTCTATCGATATCCCTTTGCAGACTCTTTGTGTTCTCCTCACTGCTCACGGTTCCAACTAGGAGGTTAGCAGTTCTGCAGTACAAGTAAATGCGATTGACTGCCCCCTGGTGGTTTAATGTACATGGTGCCTGTTAGCGGTTCCGCAGTATGAGTGCCGTCTTGTACACGGCCCCTGGTAGTATAATGGGCACGGTACATGTCTGCAGTTCCTTAGTGATTAACATTTACTTTTTTAAATTTAGTGTCCCATATTCGCCGCTCTGAATGCGTCTCCTTTACATTGGGGGACCAAACGTTGGTCTCCACAGCAATGTGGCTCACTTTTAGTAGCCGTCTGAAATGGACTAACAAGCCACTCAGTTGTAAGAAACTGCTACGAAAACAATAAGGATAAAACCGGATGGAGCTTCCAGCATCGTCCTCGTCAAACACAGCCCAGTCGACACTGCAAATTCCTCTTCACCAGCATCTGGGGACTTGTGCCAAAATTGATAGAGCTGTCCCACAGAATAGTCAAACATCAGCCTGACATAGTGATTCTCACAGAATCATTATTTTCAGCTTTCAGCCTATGTCCCAAAATCCTCCATCACCATCGCTGGGCATGACCTATCCCACCAGCAGGGCAGACCCACCGGGGTAGGCGGCACAGTGGTGCACTCTTGGGTAGGAGAGGCTCTGGGTGTCCGCAACATTGACGTCGGACCCCATGAGCTCTCAGGGCTTCAGATCAAGCATGGGCAAGGAAACCTCCTGCTGATTACCGCCTACCGCACTTCCTCAGCTGAAAATCAATACTCCCCCATGTTGAACACCAATTGGAAGAAGCACTGTGAGTGGCTACTGCTCAGAATATACTCTGGGTGGGGGACTTCAATGTCCATCACCAAGAGTGGTTCGGTAGCACCACTACTGACCGAGCTGTCCGAGTCCTCAAGGACATAGCTGCCAGTCTGGGCCTGAAACAGGTGGTGTGAGGATCAACAGGAGGGAAAAACCTACTTTTCCTTGTCCTCACCAATCTACCTGTTGTGGATGCATCTCTCCATGAGAGGTTTGTACCAGTGACCACCGCAGTTATTGTGGAGACGAAGGCCGGTCTGCACACTGAGGACACTATCCATCGTGTTGTGTGACAGTAACACTGTGCTTAATGGGATAAATTGAGAACAGATCTAGCAGCTCAAAACTGGGTATTCATGAGGCGCTGTGGGCCATCAGCAGCAGAAGAATTGTATTCAACCACAATCTGTAACGTCATGGCCCGGCATATTCCTCAATCTACCATTACCATCAGGCCAGGGGCCCAAAGTTGGTTAAATTAGGTGTGTTTTCTTTATTCGTATATGGGATGTAGGCGTCGCATTTATTTTTGCCCATCTCCATTTGCACTTGAGAAGGTGGCAATGAGCCACCTTATCGAACCACTCCAGTCCTTGCGGTGAAGGTACTCCCACAGCGCTGTTCAGAAGGGAGTTCCAGGATTATGACCCAGCGACGATGAAGGATCCGCGATATGCTTCAAAGTCAGAATGTTGTGTGAATTGCGGGGGAACTTGGAGGTGGTGGGGTTCCCAGGCGCCTGCTGCCTTTGTACTTCTAGGTTGAAGAGGTCACTGGTTTGTGAAATGCTGCCGAAGAAGCCTTGGCGAGTTGCTGCATTGCATCTTGTGGATGGTACAAACTGCAGCCACGGTACGCCAGTGGTGGAGGGACTGAAAGTTAAAGGTGGTGGATGGGGTGCCAAACAAATGGGCTGATTCTTCCTGCATGGAGCCGAGCATCTTGTGTGTTATTGACGCAGCACACATCCAGGCAAGTGGCGAGTGTGGAAGAGCATGCTAAGAACAGCACCAGGCGAACCTAAAAATGATGTGCCAATCTGTGGAGCTGCAACACAGGACTACTTGCATGCTAAAAAGCGGAAGCAGCATTCTATAGACAGGGCGAATCAATCGCACAATCAATGGGTCATTCAAAGCTCTGCAGTCCTGGCAAATCCAGCCGTGAATGGTGGTGGACCATTAAACAACTAACGAGATGAGGAGGTCCATGAATATCCCCTTCCTCAATGATGATGAGCCCAGCACGTGAGTGGAAAAGACAAGGCTGAAGCGTTTGCAACCATCTTCAGCCAGAAGTGCCCAGTGGATTATCCATATCGGCCTACTCCTGAGGTCCCCAACAAAACAAATCATTTCCTCAGCCAATCCGAGTTACTCCACGTGATATCCAGAAACGGCTGAGCGCGCTGGATACAGCAAAGGCTGCGGGCCCCGAAAACATCTCAGCTTTCATGCTGAAGACGTGTGCTCCAGAACTAGCCGTGCCTCAAGCCAAGCTGTTCGAGTGCAGCTACAAAACTGGCATTTATCCGACAATGTGGAAAAATGACCAGGTGCGGCACTTACTCACCAATAACCTGCTCACGGATGCACAGTTTGGGTTCCGCAAAGACCACTCGGCTCCCGACGTCACAACAGCCTCGGTCCAAACATGGACAAAGGAGCTGAATACCAGAGAGGAGGAGAGAGTGACTGCCCTTGACATCAAGGCAGCATTTCATCGAGTGTGGCATCAAAAAGCCACAGTAAAACTGAAATCAATGGGAATCAGGGGGAAAACGCACCACTGGCTGGAGTCATACCTAGCATAAAGGAATATGGTTGTGGTGGTTGAAGGGTAATCATCACAGCCCCAGGATATCGCTGCAGGAGTACCTCAGGGCAGTGTTATAGAATCATAGAAAGTTACAGCATGGAAGTTGGCCATTTCGGCCCATCGTGTCCATGCCGGCCAACATAGAACCATCCAGCCTACTCCCACATCCCAGCTCCTGGTCCATAATCTTGCAGGTCACAGTAGCCCAAGTGCACATCCAAGTACTTTTTAAACGTGATTAGCGTTTCTGCCTCTACCACCCTTTCAGGCAGTGAGTTTCAGACCCATACAACCGACTGGGTGAAGAAATTTCAACTCTAATCCGCTCTAACGCTCCCACTGATTACTTTAAATCTGTGCCCCCTGGTTGCTGACCCATCTGCTAAGGGAAATAGGTCCTTTCTTTCCAATTGATCTAGGTCGCTCATTATTTTATACACCTCAATATGATCTCCCCTCAGCCTCCTCTGTCCCAAGGACAACAAACCCAATCTTTCCTCATAGTTAAGATACTCTACTCCCGGCAACACCCTTGTAAATCTCCTCTGTACCCTCTCTAGTGCAATCACATTTTTCCTGTAATGTGGTGACGAGAACTGCACTCAGTGATCTAGCTGGTGCCTAAACAGTGCTTTGTTTCGTTGAAGCATCACCCCCTTGCCCTTGTATTCTATGCCACGATTAACAAAGTCAAGCATTCCGTATGCCTTTTTAACCACCTTTTCTACCTGGCCTGCTAACTTCAGGGATCTGTGGACATGCTCTCCAACGTCCATTTGTTTCCCTACACTACTCTGTGTCCTACCATTTAATGTGTACTCCCTTTCCTTGTTAGCCCTCCAAAAATGCATTACCTCACACTTCTACGGATTGAATTCCATTTGTCACTGTTCTGCCGACCTGACCAATTTATTGATAACTTCCCGAAGTCTACAGCTTCCTTTTTCAGTTTCAACCACACAGCCGATTTTAGGATCATCTGCAAACTTCATAAACATACCCGCTATATTCAAGTCCAGATCATTCATATATACCACAAAAAGCAGGTGACCTAATACTCAGCCCTGCGGAACCCCAGGTCCTAGGCCCAACCATCTTCAGCTGCTTCATCAATGAAGTTCCCTCCAACATAAGATCAGAAATAGAGAATTTCGCTAATTACTGCCATTCACAACAACTCAGATAAGGAAGCAGTCCATTCCCGCAAGTAACAAGACCTGGACAACATTCAGGCTTGGGCTGATAAGTGGCAGGTAATATTCACGCCATAGAAGTACCAAGCAATGACTATCTCCAACAAACGAGAGTGTAACCACCTCCACTTGACAGTCAACGGTATTACCATCGCCGAATGCCCCACCATCAACACCCTGGAAGTCATCATTGACCAGAAACTTAACTGGACTAGCAACATAAATAACGTAGCAGTAAGAGCAGGAGAGACGATAGGTATTCTATGGCGAGTATCTCCCCTCCTGACTCCCCAAAGACTTTCCACCATCTACAAGGCACAAGTAAGGAGTGTGATGGAATACTCTTCACTTGCCTGGATGAGTGCAGCTCCGACAGCTCTCAAGAAGCTCGACACCATTCACGACAAAGCAGCCCTCTTGATCGGCACCCCAGCCAAACCCTTAAACATTCATTCCTTCCACCACCGGCGCACTGTGGTTGAAGTGTGTACCATCTACAAGGTGTACTGCAGCAATTCGCCAAGGCTTCTTTGGCAGCACCTCCCAAACCCGCAACCTCTTCTACCTAGAAGGACAAGGGCAGCAAGCGCATGGGAATACGACCACCTCCAAGTTGCCCTCCAAGTCGCACACCATTCTGACTTAGAAGTATATCGCCGATCCTTCATCGTCTCTGGGTCAAAATCCTGGAAGTCCCTACCTAACAGCACTGTGGGAGCACCTTCACCACATGGACTGCAGCGGTTCAAGAAGGCGGCTCACCACCACTTTATCCAGGGCAATTAGAGATGGGCAATAAATGCTAGCCCTACCAGCGACGCCCGCATCCCATAAACGATTAAAAATAACTCACTCTGCCAACTTCTTGCCCAATCACGTAACATGTCTATATAAATTTGTAGTCTCTTTAGGTTCTCCTCACAAATTATTTTCCCACCGAGCTTTGTATCATCAACATTCCTGGAAATATTACACACGGCTCCTCATCTAATTCATTGATATAGATTGTGAATAGCTGAGGGTCAAGAACTGCCCATTCAGCACTCCACTAGTTACTCCATTATCTGACATTGCGAAAATCATCCGTTTATTCCAGCTCTCTGCTTTCTGTCAGTTAGCCAATCCCCAGTACATACTAATATATTAATCCCAATACAATGAGCACTAATCCTGTGTAACAACCCCTTGTTTAGCACCTTATCGAATGACTTCCGCAAATCCAAATATACTACATCCACTGGTCCCCCCTTAGCTACCCTGCTAGTTGCACCCTCAAAAAACTGTAACAGGTGTGTCAAACACGGTTTCCCTTTCATAAAAGCGTGTTGACTCTGCCTAGTCATATTCTGATTTTCCAACTGCCTTGCTACTGCGTCCTTAATAACAGATCCTAGCATTGTTCCAACGCCTGATATCAGGATAACTGGCCTCTATTTCCCTGCTTTCTCTTTCCATCCTTTCTTGAAAAGCGGGGTAACATTTCCTGCCTTCCAAGGCAGGGGGACCGTTCTAGAATCTGGGGATTTCTGGAAGATCCAAACCATCCTCTGCAACCGTTGCTTTATGTCAGCTGTGGCTCAGTTGGTAGCAGCCTCGCATCTAAGTCAGAAAGCTGTGAATTCATAGTCGCACTCCAGAGACTTAAGGACAATAATCTAGGTTGACCCTCCAGTGCAATACTGAGGGAGTGCTGCACTGTCGGAAGTGCCGTCTTTCAAATGAGTTGTCAAACAGTTGGCCCGTCTCTTTCTCTCAGTAGGATGTAAAAGTTCCCATCCAACTATTTCGAAGAAGGGGAATTATCCCCAGTGTCCTCACCAATCATCACTGCAACAGATGATCTAGTTATTATCACATGGCAGTTTGTGGAAGCTTGCTGTGCGAAAATTAGCTGCTGCCTTTCCTACACTACAAGGGACTACACTTCAAAAAGTACTTCATAGGCTGTAATGTTCTACTGCACTATATCTGCAGCCACTCCATTTAAAACCAAAGGATATAGGCCATCAGGTCAGGGGATTTGTCTGCTTTTAGTCCCATTAATTTCTCCATTACTTTTTCTTTAATAATATTAATTCCTTTAAGTTCCTCATGATCTTTAGTCCTTTTTGTTATCCACAATTTCTGGTGTATCATTTGAGCCTTCTCTGTTTAGAGAGATGCAAAACAGTTGTTTAACTTCCATGCAATTTTCTTGTCCCCCATTATAAATTCTGCTCTCTCGGCCTCTGAGGGACCCACGTTTACTTGCGCTAATCGTTTCATTTTTACATACTTTAAAAGCTTACAATTTTTTTAAATATTTCTTTCTAGTTGATTCTCATATTCTACTTTCTCCCCCTTTTCAATTTCTTGACTATCCTTAGCTGATTTTTAAAAGCCTCCTAATCCATAGGATTACTACTCTTTTTGTCAACATTTTAAGACTCTGCTTTTAATCTAATACTATCCATAACATCTCTAGTTAGCCATGGTTGGAAAACTTTTGCAGTGGAGTGTTTTATTCCTCTAGGGATTTTACATTCGTTGAGAATTAAGAATTATTCATTTAAATGTTTGCCATTGCTTTCTTACCATCATATCTTTTAATTCCATTTATCAATCTACGTTGGACAAGTCGCCCCTCAAATCCCTGTAATTGTATTTGTTTAAATTATGACCCTAGCTTCTGACTTAACCACATCATTCAGAAACTTAATATGACATTTCATCATATTATGGTCACTCTTACCCACATGACCCTTTACTATAGAATTACAAATAAACTCTATTTCATTACACAATACTAAATCCAAAATAGCATGTTCCCCAGTTGGCTTGAAATATTGTTCTAGACAACTGTCTCGAAGCATTCCATGAACTCATCCTCCAAAACATTCTGCCAATTTTGTTTGCAGACTTTATGCAAATTATAGACCCCTTGTTTATTGCATTACCCTTGATATATGCTACACTAATTTGCTGATTTATACACTGTGCAACAAAATTATTACAATTAGCGTTCCTATAAGCTATTGATATCTGCCCTTTGTTATGTCTTACCCCCACCCATACTGGATCTACATTCTGATTTACTGGTCTAAGTTCTTTTCTCACAACTGCCTTTATCTAATCTTCAAGCACCCGGGAATATTTTGTTCCCAAATTTGGTCACCCTGAAACCACGTCTCAGTATTGGCTACTGGATCAAACGTATTTATCGCTATTTGTATCATTAATGTATCTCTCTTGTTATGAAAGTATTGTGCATTCAGATAGAGCGCCTTTAACATTAACTGCTCTACAACCTGACTTATCTCTTGGGATTATACATTTTCCCTTACCTGAACCTTTATTAGGGATGGTTTTCCTTGGAGCAGCGAAGGTTAAGAGGTGTTCAGAATCATGAAGGTTTTGATAGAGTAAATGAGGAGTGCTTGTTTCCAGTGACAGAAAGTTTGGTAAATAGAAGGCACCGATTTAAAATGATTGGTAAAAGAACCAGAGGCGACATGCAGAAGTAAGTTTTTTCAGCAGCGAGCTGTTATGATGTGGAATGCACGGAGGAAGCCGATTCAATAGTAACATTCACAACAGAATTGGACAAAGACTTTAAGGGAACATGTACATGGCTATGGGGAAAGAGCAGGGGAGTAGTGCTAACTGGATGGATCCAGCAATGATCCGTCACAGGCACTTTCTCTCGCTCCCTCACTCTCTCTCTCTCTCTCTCTCTCTCTTTCTCTCTCTCTCCCTCTTAATCAAACAAGGCTAAATGTATTTAATATTCAAGCCTCCACGGCTCTCTGGGGCAGAGAATTCCATAGATTTACGACCCTCTGAGAGAATAAACTCCTCCTCATCTCAGTTCTAAAAGGGCGAGCATTTATTCTGAGCCTATGCCCCCGAGTTCTAGATTTCCTCACGAGGGGAAACATCCTCTCTGCATCTACCTTGTCCAGCGTCATCAGTACCTTATATATTTCAATAAGATCACATCTCATTCTACTAAAGTCCAATGAGTATCAGCCCAACATGCTCAACCTTTCTTCATAAGTCAATCCCTCATCTCAGGAATCAACCGAGTGAATCGTCTCGGGACTGCCTCCAATGCAGATATATCAGTCCTTAAATAAGGAGACCAAAACTGTACGCAGTACACAAGTTGTGGCCTCACCAATACCCTGTACAGTTGTAGCAGGATTGCCCTGCTTTTTATCTCCAACACCTTTGCAATAAAGATCAACATTCAATTTGCCTTTTTGATTACTTACTGTACCTGCATGCTAAAATTTTGTGTTTCATGCACAAGGACCCCCAGGTCCCTCTGAACTGTAGCATTTTGTAATCTGTCTCCATTTAAATAATAATTTGTTTTTTTATTTTTCCTGCCAAAGTGGGTAACCTCGCACTTTCCCTTATTATACTCCATCTGCCAAATGTTTGTTTACTCAATTAGCCTGTCTATATCCCTTTGCAGATTATTTAAGTCCTCTGCACAACTTGCTTTCCCACCCATCCGTAAACTTGGCTACATTACACTCGGTCCCTTCATCCAATTCATTAATGTAGATTGTAAATAGTTGAGGCCCCAGCACCGATTCCTGTGGAACCCCACTAGTTACCACTAAGGACCCATTTATCCCGACTCTCTGCTTTCTCTTAGTTAGCCAATTCGCTATCCATGCTAATATATTACGCCCAACTCCATGAGCTCTTATCTTATGCAGTAAGCTATTATGTGGCACATTATCGAATGCCTTCTGGAAATCCGAATACACCACATCCACTGGCTGACCTTTGTCAACCCTTCTCATCACATCCTCAAAGAACTCCAGCAAAGCTGTTAAACATGATTTCCCGCTCAAAAAACCATGCTGACTCTGCTTGGCTGCGTTTTGATTTTCCAAATACCCTGCTACTGCTTCCTTAATGAAGGATTCCAGCATTTTCCAAACGACAGCTGTTAGGTTAACTGGTCTATAATTTCCAGCTTTCTGCCCCGTACGGGCCATTTATATTTTTTGGTGGGGAGGGTAGTTTCTTATTGTTATTATTTTGAGCTGCTTATAAAGTTTGGAAGGAAACTCACACGGCACCTGCAATATTTTGTTGCAAACCTGCAAAAGCTCAGTTCTGCTGAGAGCTCATGGACCTGATAGGTTAACCCTGTGTTTCTCTGTCCATAGATGTTCCCGAACCTGCGGAGTGTTGCCAGCATTTAATGAACAACTCCACATCCAGCATCTGCTGCATTTTGCTTTTTATTTTACTGTAATCTCACCGCTTGTTTTAAGAAATTGAAATGTTATGGTTAGGATCTGGAATGCACTGCCTGAAAGGGTGTTGGAGTCTGAAAGAATAGTGGCTTTCAAAAGGGAATTGTCAACTACCTGAAGGGAATATAATTGCAGGGCTACAGGGAAAGGGCGGGCGAGTGGAACTAGCTGTCGTGCTCTTGCAGGGAGCCAGCATGGGCTCGACGGGACAAATGGCCTTCTTCTGAACACCTCGAGCCTCTTCGTAGGGAGCAAATGGAAGCCAAGTGCAAGCAGCAGAAGGAGCGGACATCAACCTAAGCAGCCCAACCACCCACCACTTCAATCACCGTCTGCCCCACCTGTGACAGAGACTGTAGGTCCCGCATTGGACTCATCAGTCACCTGAGAACTCATTTTTAACGTGGAAGCAAGTCATCCTCGGCTCCGAGGCACTGCCTAAGAAGAAGAACCAGTCTATGCTTCTATGAAAGACTCCATATAAATAGAGTCTTCTCAGAAAAACTGACTGAGCTGACAAATAAACAGCAATGAACCATAAGTAAAACTTAACAAGTTGGTTCAGTTGGTTCGAGCATAATGCTAATAACGCCTAGGTCACGGGTTTGATTCCTGTAGGAGACGTTTGATTTTGGTGAGGAGGGTAGGTTCTTAATTTTGTTATTTGTTAAAAAGTTTGGATTGTAATTCACGGGGGACCTGCAATACTTGGAAACAAAGCTGGAGGTCCTGAGTTTTGATCTGTGGAATGCTTCCAGCATTAAATGTACAATTCCACATCCATCGGTACATCTCGTATTACAATCAATGAATGGTTCACAGCCGCTGATTGGTTTGGACTGCAAAGAATTGAACTGAAATAAATACAATCCCGGTGTTTAATCACTCATTATTACCATACTGCACAGAAACAAGCCATTCAGTCCATGCCTGAGTGTATGCTCCACTCGAGCCTCCTCCCATCTTTCCTCATCTAAATCTATCAGCATAACCCTCTATTCCCTTCTCCCTCATGTGCTTGTCTAGCCTCCCCTTAAATGCACCTAAACTATTCGCTTCAACCACTCCCTGTGGTAGTGAGCTCCACATTCTCACCACTCTTTGGGTAAAGAAGTTTCTACTGAATTCCCGATTGTATTTCTTGGTGACTATCTTATATTGATGTCCTCTAGTTATGCTCTTCCCCACAAGTGGAAATATTCGCTCTGTATACAGTCTGTCAAAACGTTTCATAATTTTAATGATCTCTCTTAGGTGGCTCCTCCGCCTTCTTTTTTCAAGAGAACAGAGACCCAGCCTATTCATCCTTTCCTGATACGTATACCCTCGCATTTCTGGTATCATCCTTGTAAATCTTCTCTGTACCCTTGGTCAAACCAATGTTCGATACAGGTTTAGCATAACTTCCCTACTTTGAAATTCTATCCCTCTAGAAATTAACCCTAGAGCTTCAATTTATTTTTTAGGGCCTTGTGATTTAGTGATTTGTGTATTTTTACTCCGAGGTCCGTTTATTCCTTTATTCCACCAAGACTCACACCCTCCAAGTGATAAGTGACCTCCCTATTCTTCTTACCATAATGTAATACATCACATTTATCTGTGTTGAACTTCATTTTCCAATTATCTGCCCATTCTGCATGTTTATTAATGTCCTCCTGTAATTTCTTGCAATCCTCCTCAGTGTTGGCTACCCCCCCCAATTTGGTGTCATCTGCAAATTTATAAATTGTGTTTTTGATTCCTAAATCTGAATCGTTAATGTAAATTGCAAGGAGCAGTGGTTCCAGCACTGTTTCTTGTGGAACATAACTACCCACTTTTTGCCACTGTGAATAAGCTACACTTTACTACAACACTCTGCCTTCTGTCCTGAAGCCAGCCAGCCATTCATTCTGCTACTTGTCCCCTGACTCTGAATTATCTGACCTTGTTCATCAGTCTAATATGGGTAACATTATCCAAGGCCTTTTGAATATCCAGATACATTACATCTACTGCATTATCATTCTCTTTTGGTTATGGATTGCAAAGAATGGGACTGAAATGAAAGCGGTCATCTCTAGTTCCCTGTTCCCTGCTCCCCTCACTCAGTCCAACTTACCTCCCTATGAACTTGCAGCACTCCGTTCTCTCCGATCCAACCCTAACATTGTCATTAAACCTACTGACAAGGGTGATGCTGTTGTTGTTTGGCGAACCGACCTCTACCGTGTAGAGGCTGAATGGCAACTTTCTGACACCGCCTCCTACCTACCCCGCTGGACAATGCCCCCACTACAGAACATCAAGCAATCTTTTCCAAGACTGTCACTGACCTCATCTCCTCTGGAGAACTTCTCGCCATGGCCGCCAACCTCAACCCCACACAGCCCACTGCTGCCTCCTTCCCAAGATCCACAAACAGGACTGCCCTGGTAAAATAATCTTTGCAGCCGATTCTTGCCCCACAAAATTGATTTCTTCCTATCTCGACTCTATTTTTTCTCGGCTTGTCCAGTCCCTTTCCACCTACATTCGTGACCCTTCCGACACCCTCTGCCACTTCAACAGTTTCCAGTATCCCGGCCTGAATCATCTTCTTTTCATTATGAAAGTCCAATCCTTCTACACATCCACCCCCACCAGGACGGCCTTAAGCCGCTCCACTTCTACTTGAACAGAGGCCCAGCCAATCCCCATCCACCACTGCCCTCCTCCACTTAGCTGAACTTGTTCTCACATTGAACAACTTCTCCTTTGACTCCACTCAATTCCACCAAATTAAAGGTGTTGCTATGGGCACCCACATGGGCCCTATCTATCCCTGCCTTTTCATGTGATATGTGGAACATTCTTTGTACTGGCCCTACTCAGTTCCCCTCCCTCACCTCTTCTTCCAGTACATTGATTACTGTATTGGTGCCGTTTCTTGCTCTCGCCCTGAACTAGATAATTTCTTTCACTTTTGTTCCAATTTCCACCCGTCCCTCACCTTCAGATATTCCATCTCTGACTCTTCCCTTCTCTTCCTCGAATTCTCTGTCTCCATTTCTGTGAAAAGGCTATCGACCAATATCGAAACTTTTGCTTCTTAGGCAGTCCCTCGGGACTGAGGATTATTTGATTCTACATTAAAAGTGAGTTCTCAGGAGATTGAGTCTAATGCGGGACATAGTCTCTGTCACAGCTGGGGCAGACGGTGTTTGAAGGGGCTGGTGGGTGTGGTGTTTGGGTTGATGTGCGCTCCTTGCGCAGCTTGCACATGTCTTCCACTTGCTTCTGCCAAAGTGACTCAAGCTGTTAGCCATGATAATAAATTGGCCCTTAGAGTTAGGTGGGATTAAATACGTGGGGTTACGGGGATAGGGCTTGGGTGTGATGGCTGTCGGTGTAGGGACCGGGTGCGAGGGTTTGGATGATCAGCCATGATCTCATTGAATGGCGGAACAGGCTCGAAGGGCCGAATGGCCTACTCCTGCTGCTATCTTCTATGTTTCTATGTTTCTATGTTTCTATGTTCGGTGCATTCCCGGATGTTTCTCCTCCACTTTGTGTGATTTTGGGCCACGGATTCCGAGGTGTCGGTGGGGATGTGACACTTTTTCAAGGAGGCTTTGAGAGTGTCCTTGAAGTTTTCCTCTGCCCACTGGCGAAGTCTCGACTCCCGAGTAAGACTCTTAAACACAAAGTATCATTAAAGACAGGCTTTATTTGCTTGCAAGGGAAGAGTTGTGTAGACAAGGGCTACATCAGACCTCTTCAAAGTAATACAGAAATTGTAACATATTTATACAGTAAAAAGCAAAACAGGCTTTCTATGCCACATGACATAGTATTGAATCATAACTGATTACAAAGGCACAGACCTTGCGAATTATTGAAACAACCTATTCCGGGCTGCGTTAGAATAACGAACAGAAATACCTTTGGGATAAGATTAATTAATCCTTTATTGTGGGATCTCTCTGTTCCTTCTGTTCTCTCACTGTACCAACTGGGCCCGTGGGCCGATATTTAACTTATCATGTCCCTGGCTGTTTGTTTGGTAACTGAGGCTCCTTGTTAAGCTTGTCACAGATAAGGAGTATGTATGTCTCATCCCCTTGCCTTTAGTGAATCATGCTGTCGGCCATTTGAGTTTTGATTCTATGCCTAGGAAGCCATTTTGTGTCTAAGTGAGAAACTGTACTTCCACATTCTTCCCTTTTGTCCTTACTAGGACAACATAACTGAAATTAACCTCTTCTTATCGGTCCTCATACTAAATTTAAATTTTAGCCAAGGATACAGACTTCTTTTCCGTTTGGAACCATCCCCGGGATTTACCTGTATTGATGGTTGACCTTGTTTAAGATCGTCTTTCTTCTCTGTCTATTCTTATTGTTTGGGCGTGTGTTTTTGTAGGGTTTAATTATGTTTGATTTGATTTCAGGTTTATGTCTTTGTATTTCTGCAGCTTATATTAGCCTGCAGTGTTCTAATTTCCCTGCAGCTTATACTAGCCTGCAGTTCTAATTTTCCCTGCAGCTTATATTAGCCTGCAGTTCTACTGCCACTATGCACTTTCTAAAAGACAGGGAACAGCTGTTTATAGAGGAGGACTAATTCATGGCCCACACAGTTTATAACTAACCTGTGGGGTTCTCCTAAGCACAAGTGCTTCTATATAAGCCCCCAAAGTGCGGACCAAGTGATATACAAAGTCGACGACACTGGCTTGTTGTTGAAAGAAGTCCTCTCTCCTTTTCCTAGCCTGCAGTTCCCATTTAAATGGAAAATGTGTTTTGCAGAAAGAGGAGAGCATGTGGAGTCTATATATGTATATATTTGTCTAAGTTTTCTAATCCCTATAATTGTATTTTATTCAATCATCTCAGTTCCTCATCTAGGGGACCATTCTTTTCCTCTACTGACTTTACTTCTCTCTGTATCATCATATTCATCGCAGGCAAGACTGCCTTGCCCAACCTATTGCAACAACACTTAATCGTTGTGACAAACAGAGCAATGCATACAATCAGCGCTATCACTATTACTAGTCCATGCAATAATATTTGTCCTACTGATCCCAGCCATCCTCCCAATATCCAGTCAGCCCAGCCTTGGTTCTTTGGGTTTTCATACTGACTTACTGCATCTAGCATATTCGTAAGACATGTACAAAAAGTATTCACGTGTAATTCTCGTTTCTTTCGGGATCTTTCCCCATCTCCTTGGCATTTTAGACTCAGTAGTCCGATTAGTATACAAAATATAAGTAACGCTTTCATTGTTAGAGTCTTCCAAAAAGTCAATTGTCTTTATTCGGCGCCTTCTTGCAGTGGGCTGCGTGAATCCAGGAAGATCTTTCCTTGACTTTTATGGCTGTGTTCGTTGTTAGAAGCACTTGATATGGTCCTTCGAAGCGTGGTTGCAGACCGTTCTTTCTTTTAAAAACCTTCACGTAGACGTCGTCTCCTGGTTCCAAGTCGTGGCACTTTCCCTCTGCTGGACTCGTTTGAGCTTCCTTTACCTGTTGGTGAAAGCTGGAAATACATTTAGTTAATGCAATGCAATAGTTTAGCATAGCCTCGTCCATTTTATGAATGTCCATTTGTTTCACCGTAAATGGTGCTGAGAATGGCAGTCTTAGGGGTCGTCCCATAACAATCTCATGTGGAGAAAGTCCATTTGTCCTGTTAGTTGCTGCTCGCATTATCATCAATGCTAAGGGTAATCGTTCGACCCATTTAAGTCCAGTTTCATTGCAAAGTTTAGAAAGTTTATTCTTCAGCACTCCATTTTGTCTTTCCACCAGTCCTGCGGATTGTGGATGATAACTGCAGTGAAGATGCTGGTTAATCTGCAAAGCTTTACATAGTTCTTTTATAATTGCTCCAGTGAAGTGCGATCCTCTGTCGCTTGAAAGCTGCATAGGTATTCCAAACCTTGGTATGATTTCTTTTAACAAGCACTTTGCTACTGTTACAGTATCATTATTTTTACATGGGAAAGCTTTGACCCATCTTGAAAACATATCTATAATTACTAACACATATTTAAATCCTAAACATGGAGGTAATTCAATAAAATCCATTTGTAAATGTACGAAAGGGCCTGATGAATTTGGGTGGGAGGCAGCCTGTACTTTCTCTGTCTTGCCTGGATTCATTTCCTGGCAAATGGTGCACCTTTCACTAAATTGTTTTGCAATTGCCGAAATACCTGGTGCATACCAGGTTTGATTAACATAGTCTCCCATCCCCCCTTTGTCCGCATGCGTGAAAACATGAATGCATCGGGCAATCCATGGAAGTAAAGACTTTGGAGCCACCATGCGGCCGTCATGGTGAACCCATACTCCTTCAGGCATTTTAAAGCAAAAATCCCTTGCGCAACTTAAAACTTCGTCCGAGTTAGCCTGTGACTGAAAGGCTAAAACATCATTAATAGAAGGTGGGTCATTATCTGATTTCTGTTGATGCAAAACAAAGGCTGAGACCTGTGGCCCTGTATCTGACAGAGTGGCTGATTTAGCAGCTCTATCTCATCGCTCATTACCCAAGGATATCTGATCCTGCCTACATGTATGAGCCTGACATTTAATAACTGAAATCTTAGTGGGACACACTAGAGCCTTCAAAAGATTATTGATTTGTTCAGCATTCTTAATAGTTGATCCTGAGGAAGTTTGAAATCCCCTTAATTTCCAGATCTGTCCATAATCGTGAGCAACTCCAAAAGCATACCTGGAGTCGGTATAAATGTTAACAGTTTGATGAGTAGGCAATATACAAGCTCTGGTAAGAGCGAAGAGTTCTGCTTGTTGCGCTGAAAATGATTGAGGTAGTGAGAGCCCTTCCACAACTGAATGATCATCAGAAACGGCATTCCCAGCCCTAGGTGATCCCTTGTCATCCCTAAGGGCCGATCCATCTACGTAGAATACCAAGTCACTATTAGGAAGAGGAGTTTCAGATAGATCTGTTCGAGGCTTGGTAACTAACTGGGTAACCGTGTCACAGCAGTGTGGGATTACGTCCTCTTCTGTTGGGAGCAGCGTGGCTGGATTCAAAACTGAGCATCTTTGAATTATGAGATTGGAGTTGGATAACAGTTCAACCTCATATTTGCTGCTACGGGCCGATGTTAGATGCTGAGTGGCGTATTTTGATAACAGAACTTCTGCTGAATGAGGTACAAACAAAACAGTTTGGTGATTAAGCGTGATGCCTTGAGCCTGTTGTACAGCGTAATAGGCAGCAGCTAAAATTGGCAGGCATCCAGGCAGGCCGCATGCAACGGGATCCAATTGAGTAACTGTCTATTATAGTCGTGTCTTTTCCCGTGCCTTCATAAAAGGCAGTGCAATGCAGATTCATGTGCCAGCTGTTCTTGTAAAAGGCACATAGTACATCTATCGGTCGGAACGTGTATCTGCAGTCCCTTTTCTGGACAAATTATTGTTGCCTGCATTTTGCACAACAAGTCTCTCCCTAAAAGGTTCATGGGGGCGTCGTCTGATAACAAAAAAGCATGTTGGCCAGAAAAATTATCTGCTCATATTTGTAACTGTTGTGACCATGTCAGAGTCTGTGAGACACCAGAAAGTCCTATGCAGGTAACATCCTTGTCAGTGCATGGAATTCCTGTAGCGTATTGTTTTGTCAATAGTGAGGTTGTGGCTCCTGTGTCGACAAGAAAAGGGGCTTTCTTGCCTTGCATATTTATGGATAGATATGGCTCATCTCTAGAATTTAGTGATACTAAGGGTAAGTGCAGGAGGTGGGTAACGTCTGAGGCTGCGTCTCTGCATCATGCTGAATAATTTTGCACTGGCATTCCGGATTGTCCTTCTGTATTTTGAGTTTCCCAGGGGTTCCCTGATGTAAAACCTGCCTGCGGACGAGTGTGAACCTGTGATTGGGTATTTACATTGTTTGGGGCACCTCCCCATCCTTGATTCTGCTGCTTGGGGAACGGGCAGTCGGACTTCCAGTGTCCGATCTGACCACAGTTAAAACATGAGCTTGTATTTTCTGCTCCGTTCCACTGGCCCCTGCCACCACCACCTCTACCCCTGCCTCTGAATCTGCCTCTGTTGTACCCTCGACCTCGAGCCCTGTTTTGACCCTGGTAGTAAATAGTAGCCTGGGCGGTCGGGGCTGGAGAAGCTGCCTGCTCCATTAACAAAAAAAAGTTACTCTTTTGATCTTTATTCCTTTCCTGTATTCCTTTCAAGATTTGTGTCAATTCAGGAATGGTTTTATGTCTCCAGTCAAGGCAAACTAAAGTCAACGGTTCCTTAAGTTCTGTTCTGAGGCCGTTTACAAGGGCATTAATTAAAGGGATTTGGTAATTTTCTTTTGTCATAGCCGAATGCTGTTCCATAACTGCTTCCATTCTTTCTATATAATCCTCAACGTCTTCATCACTTTTCTGAGTTGTCTCAATTATCTTATCTCGTGTTGATTATATTCTCCTGACTTACAGCACTGGGGTCGGGTGATTCACCACCCGCTGCGCCTTGTTGTTGCACTTCATATTCAGGAGGCGGGGCTGGTCTTCTGAACCATCCCTGATCCTCGTCTTACTTTTGTTCTCAATTTTACTAGCTAATATGCTGCGTTCCTTACGTTTTTCTGCTTCCCTTTTCCAATCTGAGATGGCAGACCAATTTACTGACTTTGCACCCCTTCTCCTTGGGTCTCTGCCTGCTAGGCAGTTTTCTAGGCACGTGATTCTGTCTAGATTAAATGTACCATCCACGGGGAAAGGGTGTCTGTCTTTCTTGGTCCATCTAGCCCACTTAGGTAAATCATTTATGGATATCTGACCATAGTAGATAAAGAGATAAGAAGCGGGAGTTCCTTTTTTTTCTGGGATCTTGCTCTGTGCAGCTCCCATCTTAGTTTGTATGTTTTCTTTTCAACTAGGCTCTCTTCTTCTAGATCGCAAGTTTCACCCCTTACCCCCTTACGACTATTACTGACTGTCCAAAGGACCATAAGTGATGAAAAATAACAAGTAATAACAACAGTCAAAGAAATGATAAGCAATGCAGCTGGCCAAACAGGCAAACAGACCAAATATTCAGACATTTATCTTATACTTTAAACTAAACAAATAGTCAATTCTCAGTTTGCGTTGTACGCCACTACAAGCTGAGTCCTTAACGTTTAACTTATACTTTATGTGAGAGTTTTAAAACAATATAGAATCCTTATGCTTTAATGCGAGGGGCTTGAACCCTCGTAGAAGGTATCTCAACGGAGAATAATCCTGAGCCTGATAATACAGATCTTAAAAAATTACAGTGACAATTTTCAAACGATACCTTCTGCCGTGGGACTCAGCCCCGGCTCAAGGGACCCACCCTTGATCAAGGGACTCACCCTTGATACTGCAGTTTTAACTTTGTATCTTATCTGTCTGGGACTCAGCCCTGTCGACTTTCCTCTTGCCTTCTTTGCCCGATACTTTTTCTTTAAAGACTTGAGTTGCCAGTATTCTCCTCCTTTCAGTGGTCAACAATAAAAGAAGCAAAAGTTACAGGATTCAACACAAGTCTAAAACATGAGTCTTAACTAGATCGCAGTACTCCCGTCGGAAGAAACAGACCACACCAACTTAATATCTAATGAGAAATCCTTTTATGTGATAAAGCTTCACTGTGGCCATTCAGGATCTATCATTAGAGATTCACGATGTCCTTGTCCGTGACTTACCAAAAGGCAGCAAGCGATCTCGGTGGAACCTCCAAGTAATACTGTCAAAGTCTCGACTCCCGAGTAAGACTCTTAAACACAAAGTATCGTTAAAGACAGGCTTTATTTGCTTGCAAGGGAAGAGTTGTGTAGACAAGGGCTACATCAGACCTCTTCAAAGTAATACAGAAATTGTAACATATTTATACAGTAAAAAGCAAAACAGGCTTTCTATGCCACATGACATAGTATTGAATCATAACTGATTACAAAGGCACAGACCTTGCGAATTATTGAAACAACCTATTCCGGGCTGCGTTAGAATAACGAACAGAAATACCTTTGGGATAAGATTAATTAATCCTTTATTATGGGATCTCTCTGTTCCTTCTGTTCTCTCACTGTACCAACTGGGCCCGTGGGCTGATGTTTACCTTATCATGTCCTTGGCTGTTTGTTTGGTAACTGAGGCTCCTTGTTAAGCTTGTCACAGATAAGGAGTATGTATGTCTCATCCCCTTGCCTTTAGTGAATCATGCTGTCGGCCATTTGAGTTTTTATTCTATGCCTAGGAAGCCATTTTGTGTCTAATTGAGAAACTGTACTTCCACACCACCTGGGGCTCTCTTGCCATGTTGCAGCTCTTGAGTAGAGCACTTGTTGTCAGAGTCTCGTATTGGGCATGCGGACAATGTGACCCATCCATCGGAGCTGATCGAGCGTGGTCAAAGCTTTGATGCTTGGGATGTTGACCTGAGCGAGAACAATGACACTGTAAGCCCACTGCCTTCCACTGCCACCTTGAATTTACTTCCTCCCACCCCGCTTCCTATCAGGACTGTATTCCATTCTCCCACGTTTTCCATATCCGCCATTGGTGTGACGATACAACCTTCCATACTAGTGGAAGCTTCTGGTATGTCTACATTTTTTCTCAACTGAGGATTCCCCTCTACCATGGTTGACATGGCCCTCGACCATGTCCATTCCATTTCCCGCACTTCCGCTCTCACACCTTCCCCTCCCTCGCAGAACCATGATAGGGGTCACGTTGTCCTCACCTGTCACCACACCAGCAACCACATTCAATGGATCATCTGCCGCCCTTCTGCCACGTCCAGCATGATCCCACCAACAAACACATCTTCCCCATCCCAACACTTTCAGCATTCCGAAGGGACCACACCCTGCGCAACACCCTGGTCCACTCCTCTATCACCCCAACACCCCTTCCCCTTCGCCCGGTATCTTACCATGCAAGCGCAGGAGATGCAACACCTGCGCTTTTACCTCCTCACTTCCCACCGTCCATCGCCCAAAACACTCCTTCCAGGTGAATCAGCGATTTCCTTGTACTTCTTACAATTTAGTTAGTGTATTCACTGCTCATGATGTGGTCGCCTCTACATTTGTGACCAAAGCAGATTGGGTGACAGTTTTGCGGAATACCTAGAATCATAGATCATAGAATCATAGAAAGTTACAGCACGTAAGGAGATCATTTTGGCTCATCGGGTCCGCGCCGGCCAACAAGGAGCTACCCAACCCAATCCAACTTCCGAGCTCTTGGACCATTGCCCTGCAGGTCAGAGCATCCCAAATAAACATCCAGGTAGTTTTAAATATGGTGAGGGTTCCTGCATCAACCATCCTTTCATGCAGTGAGTTCCAGACACCCACAATCGTCTGGGTGAAGAAATTTCCCCTCAAATCCCCTCTAAACCTTCCACCAATTACTTTAAATCTGTGCCCCCTGGTTTTTGACCACCCTGCTAAGGGAAATAGGTCCTTTCTATCCACTTTATCTAGGCCCCTTATAATTTTATACACCTCAATAAGGTCTACCCTCAGCCTTCTCTGTTCCAAGGAAAACAGACGTAGCCTAATCAGTCTTTCATCATAACTAAGATTCTCTACTCCCGGCAACATCCTTATCAATCTCCTGTGTATCCTCTCTAGTGCAGTCTCGTCTTTCCTGTAATGTGGTGACCAGAACTGCACGCAGTACTCTAGCTGAAGCTTAACTAGTGTTTTTTTTAATTCGAAGCACAAACCCCCTGGTCTTATATTCTATGCCACGCACAATAAATTCAAGCATTCCGCATGTCTTCTTAACCACCTTCTCTACCTGGCCTGCTACCTTCAGGGATCAGATGACCTGCTCTCCAAGGTCACTTTGTTCTTCTACACAACTCAGTGTCCTACCATTTAATGGCCCAGTAATTCCGTTCCAAATGCGTGAGTACAGTCGGGGTACTCACGCGTCTGGCCGGAGGAAACGCCGTTTTTCAGCATGCACAGTGCATGCGGGGAAAACCGGCATTTCCTGTCCTCTGAACGAAGTGGTTCAGAGGCACAGCACGTGCGACTGCACAGGCAGCGCGTGCACAGTGAACTTCGTCGATTTCATTCATGGATTCAGTGAGGGTAAGTCCTGACAACTTGGAAATGAAAAAAGCAGGAGTAAAGCTGTCGAGAAGCTGCGGAGGAAGAAGTCTTTCATCGTGGAGCTTCTGAAAGTCATTCTATTCCTGTTTGGGAAAGGGAGGAAAGTTATTTTAAGAAAGGCTGAGGTAAGTTTAAAATTTTTTTTTGTTTAAAACGGTTTTTCAATAAGGTCGGTAGAAGGAGCAATTGTGGCTGTTGTGGACAAGGCCTCATTGAATTTATTTTTATAAAATGTGAAATTTACTGTTTTAAAAATAATAAAATGCTTAAAAAATGAAATTGTCATCAGTAATATTTATTAAGTATGTATGTATGATTGTATGTATGTCTGTATATATTCCATTAAGGATGTGCATTTATGTATGTATTCCTTTCAGTACGTGGATGAATGTATATATGTAGTGATGAATTTCTGCAAATGTAATTTATTAGAAAAGGATCTAGGCCTGTGATATTCATCAGGCGGGAAGGATGTGTTTGCAAGCCGTTAAAGCATGCAACCTGGCATAGGCCGAGTTGATGTTATAGGCACTCAGTTTATTAAAATAACTGTAACAACTATTTCCATTTACTCTGAACAGCTACATCTGTGTGAGGAGTAGTCCTGTGATACAACCATGCACATGCGTCTACACGTCAAGTGGTGGAGAGGACAATAGGAGTTCTGAAATAACGCTTTTGGTGTCTGGATAGGTCAGGGGGGACCTTGCAGTACTCTCATCAGAAAGTGGCAAGGATTGTGCTGGCCTGTTGTGCTTTGCACAACCTTGCCCTGCAGGAAGGACTGACCCTTAACAATGAGGAACAGCTGCCTGTTGAAATGGAGGAAGAAGGCGATGTCAATGTGTATGCTGCCAGGCCTCATGGTGAGGAGCGCAGTGCCGCCGAATCTAAGGCTGCTCGCGAACTGCTGGTAGCCAACACCTTCAGGCAGTAGTTACGCCCTGTAACTACCCCTCCCCCTGCAAGGCAAAGACAGAAGCAGACACATATTGAAGTGAAACTGTGACCTTTTATTGCATAATCAAAAACTTTTCAGATTCAGTTTCAATGTATAAAGTGAATAACTTGTAAATTTTAAGTAACAGTTATGAACTTTAAAAACATTTATGGACAGGAACTCTGAGGAAGTGTTATTGGAAAGAGTTCACTTTTACTTGTCTGTCTTTCTTTGTTCAACGATGTTAATGACCTATTTTATGCAATTTAAAAATGTTAACGTTTACAATTTTGAAATCACTTTGTAAACAGGTTTAACTCATTTGTGTTTGATTCTTAGTGAAATTACAAAAATTAAGATGCTAACTACCTCTTTTACCGTTTTCAAACATGTGCAAAATGGTGACTGTTAGAAAAGAAAGTGTAAACATTTTACAGTAACTTTTACTTTCTTACTGCAATACAGACAATCAAAGTGAAAACTAGCTATTTTATAATTTTGTAACATTTGTTGTAAAAGTTTTTGAAGTTAAATAAATGTTTAAATTCTTTCAGCATTGATAACTGGGTGTACTGCTGAAACGATATGTTTACCTATCCTGTCCTTCATAAATAAACACTTGAATTTAAATATGTAAGAAACATTTAACATTTAAATTAAGTGAAAAATGTAACTATTTAACGATTTGCCAACTGGCCTGTGCGACTGAGGGTTGAAGGTGGCGGAGTGAGCTGAAGTTGACACTCTAACGTTTCCTGCGCCTTTTCACTACCCGTGACTGGAGCCCTCCAGATCTATTTGCAAGGGCCCTGTCAGATTGTTCCTGCTCTTCAGCAGCGGCTTGAGGAAAGGGTTGTTGCTGAGGCAATTCTACGCTGCTCTGCATCATGACTGGCGCAGCTGCTGGCTCCTGGGACCAAAGTGGCTCTGCACTGTGACGTTGAGGAGATTGCTGAGGTCATCATCAGTGAAGTTCTGAGTTCTTTTAATCACGAGAAATGTGCTCATTCCAGCCATTTCACTTTGCTAATTAACTGAAAAGAATTAATAGAATGTTTTCAAGGCTTTAAAAAAGGCTTAAATAGCTTCAATTCTCTTTAAAACTATCTAAGAGTCATCAAAATCATTTAAACGTTTTTAAAATTTTATAAAAGTTCTCAAAACATTCATAAAATAGCAGATAACCTACTTTCCCTGCAGCTGAGTAACTACAAAGTCCTCTGCAGCTGCTTGGAAAGATTGGGGGCGTGTCCTATTACAATGAGACCTTAAGGGGCGTGTCTCAGTTGCACAGCGCGCTACAGGCTTCACGCTGGCTGCACTCCTGGGCGGCGTGACGACATACGATGCCCGGGATTCTTCTCTTTCAAAAAGGAATTCCAGGCGTCCCTGGAGGTGAACGGCAGGCGCGTCGGGTAAGTGCAGATCGGGGGCTTGCACGCGCGGCAAGCCCCCGATCCGAATTTCTGCCCCAATGTGTATTCCCTTTCTGAACCTCCGTTCAGTGCGCAAGCATGACCACGAGCTTCGGATCGCCTGTCACTATAATCTCTGCTCCCCTCCCACTCTGACCTCGCCTGTTACACTGTTCCAAGGAAGCTCAAAATAATTTCGAAGAACAGCACCACATCTTTCTTTTAGGCACTTTACAGCCTTCTGGATTAACATCCAGTTGAACAATTTCAGGCTGTAAATTGGCCCCTGTATTTCTTTATATTTTTTAATTTGTTCTCATGTTTCCTCACATGGTAACTGTTCCTACTGCTGCCATCATCATTCACACCTCATCTGGAGCCATCTCTTATTTGTTAACTTGTCCCATTAACTCTCCTTTTGACTTTCACCATCATCCTTGTGTCAGTCAATCTCTTCTGCCTTCCATCCTATCATAGACCTTCCCTTTCTTCTTTCCTCCCCTCCTTCCACCCCTGCTTAAAAATAACTCTTTCCCTAATTGGTTCCATTTCTGACGAAGGGTTCGACCCGAAATGTTGAATCTGCTTCACTCTGCTCGATGCTGCCTGCCCTGCAGAGCATGTCCAGTATTTTCTGTTGTTACTGAAATGAACACAGTCACGGTGTTTAATCACTCATTATTACGATTAGCTTGTCTTGCATCCGCGTGGCCTAATCGACAAGGAGTTCAAATCCTGATGTTATCAGAAGATTGCAGGAAGGAGTCCTGCTGCGGTCGTTTTACACACTTTTTAATTCTTGTTCAGCATATAAAACCAAACCGTGTTTCCAATCATTTCCTTCCAAACATTGCAGGGCTCTTCATTAAATGTATTATTTTTCGTGCTGTTCTGTGTGTATATTCCTCACTGGGCTTTGCAAATGTTTTCCAACAAATCCACAATATCTAATTAATGCCGATAAATTATGAGTGCTTCCCATTGGAACAACAGCTTTGCATTAATCAGTGTAATAAAGTGCAGTGGGGGGAATTCTGATCAGTTTCGGGGCCAATGATCTTTACAGGGAGCCGATGAAAGAAAATAAAGAAATTGAAGCAGAATCGCTGGGAGCATGGTTCCAATCTTCGCAGGGTTTGTAAGTCCACTGCCTTAAGCACTCGGCCGTCGCAGCGGCGCAATAGCAATGCTTCAATAGTGGAATGGCCGGTGCAAAATATCAGACAATTGCTTGCACAATATATTTGGGAGGAAGTTTTGTGACAGCAAAACAGAGGCCTGGTTAGGCCACTGTGTACAGTTCTGCGCACTGCTCCCTAGAAAGGATATTTTGAACGTGGATTGCAGTGCAGATTCATCAGTGTGTTACGAGGGCTCCAAGGGTTAGAATATGAGGAGAGTTAACATAAACTAGGCTTGTATTCCCTGGGTTATTGAAGGGTAAGAGGTGAGTTCAGAGAATAATAGAATTACGGAAATTTATGGCACAGATGGAGGCCAATCGACCCATCGTATCTTTGCCGGACGAAAAAGAGCTATTTCGCCTTATCCCACTTGCCAGCTCTGGGTCCGTAACCCTATAGGTTACAGCACTTGAAAACATAACCAAGTACTTTCTTCAATTGTGTTTGGTCGTGAGTTCTAAACCTCCTGCATTCTTTTTGTAAATAAGATTCTCCTCAACACATCTCTAATCCTTCGGACAGTTACTTTAAATCTAATCCCACTGATCATTGACATTTCTGCGAAGGAAAATAGATCCTTTCTATCCACTCCAGATTGGCCCCTCATAAATTTATACGCCTCAATTATGTCTCCCCTCAGCCTCCTCTGTTCCATAGATAACAACCCCACCCTATCCAATCTTTCCTCATACCTAAAATTCTCCTGTCCTGGCAACATCCTCATAACCCTCCACTGTACCCTCTTGTGTAATCACATCTTTCCTGTAATGTGGCGACCAAAACTGCCCGCAGTACTCTCGCAGTAGCCTAACTCGTGTTTTGTACAGTTCAAGCATTACCTCCCTGTTCGTGTATTCTATGCCTCGCTAATAAAGTAATGTATCCCCTTGGACTTCTTAACCCAAAATAAAAATATAAATTCTGGTAATATTTATCAGACAATCTGAAATAATGACCTGCTGAATATTATCAGCATCTTCCGTTTTTATTTCAGATTCCAGCATCCGCAGTCCTTTGCTATTGCCATCTTAACCACCTTATCCACCTGTTCTGCTACCTTCATGGATCAGTGGCCATGCACTCCAATGTCCCTCTGTTCTTCTTCACTTCTCAATATCTTACCATTTATTGTGTATTCCTTTGCCTGTTCCCCCTCTCCAAATGCATTACCACACACTTCTACAGATTGAATTCCATTTGCCACTTTTCTGCCCATGTGACCAGTTCATTGATACCATGCTGCAGTCTACAAATTTGTTCCTCACTGTCAACCAGAAGGCCATTTTTCATAACATCTGCAAATGTCTTAATCATGCCACCTACACTGAAATCTAAATCACCGATGTATACCACAAAAAGCAAAGGGGCGAGTAGTGATCCCTTAGAACCCCACAGGAACAGCCTTCCATTCACAAAACACCCACCGACCATTACCCTTTGCTTCGTGCCAATGAACCAATTTTGGATCCTACTTGGCACTTTATGTTGGATCCCATGGACCTGTCTTACCAGTCTACCGTGTGGGCAGATTCTGATTTTTAGGAGTTGGAAATGAATTACTATAGTAGATAGAGATAAACATTTTCCACTGGTAGTGGTGTTTCGCAGTCATACAGTCACAGAGCTATACAGCACAGAAAGATTCCCTTCAGCAGATCGTGTCTGCGCCGTCCATCAAGCCCTATCTACTCTAATCCCATTTTCCAAATCTTGGTCCGTAGCCTTGTATGCTATGGCGTTTCAAGTGCACATCTAAATGTTTCTTGAATGTTCTGAGGGATCCTGCCAGATTCCACCAGCCTGTGGGTGAAAAAGTCTTTCCACAAATCCCCTCTCAACCTCCTGCCCCTTACCTTGAAGTTATGCCCCTTGGTTATTGACCCCGCTACTAAGGGGAAAAGTTCCTTTCTATCTACACATCTATGCCTCTCATAATTTTGTACACCTCAATCAGGTCCCCCCTCAGACGTCTCTGCTCTAAGGAAAACAGCCTCGGCCTATCCAGTCTCCATTCATATCTGAAACGATCCAGCCACTTAAGATCCTGGTGAATCTCCTCTGCACTCTCTGTAATACAATCACATCCTTCCTATAATATGGCGACCAGAAGTGCACACAGGACAAGGGGACAAAACCTTAAAATCGGAACCAGGCCGTTCAAGAGAGAAATTAGGAAAGATTTCTTAAGACAAAGGGAGGTCGAAGTGTGAAACTCACTCGCAGAAAAGGCAGCAGACGTTAGAACAATTAATAATTGTTTTTCTGAGATCGATAGACTTTTGATAGACAAGGGTCTTAGGTGAATATAATAACATTGTTTAAAAAAATCGCCAAAAATATAATTATACTTTAAAAGTGAATGTGAATGTGCCCCACCTGGAGCTTGAATGTGCACGCTGCATGGTAGCAGGTGTGCAGTGTTAGTGATGGGGAGTGTGCGCCCTGGTGGGTTAATGTGCACAGTGCATGTTAGCAGGTCTGTCTCTTGATTGACAACTGACGGCTGTTTGTGATTCATCAAATGCAGGAAGATCCCAGCTAAATGTTTTTTTGGATTGAAAAATGCAAAGGACTTGCTAGCCACAGTGATAAAGTGAATCATCCTTTGTCTGTTTAAAAGCAGTGTGCTGTCAGTCCCGGAACATTCAATGTCTGTTTAAAAGGGATGTGCTGTCAGTCCCGGATAATTCTGTGTCTGTTGAAAAGGGGTGTGCTGTCAGCCCCGGATAATTCTGTGTCTGTTTAAAAGGGGTGTGCTGTCAGTCCCGGATCATTCTGTGTCTGTTTAAAAGGGGTGTGCTGTCAGTCCCGGGTAATTCTGTGTCTGTTTAAAAGGGGTGTGCTATCAGTCCCGGATCATTCTGTGTCTGTTTAAAAGTGGTGTGCTGTTCATACGGATCATGTCAGTCCTGGGCCATTTCAAAATCGACAGTGGTCTGCACAGAGTACATCGAGAGAAACTGTTCACATTGGCGGAATTTCAAATTCCAGAGGACAGAGATTTAAGGTTACTTAAGGCAGATGAAACAAAGGCGACATGAGGAAAAACTTTATTATGCAGCGTGTATTTAGGATCTGGAAAGCACTGCCTGAAAGGTGGTGGAGGCAGATTCAATCGTGACATTCAAAATGGATTTGGATAAGTTACTGAAGGAACAGAAATTGCCAGGCTACGGGGAAAGGACAGGAGAGTGGGACTAGCTGAAGTGCTCTTGCAGAGAGCCAGCATGGGCTCGATGGGCAGAATGGCCTCCTTCTGTGCTCTAACCAGTCAATGCTTTTATGATTTGATGGTCATTCTGTATCTATGTCTGTTGTAAAAGAGATATATTTTCAGCTGCGATATCTGATTGGCTGCGGCATTGGTCTCGAAGTTTAATGGGATTTCGGTGCGATGGTTTGAACCGTGCTCGACGTGGATCAACTAATTATTATGAAATATCAAACCCCTTCATAATTTGAAGATCTCTATCCGGTTATCCCTCAGCCTCCAGTTTTACATAGAAAAGAAAGCCAGCCTGTTCTTTCTTTCCTGAAATGTATACCCCTTCAGTGCTGGTTTCATCCATCTTAATTTTCATTATTTTATTTCGTTTCTATGAGGTGGGTGTCCCTGGCAAGCCCAGCATTTATTGCCCATCACTCAATGCCCTTGAGACGGTGGTGGCGAGTGCCTTCTTGAACCGTTGCAGTCCGTGTGGTGAAGGTAGTCTCACAGTGTTGTTAGGTAGGGAGTTCCAGGATTTTGAACCAGCAATGATGAAGGATCAGCGAAATATTTCTAAGTCAGGATGGTGTGTGACATGGAGGTGGTCGTGTTCCCATATGCCTGCTGCCCTTGTCCTTCTAGGTGGAAGAGGTCGCATGTTTGGGAGGTGCTGCGGAACAAGCCTTGGTGAGTTGCTGCAGTGCATCATGTGGATGGTAAACACTGCATCCGCTGTATGCCGATGGTGGAGGGAGTGAATGTTTAAGGTGGTTGATGGGGTGCCAATCAAGCGGGCTGATTTGTCCTGGATGGTGTAAAGCTTCTTGAGTGTTGTTGGAGATGCAGTCATCCAGGCAAGTGGAGAGTATTCCATCACACTCCTTACTTGTAGATGGTAGAAAGATTTTGTGCTGTCCGGAGGTGAGACACTCGCCACAGAATACCTAGCCTGTGATCTGTCCTTTTTGACACAATATTTATGTGGCTGGTACAGTTAATTTTCTCGTCAATTGCGCCCCCCAGGATCTTGATGGTAGTTGTTTCAGCGATGGTAATACCATTGAATGTCAAGGGGAGGTGGTTTGACTCCCGCTTGTTGGAGATAGTCCTTGCCGGGCACTTCTGTGGCACGAATGTTACCTGCCATATATCAGCCCAAGCCTGAACGTCATCCAGGTCTTGTTGCCTGCGGGCATGGACTACTTCATTATCTGATGAGTTGTGAATGGTGCCGGATAGATGCCACTCTTGTAGCTCTACTGCAGCACTTGGCTACGGGCGCTGACAGTTCTGGAGCACAAGTCTTCAGCACGACAGCCGGGATGTTGTCAGGATTCATAGCCTTTGCTGTATCCAGTGCATGCAGCCGTTTCTTGATATCACGTGAAGTGAATCGAATTGGCTGAAGACAGGCTTCTTTGATGGCGGGTACCTCAGGTGTAGACCGATATGAACCATCCACACGGCACTTCTGGCTGAATATTGTAACAAACGCTTCAGTCTTGTCTTTTGCACTCACGTGCTGGGCTCCATCATCATTGAGGATGGTGATATCCATGGAGCCTCCTCCTCCCGTTAGTTGTTTAATGGTCCACCAGCATTCTTTGCTCCTTCCCCAGTTCTTCTCTCTATATTTTTTGTAATGTAGAGACCAGAACTTTGCGCAGTCTTCTAAGTGGTTCTATATAAATTTAACATAACTTCTATGCTTTTGAATTCCATTCCTTGAGAGAGATGAACCCCAGTGCTTGGTTTGCAGCTTTTATGGTCTTGTTAACCTGCGCTGCTACTTTCAATGATTTGTGAGTCTGTGGCCCTCGATACCTTTCCGCCTCTACCCTATTAGATTCTGATTTTCCAGGGAGGTATATCTCAGTGACCGGAGATACAGCTGCCAGCTGTTTCCCACCGCTCTCCCAGTAACCTTGCAAGTTTAGTCCCGAATGGTCAGGAATGAGATGTCCTGACCAGGAATGGGCAGTTTTCCCTGTGCGGTGCACTGGTTTCTGCAGGACCTTACTTGATTAAACTTCAGTTCATTCGCTGCAGACATTCGGGGTCCCCAAGCATTGTTTGATTCAGAGAGAGAGAGAGAAAGAGAGAGATGGAGAGAGAGAGAGAAAGAGAGTGAGAAAAAGACAGAGATAGTGAGAGAAAGAGAGAGAGAGCGAAAGAGAGAGAAAGTGAGAACGAGAGAGACAGAGACACAGAAAGAGCACGAAAGAGACAGAGAAAGAGAGAGAAAGATAGAACGAGGGAGAGAGAGAAAGAGAACGAGAGAGAGCGAGAGATAAAGAGAGAACCAGAGAGAGAGAGAAAGTGCCTGTGACGGATATTTGGTGGAGCTATCCAGTTAGCACTGACCCCCTGCTCTTTCCCCATAGCCATCTACATTTTCCTTTCAAGTCTTTGTCCAATTCTGTTATGAAAGTTACAATTGAATCTGCTTCTCTGCAAATTCCATATCATAACAACTCGCTGCTTAAAAACATATTTCTACATGTCGCCTCAGGTTCTTTTACCAATCATTTTAAATCTGTGTCCTATGTTTCCCAAACCTTCTGTCACTGGAAACAATTTCTCCTCCTTTATTCTATCAAAATATTCATGCTTTTGAACACGTCTTAACATGCGCTGCTCTAAGGTGAACAATCCCTAATACTGGGGAGGGTGGGTTCAGGTAAGAAAAAAATTATAATCCAAAGAGAAAAGTCAATGTTGTGGAGCAGTTAATATTAAAGGCGTTATATCTGAATGCACCAAACTTTCATAATAAGAGTGATACATTAATGGCACAAATAGAGGTAAATACGTTTAATCCAGTAGACATTACTGAGGCTTGGTTTCAGGGTGACCAAAGTTGGGAACAAAATATTCCCGAGTGCTTGACGTTTAGAAACGATCGGCATAATGGAAAAGGAGGTGGGTAGCCCTAATTAAAATGGATGAGATAAAGGCAGTTCTGAATTAAGATCTTAGACCAGAAAATCAGAATGTAGAACCAGTATGGGTAGAGCTAAGACATAACAAAGGGCAGATAACACTAGTTTATATGTACGCTAAATGTAATCATTGTTTTGTACAGTGTATACATCAGGAAATTAGTGTAGCATATATCTAGGATAATGCAATAAACATGGGGACTTTAATCTTCATACAGACTGCCAACAAAGTTGGCAGAAGCTTTTGGAGGACGAGTTCCTGGAATGCTTCGAGACAGTTGTCTCGAACAATATTTCGAGCCAACTGGGGAAGAAGCTATTTTTGATTCAGTATTGTGTAATGAAACAGAGTTAATTAGTAATATTATCGTAAAGGGTCATCTTGGGAAGAGAGATCATAATATGAAAACAATTCATATTATGTTTGAGAATGATTCGGTTAAGTCAGAAACTAGGACATAAATTTAAACAAATTCAATTGGAGTGATATGAGGTGTTACTTGCCTAAGGTAGATTGAGAAATAGAATAAAAAGATATGATGGTAAAATCAATGGCAAACATTCAAATGAAGAATTCATAATACTCAAGGAATGTAAAATCCCTAGAGGAATAAAAACACGCCACTGGAAAAGTTGTCCAACCATGCCCAACTAGAGAAGTTAACGTTAGTATTAGATTAAGAGAAAAGTCTTACAATGTTACCAAAAAGATTACTAATCCTATGGATTAGGAGGTTTTTCAAATTCAACAAAGAATGATCAAGAGAGTGATAAAGAGGGAGAAAGTAGAATATGATATTCAACTAGAAAGAAATATAAAAACAAATTGCAAGCTTTTAAAGTATGTAAAAATTAAACGATTAGCACAAGTAAACGTGGGTCCCGCAGAGGCAGAGAGAGCAGAAGTTATAATGGGGGACAAGGAGATTGCACAGACGTTAAACAAATATTTTGCATCTGTCTTCACAGTAGAAGGCTCAAATAACACACCAGAAACTGTGGGGAACCAAAGGTCTAATGAGCATGAGGAACTTAAAGGAAATAATATTATTAAAGAAAAAGTAATGGAGAAATTAATGGGACCAGAAGCAGACAAATTCCCATGACGTGATGTCCTGCATCCTTTGGTTTTCAAGCGAGTGGCTGCAGATATAGTGCAGTAGCACTTTACAGCCTATGAAGTATTTTTTGATGTGTAATCACTTGTAGTGTAGGAAATGCAACAGCCAAGTTGCGCACAGCAAGCTTCCAGAAACTGCCATGTGATAATGACTAGATCATCTGTTGTAGTGATGATGGGTGAGGACACTGTGGATAGATCCCCTTCTTCGAAAAAGTGGGATGTGATTTTACATCCAACTGAGAGAAAGAGACGGGGCCAAAAGTTTAACATCTCATTTGAAAGACCATACTTCCGAGATGCAGCACTCCCACAGTATTGCACTGGAGGGTCAGCCTAGATTTTTGTCCTCAAGTCGCTGGACTATGATCTGACAACTTTCTGACTCAGATGCGAGGGTGATACCAAAGGAGTCATAGCTGACTGACGAAGCAACTGTCAGCAGAGAATGGTTTGCATCTTTCAGAATTCCCCAGATTCTCGAAAGGTGCCCCTGCATTAGAAGGCAGTAAATGTAACTCCGCTGTTCAAGAAAGGATTGACAGAGAAAACAGGGAACGAGAGGCCAGCTATGATGACTGGAGGCATCGGGAAAATGCTAGAAATTGTTACTAAGGGCGTGGTTGCAAGGCAGTTGGAAAATCAGAATATCATGAGGCAGAGTCAACACGGTATTATGAAATGGGACGTCGTGCTTGACAAATCTGTTAGAGTGTTCTCAGCGTTCAGCTAGCAGGGTAGATAAGGGGGAACCAGTGGATGTAGTATATATTGATTTTCATACAGCATTCGATAAGGTGCCATACAAGAGGTTGTTATATAAGATTAGAGCGCATGTCCTTGTGTGCAATATATCTGTATGTATTGAGGATAGGCTAAAGGACAGAAAGCAGCGGGCAGGAATAAACAGGTCAGTTTTGAAATGGCAGGTTGTAACGAGTGGTGTGCTGAAAGATCAGTGCTTGCCCCGTCTGAAGACCACGACCTCAAACCCAGCACTAAGCTCATGGTCTACAGAGCAGCAGTGATACCGGCCCTGCTGTATGCCTCAAAGACAAGGACCATGTAGAACAGGCACCCCACATCACTGGAGAGGTACCACAAACGCTGCCTCCGCAAGATCCTGCCAATCCATTGGCAGGATAGTTGCACCAACGACAGTGTTCTTAGAAACATAGACACATAGAAGATAGGAGCAGGGGTAGGCCATTCGGCCCCTTGAGCCTGCACCATCATTCAATGTGTTCATGGCTGATCATCCAAATTCACTACCCTGCCCCTGCTTTCTCCCCATATCCCTTGATCCCCTTAGCATTAATAAATATATCCAACAACTTCGTGAATATATTTAATGAATTGGCCTCTGCTGCCTTCTGTGGTAGAGAATTCCACAGGTTCACGACTCTCTGGTTGAAGAAATTCCTCCCCATTTCTGTCCGAAATGGCTTACCCCTTATCCATAGACTATGACCCCTGTTTCTGGACTCCCCGACCATCAGGAACATCCTTGCTGCATCTAGTCTGTCCAGTCCTGTCAGAATGTTATAAGTTTCAATGAGAACCCCTCTCATTCTTCTAAACTCTAGCGAGTATAAGCCCAATCGACCCAATCTCTCCTCATACGTCATTCCTGCCATCCCAGGTATCAGCTTGGTGAATCTTCGCTGAACTCCCTCCATGGCAAGAATATCCTTCCTCGGACAAGTTGGACAAAACTGCACACAAAACTCCAGATGTTGTCTCACCAAGTGTAGTGATTAATAACATGTCATTCTATAGTGGACACTAGGTGGAGCAGTAGAGCTGTATATAGCTATATGTATAAGACTACACTACCCAGCTATATATTATATTAAGACTACATTATCCAGGAGTCGAGGCTTCCCACAAGGCAGCAGTCAAGATGGATGCCTCTACAAGATGCTGTTCAAGTCCACATGTGCTCAATAAAAGTAACTAGCAAAAGCTAGCTGTGTTCATAATAAGAATGTCTAGTTATTAATGAACATAACATGGTACCAGGGTGGTGAAGATCTGCTGAAAATTGTGAAAAGCGACTTGGAGAATTTGAAGCCACCAGAGCGTTTGAATCTCACAGAAAAAATCGACTACAATTGGCAGACATTTAAACAGCAATTCGAACTCTACATTGCAGCCATCGGATTCGGTACGAAGCCAGATGCAAGAAGATAGCGTTGCTGCTTACGGTTGCTGGCCCACAGGCGATAGAGGTATTTAATACATTTGTATTTAATCCAGTGGAGAACAGAGAAAAATTAGAAGATGTGCTAAAAAATTATGATGCACATTGCTCTCCCAAAAAGAATGAGACCTATGAAAGATACATGTTCTGTTCTCGGACACAGCAGCAAAATGAGACATTTGATAGCTTTATAACTGATCTGAAACTGAAAGCACAGAAATGTAATTTCTCTGAGCTCAAAGCATCCATGATTCGTGACCAGATTGTGTCTGATATTCATGATAAAAAAGTCAGGGAACGTCTGTTGAGAGAAACCGAACTAAATTTGGAAAATGCGGTGAAAATATGCCAAGCCAGCGAGCTGGCTCAAAATCACGAGAAGACTTTCAGTGAAATCAATAATGATGCGAATGTAATGAGTGATAATGCTGCTGTCGGTGCTGTGTCCTACAAGGGGAAGAAACGTGGGCAGAACAGAAATGAAAAGCAATCGGAGGATGAAATTTTTAATTGTAAACGCTGTGGTTACAAACACCAGTTAAGACAATGCCCAGCGTTTGGAAAAATGTGCACAAAGTGTAATGGAAAGTGTCACTTTGCCAAACAATGCTTTTCAAAAGTAAAAACGACGAAAGGGCAATGAGCTAATGTGATTGAGGACACTGATTTAAGTGAGACATTTTTTGTAGGAATGGTGCCATGTGACGATATCAAAAAAGATACAGAAAATGTGCAGCACTCAGAAATAGACAATGCTGAACATAAAGTTAATGCAGTAAAAGAGGACAAATGGATGATCCCACTGCAGATAAATGGAGCATTAGTTACATTGAAACTGGACACTGGGGCAAAAGGAAACTTAATCAGTATGAGTGACATTAACAATATGAAAGAAAAGCCCAAAATACAGAAAAAGTCAGCACTACTGAAGGACTATAATGGACAGAAAATAGATAGCTTAGGTGTATGCAGATTTAAAGTGACAGTCAAAGACAAAGTGCATCATCTCATGTTTTCTGTTGTGGCTGAAAAACTTGATTCGATACAAGGTGACAAAGCTTGTGAAGACTTAGAACTGGTCAAGAGAGTCTACCGTATAAACTGTGCCATAAGCAGACCAGATGACTCAGGTGATGAAGCAGAGAGCCCATCAAGGATGAAAAGGCAAAGGGTATCCATGTCTTCAAAAAGCCTAGTTTCTCCAAGAAGAAAGAAAAAGACTTCAAGGTCAAAGAGAAGCCAAAGGAAGAAAAGCACAAAGAGGAAAAACACAAGGAGAAAAATTCCAAAGATATAACCGCAGCAGATGTTGTTAAGCAGTGGAAAGAGAAAAAGAAAAAGAAGAAGCCTGCACCAGAGCAGGAAGCAGTTCCGGTGGATACTCCTTCTTCCCTCAGGCCAATCTTTGGTGTTCCATTAGCCGAGGCTGCTGAGAGGACTATGCTGTATGATGGGATCCAGCTGCCAGCAGTTTTTCGAGAGTGCATTGATTACATTGAGAGTTATGGCATGAAGAGTGAAGGAAACACTGAAACCCTCTCCAAGCAAAGATCGCAAGGAGACCTCGATCTATACAAGAGCAGATTGATGACAATGCCGCAACTGCATCTTGTCATTCAGCACCAGAACAATCTCATGAAGACACATCAGACTTACCCGTGTTGAGCAGATCCACACGTGAAGTAGAAAAGCCTGATAGACTTAATCTTTGAGTACAATGTAAAGCTTTGAAAATGTGTTGACTGTTTTGAAAATGTTTATGTTTATAGAGCACTAACAAAAGTGTTACTAATATTATCTTTATTGTTTTCTTGAAAGTTGATTGATATTTTTTTGTTCAACATCAAAGAAAGGAGGATGTAGTGATCAATAACATGTCATTCTGTGGTGGTCACTAGGTTGAGCAGTAGAGCTGTATATAGCTGTACGTTTAAGACTACATTACCCAGGAGGCTAGGCTACCCACAAGGCAGCAGTCAAGATGGAAGCCTCTACAAGATGCTGTACAAGTCCACATGTGCTCAATAAAAGTAACTAGCAAAAGCTAGCTGTGTTCATAATAAGAATGTCTAGTTATTAATGAACATATCACCAAGGACCTGTACAACTGCAGCAAGACATCCTTGTTCCTGTGCTCAAACCCTCTCGCCACGAAGGCCAACATACCATTTGCCTTCTTAACCTGCTTAACCGCCTGCTGCACCTGCATGCTTACGTTCAGCGACTGGTGCACAATGACACCCATGTCTCGTTGCACTTCCCCTTCTCCTAATCTATTGCCATTCAGATAATAATCTACCTTCCTGTTTTTGACACGACAGTAGTAACCTCGCATTTATCCACGTTATATTGCATCTGCCATGCTTCTGCCAAATCACCCAAACTGTCCAAATCAACCTGGAGTTTCTCGGCATCCTCCTCACAGCACACACACCCACCCAGCTTTATGTCGTCTGCAAACTTGAGATATTACATCAAGTTCCCTTATCTAGATCATTAATATATATTGCGAACAGCTGAGGTCCAAGGACCGATCCCTGCGGTACCCCACTCGTCACTGCCTGCCACTCGGAAAAAGACCTGTTTATTTCAATGCTTTGCTTTCTGTCTGCCAACCAGTTTTCTATCCAAGTCAATACCTTGCCCCAATCCCATATGCCTTAAACTTTACACGCTAATCTCTTATGCGGGACCTTATCGAAACCCTTTTGAAAGTCCAAATACACTTCATCCACTCGTTCTCCCTTATCTATTTTACCAGTTACATTCTCACAATTGCTCAGGCCAACATCCCCAGCATCGAAGCTTTGACCACATTCGATCAGCTTCGATATACAGGTCACATTGTTCGCACGCCCGATACGAGACTCCCAAAACAAACGCTCTACTCGGTGCTCCGTTATGGCAAGAGAGCCCCAGGTGGGCAGAGGAAACACTTCACGGACACCCCGAAAGCCTCCTTGAAAATATTTAACATCCCCACCGTCATCTGGGAATCTCTGGCCCAAGACCGCACAAATTGGAGGAGAAGCACCCGGGAAGTCGCCGAACACCTCGAGTCTCTTCAGTGGGAGCAAGCAGAAGCCTAGCACAGGCAGCACAAGGAGCGCCCATCAACCCAAGCACCCCACCCGCGCCTTTACCCTCCGTCTGCCCCACCTGTGACAGAGAATGTAGTTCCCGCATTGGACTCATCAGTCACCTGAGAACTCATTTTTAATGTGGAGGCAAGTCATCCTCGGTTCCGAGGGGCTGCCTAAGAAGAAGAAGAAGAATCTTGACCCTCAGCTATTTACAATCTATATGAATTACTTAGATGAGGGGCCGAGTGTAATATATCCAAGTTTGCTGATGATACAAAGATCGGTGGGAAAATAAAGTTTAAGGCGAACGTAAAGAAGCTACAGAAAGATATGGACGAATTAAGTGATTGGGAAAGAAGTTGACAGATGGAGTATAATGAGGGAAGTGTGAAATTATCCACTTTGGTAGGATGAATGGAAAAGATGATTTTTTTAAAAGATGAGAGATAGTGAGTGTTGCTATTCAGACGGATTTGCGTGTCATTGTACACAAATCACAGAAAGTTAACATGCTGGATCAGCAAGCAATTAGGAACAGAAATTGTATTTTATTCTTTATTGCATGGGGTTTGGAGTATAAGAGTAAGGAAGTATTGCTGCAAATATATTAGGTCTTTGGTGAGGCCACACATGGAGTGCTGTGTACAATGTTAGTTTGCTTACCAAGAAACGACATAATTGCCTTGGAGGGGGAGCAAAGAAGCTTCGTTAGATTGATTCCAGAGTTGAAAAGGCTGTCCTATGAGGATAGATTGTGTAGAATGGACCGATACACTCTGTAGTTCAGAACGTTTAGAAGTGATCTCTTGGAAAGGTATAACATTTATCAAGAGCGTGACTGGGTAGATGGTGAGTGGCTGCATCCCCTGGCTGCAGAGTGTAGAACTACGAGTCTCTAGTCCCAGGTGAATGGCCATTAAGGACTGAGATCAGGAGATATTTCGTCACTCAGAGGGTTGTATATCATTTGAATTCACTACCCCAGAGAACTGTGGATGCTCAGTCGATAGATTTTTGGGCAATAAGAGAATCAAGGGCTATGGGGATGGGCGTGGGGAATGAATTTGATGTCGCAGTTCAGCCATGATCTCATTGAATGGTGGAACAGTTTCGATGGGCCGCATTACCTACTCATAATTCTTCTGAACTTATGTTCCGGGACTGAATGATCGGGGACTGAGAGCAAATGCATTGTAAGCTAACATACACCAGCAGGGTGCGCAAACTCGTATTACTTATACTGCAGACCTGCTAACATGCATCGTGTTCATTAAATCAGCAGGGGGCGCACCATGACATACACTGCAGACCTGTTCATTGCACCACGCACATTAAACCAGAAGATGGTACAAACTTGCGGAAATAAAACTGCAGACCCGCTAAGGTGCACCAGGCACATTAGACCAGTAGGGGTCGCACACTCATCATTACATACACTACAGAACTGTTAAATGCACCATGATCATGCAAACTCCAGGGTTGCACACTTGCCATTTCTGATACTTCTGCAAATAAGAATGCAACATTTTTCGGATGTTGGAAATCTGAAATAAATCTGAACATGCTGGAATGTCGCGAGATAAACAAATTTAACTTTTCAGTTAGATGGCCTTTCATCAAAATGGGAAAAAGTGAGAGATGTATCATGCTTTAAGCAAGTACAGAGCCAGGGAAATGGGAGGATACAACGAAAGGGTCTAGAGGATGTGTAAATGGCAATAGTAGAATAATTAACAGCAGCTGCAGTCTAATAAATTGGAGCAGTGTTCATTATCAGTAATTGTTGAACTCAACGTTGAACCTCGAAGGCTGGATTGTGCCTAATCGAAAGATGAAGTGCTGTTCCTCGAGCTTCCGCTGAGCTTCATTAGAACAGTGTAGCTGGCCAAGGACAGAGAGGTCAGTGTGGGAGTGGCTGAGTGAAATAAAATGACAGGCGACTGAAATCTGAGGATCACGCTTGAGAATGGAACAGAGGTGCTCGGCAAAGCGATTACCCAATCAGCGTTTGGTCCCCCAATGTTGAGGAGACCACATCCTGAGCAGCGAATACTGGATACTAGATTGAAAGAAGTACAAGTTAATCATTAAAATACTGCTGACATGCACCGTACACATTATAGCACCAGGGAGTGCATACTTACCATCACTTATACTGCAGAACCGGTAACAAGCACCGTGTAGTGTAAACCACCAGGCGGAGCTCATGCACAATTACATATATTGCAGACCTGCTAAAATGTTTCATCGGCAACCCATCTACCACATTACTCTTTCACTCCCCCCACACCCGGCGTGGTGTGCCTGCAGTGTCTACCATCTATAAGATGAACAAAGGTAAGGAAGAATTGGCAACAAATGCTGGCCTTGCCAGCAACGCCCAAATTCCGGGAAGGAATAAATAAAAATAAGAGCGGTTGACATGCACCATGCACGTTTACCACCTGGCGGCGCTTATTGGCCATTACTGATAAATCAGAAGTGCTAACATGCCCCGTGCAATTGCTGTATCCCCTCCCATTCAGCCCGGCGCTGATTCCACAGCTGTCATTTCTGCCCAATTTCCAGCCCTTGAATGGGATATTTCATTGCTCTCTACGCCGCTCTCGCTGTTTTCCTCAAATATTCTCAGTGTGGGAGATACTCAGGCCTTTGCAGACTTTGCTTTTCGGAGTGGAATACCGTGTTTGCCCGATGTCACTCCACCAGCTGTGCTCCCTGATCCCATGGGTACCTCTCAGACATTCCCGCTATAATCCACGTCTCGAGCGTCGGTGATTCCATCAGCTTCTCTTCGTACTCATTAACCTGGACTTTCGATTCCTGTCTGGATCGACACATTATGCAAAGGTACGTGTTGTTCATTGTACAAAACAGCAAACTGACTCCCTGAGGTGAGATTTAAGTCGGGTACTTTACTGTCCTAATTACAAAAGACACAAGTCAAATGTTGTAAATCTGAAAAGGAAAGAGAAAGAAGCAGGAAACCCCGAGCATGTCACTGATTATTCGGGGAGAGTGATCCTGAAAAGTGGATTCAAGTGGATTCAAAACAGACGAATTGAATGTGCAGGAAAATGGAATATAATGTGGAGAAATGTGATGTTATCCACTTTGGTAGGAAAATAGGAAAGCAGAATATTTTATAAACGGTGAGAGATTGCGAAATGTTGTTGTACAGTGGGACCTGGTTGTCCTTGAACACGAATCACTGAAAGTTAACATGCAGGCACAGCAATCAATTAGGAAAACAAATGGTATGCTGGCCTTTATTACAAGAGGATTTGAGTATAAGAGTAAAGCCGTCTTTTAGCAAATATATAGGGCCCTGTTGAGATCACACCTGGAGTATTGTGTAAAATGGTGATCTCCTTACCTAAGGAAGGATATACTTGCCATAGAGGGAGTGCAACGAATGTTCACCAGACTGATTCCTGGGATGAGGGGATTGTCCTATGAGGAGAGATTGAGTTGATTCGGTCTATATTTCGTACTGTTTAGAAGAATGAGAGGTGATCTAATAGAAATGTACAAATTTCATACAGGGCTTTAAAGCGTAGATACAGTTAGGATGTTTCCCTGGGCTGGCGAGTCTAGAATCAGGTGTCACAGTATCAGAATAAGGTGTGTGCCAAATAGGGCTCAGATGAGGAGACATTTCTTCACCCAGAGGGTGACGAATCTTTTGAATTCACTCCCCAGAGGTCTGTGGATGCTCGGTCGTTGAGTATATTCAAGACCTATATCGATAGTTTTGTGGAAATTAAGCGAAGCAATGGATATGGGGATAGTGCAGGAAAGTGGAATTGAGGTACAATGTTAGCCACGATCTTATTGAATGGTGGAGCAGTCTCGAGTGGGTAAATGGCCCACTACTACACTTATTATGTTCTTATGTTCATCCATCATCCCCTGTGCTCACTGGCCTACACTGGTTCACGGTCCGTAACCCCTGTTGTTTAATATTATCATCCACATATTCAAAGTCCGCCATGGCCTTGCCCCTCCCTATCGCTATAACCTTCTCTAGCTCTTCTACTTTCCGTGATCTCTGCACTACTTTGATACTGACGTTTCGCACATTCCTGATTTCCATCACCCCTCCATTGGCCGCTGTGCCTTCAGCTGCCTACAACCTAAGCTCTGTAATTCCCCGCCTACAAGTTAACGTAATGGTGCAACTTACGAGGGCTTGAAGGAGCAGAGAGACCTGGTGTTCCCCAATACATGTCTTTGAAGCTGACAGGACGAGTTGATAAAACCATGCGGTATCCTCGGCGTTATCAACAGAGGCATAGAGTACAAAATTGAGGAAGTTATGCCTTACCTTTAAAAACCACTGGTTAGGCACCAGCAGGCGTATTGTGTCCAATTCTGGGCATCACACTTATGGAAGGAGGCCAAGACCTTGGAGACGGTGCAGAGGAGATGTACTAGAATGGTACCAGGTTTTGGGGACTTCAGTTATGTGGAGAGACTGGAGAAGCTGGAGTTGTTCTCCTTAAAGCAGAGAGGGTTAAGGAAAGATTGATTAGAGGTGCTCAAGTTCATGAAGGAAAGATGGAGAAACTCTTTCAAGAATTGTCAGTAACCAAAGGACAGAGATGTAAGATAATTCACAAAAGAACCAGAACGGGAGATAAGGAAACTTGTTTTTTAAACAGCGAGTTGTTGAGATCTGGAATGCATTGACTGAAAGGGCGGTGGAAGCAGATTCAATAGCAAATTTCGAAAGGGAATTCGATAAATAATATAAGGGGAAAATTACATTGCTATGAGATTTACGATTTGTTGGCAGGTCTGGAGAAGTTTAGCTATGAGGAAAAATTGGATAGGCTGGGCTGCGTATAAAGACCGATCCGATACTGCCCGTTTACTTCCAGCGTCCGAGACAAAATTCTAGGCCTAAAAATGAACCGATGACCATTTAATCAGGTGGTTTGATGTACAGTGCAATACTTTTCTACCCAACTTCCACATTGGTTTGTCTGATGGAAAGGCGCATGTCACAGTGAGGAGTAAATTTTTCACTAACTGTTCTATAACTGGCTCCTGGGGAGAAGCAAGTTCAAGTTCTAAAGATTAGTTTGTCTGCCCTCGGCCCTTTAAGATGGATGTGGATCACCGGCACTGCTTCTTTCTCTTGAACACCAGAAGGCGCGGATAACATTGTTCTCTTTCCAATAAAACACCATATTAAGGGCCGATCTGATCTGAAGATTTTAAAGTATTAAATGAAGGGACGGATAGATAGAAGCAGACTGGTTTAGTAGTTGAGGGGACAGGAGCGGGAAGTTAGGGATGCAATAATATAATTCCAGGGAATCTGAACAGAGAGCTGCAGAAACTTCATTACACAGATAGTTCTGGGGCTGTGAAATTCACCTCCTGGTTAGTGCTTGAGGCCGAAACCATGTCAACGATCAAGAGTAAACTGACAGGTGGATGATGGACAGGTGGTTGACGGGATAGCGAAACAGTGTGAGTAAATGTGATCAGAACCATTTGCTCCTGTGGTCATGAACGACAGCATCGATTGATTGGGCCAAATGCCCTGGTTTTGTGTTTTAACTTCTATCGATGTCTATGGTAGAAAGAACGAAATATTATAGGAAAGAAAAACTTGCATTTCTAGAGCGGCTTTTACAACTCAGGACGTCCCAAAGCGCTTTACTGCCAATGAAATACCTTTTGAAGTGTAGTCACTGTTGTAATGTGGGAATTGCCACGTAGAATCCTGAAGAATATTAAGTTCAGCTCTGAATGTTGTGGAATTTACCCCAGAATATATGTGGCTAATGTTTGAGTTAAATAACATCATGTTTTGGATAAAATGTTGCATAAGAGTGTTTGGGGGATGTTTCACCACGTTTTCACTCTTTTGACGGTCAGATTAAATGTCTGGACTCGCGTTTGCAGTTCGTCAACATGTGGAAAGACTTTTCTCCAATTATTTCATCCAAAGCTTGCTCCAGTCTGCGTTCATAACTAAAGACTCTCACCCTTTGAGTCATCTTAACTTGGTCAACGATTAGGCCGGATTAACACATCAGTTTAACTGATCATTTATCTCAGTGCTGTTTGTGGGACCTTGTTGTGGGCGGATTGTTTTTCAGATTACCCTCCAAAAACAAGATGACTGCAATTCAAAATCATTTCATTGGCTGTGAAGAGTCCTGGCAGCTTCGGAAGAAGTGAAGCGCGCTGGAGGAATGGAAGGTTTTGTTTCTTTCTCAATTTCTTTCTCTCTCTCTTTCTTTCCTTCATTCTTACTTTCACTTTTTCTTTCTATATTTCCTTCTCTCATTCTTTCTTTCTCTCTTTCTTTCTTTCCTTCTTTCTCTCTTTCTTTATTTCCTTCTTTCTAACTTACTCTTTTTCTTTCTATTTTTCCTTCTTTCATTCTTTCTTTTTCTCTTCCTTTCTTTCTTCCTTTCTCTCTTTCTTTCTCTCCTTCTTTCCTTCTTTCCTTATCTCTTTCGTTCCTTCTCTGTTTCTTTCTCTCTTTCATTCTTTCCCTCTTTCCTTCTGTCTTTCTTTCTTTCCTTCTTTCTTACTTCCACTCTCTCTAACTTCCATTCTTCCATTCTCTCTTTCTTTCTTACATTCTGTCTCTCTTTCTTTCATTTTTCCGTTCTCACAATCTTTTATTCTCTCTTACATTATTTTTCTTCCTTATTTATTGCTCTCTTTCTTTCACTCTTTCCTTCTTTCTTTCTTTATATCTTACTTTTCTTTCTCCCTCTTTATATACACGCATATATATATTTACAGATATATATTTACATATATACAGATATAAACCTTCAAGTCTTTCAGTTGCTCCATTCCTTTCATTTTGTGCTGCAATCCATTTTTTCTCTTTTCTCTCTGCCTGATCTACTAAAATGACTGAACCCTCGTGAAGGCCAAGAAATTTGTCTCAGGTAGTGGCACAAATCATGTGCATTCACAGGAGTCATAGAGTCATAGAGTTATACAGCACAGAAAGAGGCCCTTCGGCCCATCGTGTCTGCACCGCCCATCAATCCCTGTTCAATGTAATCCCATTTTCCAGCATTTGGTCCATAGCCTTGTATGCAATGGCATTTGAAGTGCTCATCCAAATGCTTCTTGAATGTTATGAGGGTTCCTGCCTCTACCACCCTTTCAGGCAGTGAGTTCCAGACTCCAGCCACCCTCTGGGTGAAAAAGTTCCTCCTCAAATCCCCTCTAAACCTGCTGCCCTTTACCTTGAATCTATGCCCCCTTTTTATTGACATCCCTATTTGGGGAAAAGTTCCTTTTTATCTACCCTATCTATGCCCCTCATCGTTTTGTATACCTCAATCAGGTCCCCCCTCAGCCTTCTTTGCTCCAAGGAAAACAACCCCAGCCTGTTTAGTCTTTCTTCGTAGCTGAGGCGCTCCATCCCAGGTAGCATCCTGGTGAATCTTCTCTGCACCCTCTCCAAAGCAATCACATCCTTCTAATAGTGAGGCGACCAGAACTGCACACAGGACTCCAGCTGTGGCCTTACCAGCGTTTTGTACAGCTTCATCATAATCTCCCTGCTCTTATATGCTATGCCTCGGCTAATGAAGGCAAGTATCCCATATGCCTTTTTAACCACCTTATCTACCTGTTCCGCTGCCTTCAGGGATCTATGTACATGTACAGCAAGGTCCCTCAGACCCTCTGTACTTCCTAGGGTCCTACCACTCATTGTGTATTCCCTTGCCTTATTTGTCCATCCAAAATGCATCACCTCGCACTTTTCAGGGTTAAATTCCATTTGCCACTTTTCTGCCCATCTGACCAACCCGCTAATATCGTCCTGTAGCCTGAGGATTTCCTCCTCTCAATTTACCACCCCACCAATTTTCGTGTCATCTGCGAACTTACTGATCATACCTTTTACATTCTCATCCATATCATTTATGTAGATCACAAACAGCAAGGGACCCAGCACCGATCCCTGAGGTACCCCACTGGGCACAGGCTTCCAATCACAAAAGCAACCTTCGACCATCACCCTCTGCCTCCTGCCACTCAGCCAGTTTAGGATCCAATGTGCCAAGGTACCCTGGATCCCATGGGCTCTTACCTTTTGACCAGTCTCCTATGCGGGACTTTGTCAAAAGCCTTACTGAAGTCCATGTATACCACATCCACAGCATTTCCCTCATCCACACACCTAGTCACCCCCTCGAAAAATTCAATCAGATTGGTCAGACATGATTTACCCTTGACAAAGCCATGCTTTCATCCTTACAAATGAACTCAATATCAGGCGCTGCGTACAAAGGGTGGCTGATCCGACAGCGATGGTTTCCTCCACCGCCCGAGATGAATTACTTGGTCAAAATGTCTATATCCCCCTGAGGTCTCTTACACACTTACATTATACACACGGGCTCATAGTTAGTGACGTGCTTTTCAAAGAGCCAGCACAGGCAAGTTGGGCCGAATGGCCTCATTCTGTGCTGGAGGAAGCTATGATACTATGATCATCAATCGACTTAATGCGCAGGTTCACCATGTCCACTGTCCTCTCTAGGGGGAGTTGGAGAAGCGCCTATCTATTCTCCTTACAATAGAATCCCCTATCACTAGAGCTCTCCCGCTCTTTTTCCTCCAGTCCTGTGCAGCAGGACCACCCATGGTGCCAGGAAGTTGGCTGCTGCTGCCTTCCCCCGATTATCCATCTCCGTCAACCATATCCAAAGTTGTGAATCTGTTAGAGAGGGGGATGGCCACAGGGACCCCTGCACTACCTGCCTGCACCTTCTACACTGCCTGGTGGTCACCCATTCCCTTCCTGCCTGTGCAGCCTTTACGTGCGGTGTGACCAACTCATTAAATGTGCTATCCACGATGTCCTCAGCATCGCTAATACTCCAATATGTATTCATTCGCAGCTCCAGCGCCGCAATGCGGACTGCCAGTAATTGCAGCTGGATACACTTCACGCACACATGGTCGTCAGGGACACAGGAATTGTCCCTGTTTCCCACATAGTGCAGGAGGAGCATGCAACGGGGCCGAACTGTGCTGTCATGACTTGCCTTTTAATTAATTAAAATTAAATCAAATCAATACCACCAATTACACTACAATTAAATGATATACTTAAGGGCCCTTGTTTACAAGCACTCCCCGCTACACAACAGAGACCTTACAAACTATAATGACAAAAATTAAAACTTCTAAACTTTATAAACTATTAACCTTAACTATCAAACTATAGAATAGTATAAATAGTCACCTGGCTGTACGCACCCACTCAGCTGCTTCCTCTTTCCCGCGTCACTTTTTCAATCGTGACGTGGCTCTGGAACGCCATTGCTGGACTGTGAGATTGGTCAGCCTCTGAAAAAAGCCCATGAACGTGAGTTTAAATACTCACCGGCTTCTCCCGACACTGGGCCTCTGAAAAAAGCCTGCAAAAGTGAGTTTAAATACTCACCGGCTTCTCCCGACACTGTGGCGTGAATGTTACCTGCAACTTATCAGCCCAAGCCTGAACATCGTCCGGGTCTTGTTTTATGTGGGCATGGACTGCTTCATCATCTGAGGAGTTGTGAATGGCACTGAACACTGTACAGTCATCAGCGAACATCCCCAGTTCTGACCATATGTTGGAGTGAAGATCATTGATGAAGCAGCTGAAGATCGTTGGGCCTAGTACACTGCCCTGAGGAACTCCTGCAGCGATGTCCTGGGGCTATGATGATTGCCCTACAACCACCACAACCATCTTCCTTTGTGCTTGGTATAATTCCAATCATTGGGGAGTTTTCCCCACGATTCCCAATGAATTCAGTTTTACAGGGACTCCTTGATGCCACACTCGGTCAAATACTGCCTGGATTTCAAGGGCAATCACTCTCACTTCTCCTCTGGATTTCAGCTCTTTTGTCCATGTTTGGACCAAGGCTGTAATGAAGTTGGGAGCCGAGTGGTCTTGGCAGAACCCTAACTGGGCATCAGTGAGCAGTTACTGGTGAGTAAGTGCAGCCTTACAGCACTGTCGATGACACCTTCCATCACGTTGCTGATGATGGAGAGTAGACTGATGGGGCGGTAATTGGCCAGATTGGATTGGTCCTGCTTTTTGTGGACAGGACATATCTTGCTGTTTTCCACATTTTTGGATAGATGCCAGTAATGTAGGTGTATTGAACAGGTGGGTTAGATGCATGGCTAGTTCTGGAGCGCAAGTCTTCAGCATGGTAGCCGGTGTGTTGTCAGGGACAATAGCTTTTGCTGTATCCAGTGCGCTCAGCTGTTTCTTGATGTCACATGGACTGAATCGAATTGGCTGAAGACTGGCTTGCAGGATGGTGGGGACGCCAGGAGGAGGCTGATATCGATCAGGCCGGGTGGTCCGTCCAGTTTCATTTTTATTATTTTATTTCGTAGCGGTTTGTTACAACTGAGTGTCTTGCTAGGCTATTTCGGAGGGCAGCTAATAGTCAACTATTTTGCTATGGGGCTGAAGTCAGATATAGGCCAGGCCAGGTAGGGACAACAGATTTCCTTCCCTAATGGACATTATTGAACCAGAAGAGTTTGTACAACAATCGGACAGTTTCATGGTTACAATTCCTGATGCTAGCTTTCTTTTTGGTGAGGTGAAGTAGAGTCGAAGGAGCCACGTGTGGAGACCAGTTAGGGCAAATGTTCTGTTTCTGTGGTGCAGATTCTAGAATATTATGTAACACCCGCTTTAAGCAGCCACAGAATGATCCGGTACTCACAGCACTTCCCTTTCAAACAGACACAGAATGATCCAGGTCTGACAGCACATCCCTTTTAAACAGACACAGAACGATCCGGGACTGACAGCACAGCACCTTCAAACAGACACAGCTTGATCCAGGATTAACAGCACATCCCTTTTTAATAGACACAGACACAGAATGATCCGGGACTGACAGCACACCACTGTAAAGAGACACAGAATGTTCCGGGACTGACAGCACATCCCCTTTAAACAGCCACAGAATGACCCAGAACTGACAGCACACCCCTTTCAAACAAACGCAGAATGATCCTGGACTAACAGCACATCCCTTTTAATAGACACAGACACAGAATGATCCAGCACTGACAGCACATTCTTTTTAAACAGACACAGAATGATCTGGGACTGACAACACATCCTGTTGTTTTTGTGACTGGAAGCCTTTGTCCAGTGATGTACTGCAGGGATTGGTGCTGGTTACGTTGCTGCTTCTAGTGTACATTAATGATTTAGATATGAATGTAGGAGCTATGTTCAGTTAGTTCGCAGATGACACAAAAACTGGTGGGGTGCTAAATAGCGAGGTGGGAAGCCTCAGCATAAACGATGCTTTAGCGGGTTGGTCAGATGGGCAGAACAGTGGCAAATGAAAATTAACCGTTAAAAATATGAGGTCTTGCATTTTGGGTGGACTAACAACGCAAGGGAATGCACAATGAATGGTAGGACTCTAGGAAGGACAAAGGATCAAACGAACCTTCGTGTGCATGTACGTAGATCCCTGAATGCAGCAGGACAGGACAGCTAGTGCGAGCAAGCACTGAGTGCGAGTCATCAAAGCGTGCTGTGAGTTTGGGTAAGTGTGAGAGTTCTTAAATTGTTATTTCTCTTTAAATCATTCTCGATAAGATTGTTTAAGCAGTTTAAGTAAAGGGGAAAAGTTAAAAGTTAAATATTTCGGATTCTGTTGGTTTAAGAAGAGTAAAAAAAGGTTACACTGCATAAGGAGTAAATTGGCACAGCAGGCAGTGGAAATCAGTTTTCTAACCATTCAGTAGGGGTGACTCATTTGGCTGTAAACAAACAAACATTATATAAAGACCAGTCCTAGTGCGAGCAAGCACTGAGTGCGAGTCATCAAAGCGTGCTGTGAGTTTGGGTAAGTGTGAGTTAGGGTAAGTGGGGTGTTAGGTGCTCTTTTCAGAATTTAACTCTGTGGGTTGCAGTTAATATGGCCTTTCTGGTGCAGAGTGACTGTTGGTAAACCATTTAACTGGTGTAACTAGAGGGATTGATTTAATTTAAATCCAATTAATTAAAGGGGATTCTAGCATCTATAATCGGGCAGAGGGTGCCCATAACTAGCAATAAAAAATTAAATTAATTACATAGAATGGAGCAGGTGATGTGTTACTGTTGCGAGATGTGGGAGCTGGTGAACCCCATTGAGGCTCACGGTGATTACGACTGTGACAATTGTCTGCTGCTACAGGAACTCCAGCTCTGTGTTGATGAGCTGGAGTCTGAGCTTCAGACACAGCGACACATCAGGGAGGGGGAGAAGTACCTGGATTCTGTGTATCAGGAGGTGGTCACACCTATGAAGTTAATTAATCCAGATGTAGCCCATGGTCACGGACAGGACGGTGTGACTACGAGTGAGGCAGATACGGGGATCCAGGAGGTAGAGCTGGAGGAGCCGCAGCCCTTGCTCTTGTCCAACAGGTTCGAGGTTCTTACTCCCTGTGGGGACAGGAGCAGGGACTGCAGGGAGGATGAGCAACCTGGCCACAGCACCGTGGAACGGGGGGCCATTCAAGAGTGGGGAGTAAATAGAAATGTTGTAGTGGTAGGGGATAGTATAATTAGGGGGATAGATAGAGTTATCTGCAGCCGAGAGCGAGAGTCCCGAAGGCTGTGTTGCTAACCAGTGCCGGGTTAAGGACATCCCCTCTGGGCTGGAAAGAAACTTGCAGTGGGAGGGGGTGGATCCAGTTGTCGTGGTCCATGTTGGTACAAACGACGTAGATAGGACAAGGAAGCCGGTTCTGTTAAAGGGGTATGAGCAGCTAGGGGTCAAATTAAAAACAGAACCTCAAGGGTAATAATCACTGGATTATTACTTGAGCCACGAGCGAATTTGGCTAGGACAAATAAAATTAGAGAGTTAAATGCGTGGCACAAGGAATGGTGTGGGAGAAATGTGTTTTGCTTCCTGGGACACTGGCACCAATACTGGGGCAGGATGGAGCTGTTCCGTTGGGACATGCTTCACTTTGCCAGTGCTGGGACTAGAGTCCTGGCGGATCATATAACTAGGGCTGTAGAGAGGGCTTTAAAGTAACTAGTGGGGGGGAGGTTTCTAGAGAGCAAATAATAAAAACGACAACAGAGAAGGTCATAGACTTAGGTAGCAGTGGGGAAATTAAAAACCAGAGCGTGTCAGGAAGGGGCAGAAGGTATGGAGTAAAAGGTAAAGTAATAAAAAGGGCAAAAGCAGGAGCTAACTGTCACATGGTGAGGCGGTGGTTTAGTGGTTATGTCACTAGATTATGTAAGCCAAAAACTCAGTCAAAAATGCTTTGAGAATATGGGTTCAAATCCCACCACGACAGCTGGTGGAATTTAAATTCAATTCAATTGAATTCTGGAATTAAATGTTAGTCTCAGTAATGGCAACCATGATGCCATTGTCGATTGTTGTAAAAACGCATCTGGTTCACTAATGTCCTTTTGGGAAGGAAATCTGCCGTCCTTACCTTACCTGGTCTGGCCTACATTTGTCTCCAGACCCACAGCAATGTGGTTGACTCTTAATGCCCTCTGAAATGGCCGAGCAAACCACTCAGTTGTTAACAAATGCTATAAAATAAGAATAAGACCAGACGGATCAACCTCAGCACCGGAAACGACAACGACAATAGCAAACCCAGCCCTGTCGACCCTGCAAAATCCTTCTTACCAACATCTGGGGGCTTGTGACAAAATTGGGAAAGCTGTCCCACAGACTAGTCAAGCAACAGCCTGATATAGTCATACTTACCGAATCATACCTTACAACCAATGTCCCAGATATCAACATCACCATCCCTGGGTATGTCCTGTCCCACCGGCAGGACAGACCCACCAGAGGTGGTGGCACCATGGTATACAGTCGGGAGGGAGTAGCCCTGAGAGTCCTCAACATTGACTCAGGACCCCATGAGGTGTCATGGCATCAAGTCAAACATGGGCAAGGAAACCTCCTGCTAATTACCACTTACCGCCCTCCCTCAGCTGATGAATCAGTACTCCTTCATGTTGAACACCAATTGGAAGAAGCGCTGAGAGTAGCGAGGGCACAATATATCCTCTGGGTGGGGGAATTCAATGTCCACCATTAAGAGTGGCTCGGTAGCACCACAACTGGACAAGTCCTAAAGGACATAGCTGCCAGACTGGGTCTGCGACAGGTGGTGAGGGAATCCAACAAGAGGGAAAAACCTACTTGATCTCGTCCTCACCAATGTACCTGTTGCAGATGCATCTGTCCATGACAGCATTGGTGGAAGTGACCACCGAACAGTCCTTGTGGAGAAGAAGTCCCGTCTTCATGCTAAGGATACCCTCCACCGTGTTGTGTGGCACTACCACCGTGCTAAATGGGACAGATTTCGAACAGATCTGGCAACTCAAAACTGGGCATCCATGAGGCGCTGTGGGCCATCAACAGCAGCAGAATTGTATTCAACCACAATCTGCAACCTCAGGGCCCGGCATAGCCCTCACTCTACCATTACCATCAAGCTGGGAGATCAACCCTGGTTTAACGAAGAGTGCAGGAGAGCGCCAGGCATACCGAAAAACGAGGTGTCAACCTGGTGAGGCTACAACACTGGACTACTTGCATACCAAACAACAGAAGCAACATGCGATAGGCAGAGCTAAGCGATCTCACAACCATCGGATCAAATCAAAGCTCTGCAGTCCTGCCACATCCGGTCGTGAGTTGTGGTGGACACTTAAACAGTTAACAGGAGGAGGAGGCTCCAAAAATATCCCCATCCTCAATGATGGTGGAGCCCAGCACCTGAGTGCAAAAGGCAAGGCTGAAGCATTTGCAACCTCTTCAGCCAGAAGTGCCGCGTGGATGATCCATCTCGGCCTCCTCCTTAGGTCCCCAGCTTCACAGATGCCAGTTTTCAGCCCATTCAATTCACTCCACGTGATGTCAAGAAACGGCTGAAGACACTGGATACTGCAAAGGCTACGGGCCCTGACAACATTCCGGCAATAGTACTGAAGACTTGTGCTCCAGAACTAGCTGCGCCCCTAGCCAAGCTGTTCCAGTCCAGCTACAACACTGGCAATTACCTGGCAATGTGGAAAATTGCCGAAGTATGTCCTGTCTACAAAAAGCAGGACAAATCCGACCCAGCCAATTACCCTCCCATCAGTCTGCTCTCAATCATCAGCAAAGTGATGGAAGGTGTCTTCGACAGTGCTATCAAGCGGCACTTACTCAGCAATAACCTGCTAACTGACGCCCAGTTTGGGTTCCGCCAGGGCCACTCAGCTCCTGACCTCATTACAGCCTTGGTCCAAACATGGACAAAAGAGCTGAACTCAAGAGGTGAGGTGAGAGTGACTGCCCTTGACATCAAGGCAGCATTTGATCGAGTGTGGCATCAAGGAGCCCTAGCAAAACTGAAGTCAATGGGAATCAAGGGGAAAACTCTCCATTGGTTGGAATCATACCTAGCACAAAGGAAGTTGGCTGTGGTTGTTGGAGGTCATTCATCTCAATCACACGACATCACTGCAGGAGTTCCTCAGGGCAGTGTCCTAGGCCCAACCATCTTCAGCTTTTTCATCAATGACCTTCCCTCCATCATAAGGTCAGAAGTGGCGATGTTCGCTGATGATTGCACACTGTTCAGCACCATTCGAGAATTGTCAGATACTGACGCAGTCCGTTTCCATATGCAGCAAGACCTGGACAACATTCAGACTAGGGCTGACAAGTGGCAAGCAACATTCGCACCAAACAAGTGCCAGGCAATGACCATCTCCAACAAGCGAGACTCTAACCATCTCCCCATGACATTGAATGGCATTACCATCGCTGAATCCCCCACTATCAGCATCCTGGGGGTTACCATTGATCAGTAACTGAACTGGACCTGCCATAAAAATACTGTGGCTTCAAGAGCAGGCCAGAGGCTGGGAATTCTGTGGCGAGTGTCTCACCTCCTGACTCCCCAAAGCCTTTCCATTATCTACAAGGCACAAGTCAGGAGTGTGATGGAATACTCTCCACTTGCCTGGATAAGTGCAGCTCCAACAACACTCAAGAAGCTCGACACCATTCAGGATAAAGCAGCCCGCTTGATTGGAACTCCATCCACCATTTTCAACATTCACTCCCTCCACCATCGGCGCACTGTGGCTGCAGTGTGTACCATCTAAAAGATGCACTGCAGCAACTCGCCAAAGCTCCTTCAACAGCACCTTCCAAACCCGCGACCCCTACCACTTAGAAGGACAAGGCTAGCAGACGCATGGGAACATCACCACCTACAAGTTCCCCTCCAAGCCACAAACCATCCTGACTTGGACCTGTATCGCCACTCCTTCACTGTCGCTGGGCCATAATCCTGGAAATCCCTGCCTAACAGCATTGTGGGTGCACCTACACCATATAGACTGCAGCGGTTCAAGAAGGCGGCTCACCACCATCTTCTCAAGGGCAATTAGGGATGGGCACTAAATGCAGGCCTAGCCAGCGACGCCCACATCCCATCAATGAATTAAAAAAAAAATATTTGAAAATTCTCTATCTGAATGCACGTAGCATTCGTAACAAAATAGACGAGTTAATGGCACAAATAACTACATATGGGTATGATCTTGTGGCCATTACAGAAACATGGCTGCAGGGTGACAATGCCTGGGAATTAAACATACCAGGTTATTTAACGATCAGGAAGGACAGGCAGGAAGGAAGGGGAGGTGGGGTGGCTATGTTAATAAAGGAAGGAACCACTGTAATACAGAGAAATGATATTGGGTCAAAAGATCAGGATAATGAAACAGTTTGGGTGGAGGTAAGGAATAATAAGGGGAAAAAAAACACTAGTGGGCGTAGTCTATAGGCCTCCGAACAGTTGCAACTTTGTTGGACGGAGTATCAATCAGGAAATAGTTGAGGCTTGTAATAAGGGAACATCTATAATTATGGGGGATTTTAACTATCATATTAATTGGACAAATCAAATTGGGCAGGGCTGCCTTGTGGATGAGTTCATTGAGTGTATTAGGGATGGGTTTCTTGAGCAGTGTGTAACTGAACCGACCAGGGGGCAAGTAACCTTAGATCTGGTCCTGTGTAACGAGACAGGATTAATTAAAAATGTCCGAGTAAAGGATCCCCTTGGAATGAGTGACCATAACATGGTTGAATTCCATATTCAATTAGAGGGTGAGAAGGTTGGATCTCAAACAAGCGTGCTAAGCTTGAATAAAGGAGACTATGAACGTCTGAGAGCGGTATTGACTGGAGTGGATTGGGAAAATAGATTAACGGGTAAGACGATACATGATCAGTGGTGTACATTTAAGGAGTTATTTTACAACTTCCAAAAAATATATATTCCACTGAGAAGAAAAGGGTGTAAAAGAAAAGACAGCCATCCGTGGGTAAGTAAAGAAATTAAGGATAGTATTCGACTAAAAAAAAGGGCATATAAAGTAGCCAAATCTAGTGGGAGGTTAGAGGATTGGGAATACTTTAAAAGACAGCAAAAAATAACAAAAAGATTGATTAAGAAAGGGAAGATAGATTATGAAAGCAAATTAGCAAAAAATATAAAAACAGATAGTAAGAGTTTTTATAGTTATATAAAAAGAAAAAGGGTGGCTAAAGTAAATGTTGGTCCCTTAGAGGATGAGACCGGGAAATTAATGATGGGAAATATGGAGATGGCAAAAACACTGAATGAATATTTTGTAGCAGTCTTTACAGTAGAGGACACTAAGAATATCCCAACACTGGACAAACCGGGGGCTATAGGTGGGGAGGAGCTAAACACGATCAAAATCACTGAGGAAGTGGTACTCGGTAAAATAATGGGACTCAAGGCGGATAAATCACCTGGACCTGATGGCTTACATCCTAGGGTCTTGAGGGAAGTGGCAGTAGGGATTGTGGATGCATTGGTAAAAAATTTCCAAAACTCCCTGGACTCAGCAAATGTCCCAGCAGACTGGAAAACTGCTAATGTAACACCCTTATTTAAAAAGAGCAGTAGACAGAAGGCTGGAAACTATAGTCCGGTTTGCCTAAACTTTGTGGTAGGTAAAATTTTGGAGTCCATTATTAAGGAGACAGTAACAGGACATTTAGATAATCATAATTTAATAGGACAAAGTCAGCATGGTTTTATGAAGGGGAAGTCATGTTTGACAAAGTTGCTGGAGTTCTTTGAGGAAGTAACATATAGGGTGGATAAAGGGGAACCAGTGGACATAGTGTATTTAGACTTCCAAAAGGCATTTGACAAGGTGCCACACAAAGGATTATTGCTTAAGATAAAAAATCCCGGCATTGGGGGTAATATTCTGGCATGGATGGAGATTTGGCTATCTAACAGAAGGCAGAGAGTTGGGATAAATGGTTCATTCTCAGACTGGCAATCAGTAACTCGTGGTGTTCCGCAGGGGTCAGTGCTGGGTGCCCAACTCTTTACAATCTATATTAACGATTTGGAGGAGGGGACCGAGTGTAACATATCAAAGTTTGCAGATGATACTATGATGGGAGGGAAAGTAGTGAGTGAGGAGGACATAAAAAACCTGCAACGGGACATAGACAGGCTAAGTAAGTGGGCAGAGATTTGGCAGATGGAATACAATACTGGAAAGTGTGAGGTTATGCACTTTGGCAGGAAAAATCGTAGAGCAAGTTATTATCTTAATGGCAAGAAACTGGAAAGTACTGAAGTACAAAGGGATCTGGGGGTCCTGGTGCATGAAAATCAAAAGGTTCGTATGCAGGTGCAGCAAGTGATTAAGAAGGCCAATGGAATGTTGGCATTCATTGCTAGGGGGATAGAATATGAAAATAGGGAGGTATTGCTTCAGTTGTACAAGGTATTGGTGAGACCGCACCTGGAATACTGCATACAGCTTTTGGTGTCCATACTTAAGAAAAGACATACTTGCTCTCGAGTCCGTACAAAGAAGGTTCACTCGGTTAATCCCCGGGATGAGGGGATGGATATATAAGTAGAGGATGAGTAGATTGGGACTCTACTCATTGGAGTTCAGAAGAATGAGAGGCGATCTTATTGAAACATATAAGATTGTGAAGGGGTTTGATCGGGTGGATGCGGGGAGGATGTTCCCGATGATGGGTGAAACTAGAACGAGGTGGCATAGTCTTAGAATAAGGGGCTGCTCTTTCAAAACTGAGATGAGGAAGAACTACTTCACTCAGAGGGTGGTAGGTCCATGGAATATGCTGCCCCAAAAAGCTGTAGAAGCTACATCATTACATAAATTTAAAACAGAAATAGACAGTTTCCTAGAAGTAAAGGGAATTAAGGGTTGCGGGGAGCGGGCAGGAATTTGGAAATGAGTCTCGGTTCGGATCGGACATGGCCCTATGGGTAGCGGAGCGGGCCCAGAGGCTGTGTAGCCTGATCCTGCTCCTATTTCGTGTGTCTAATTCTGTTAGGTTCAGGAGATGGTTCTGTGATAATAGATTGGCGGCTAGGATCAGATCAGCCATGATCTTATTGAATGGCGGAGCAGGCTCGAGGGGCCGATTGGCCTACTCCTGCTCCTAGTTCTTATGTTCTTATGGTCTTATAGGGTCTGATGAAAGGGAGGAACTGAAAGAAATCAGTATTTGTAGGGAAATGGTGTTAGGGAAATTGACGTGATTGAAGGCCGATAAATCCCCAGGGGCTGATAATCTACATACTAGGGTACTTAAGGAAGTGGCCCTAGAAATAGTGGATGCATTGTTGATCATCTTCCTACATTCGATGGAATCTGGAACAGTACCCTTAGATTGGAGGGTAGCTAATGTTACCCCACTATTCAAAACAGGTGGTAGAGAGAAAAATGGGAATTACAGACCGGTAAACCTGACATCGGTAGTGGGGAAAATGCTAGAGTCCATTGTAAAAGATGTAATAGCAGAGCACTTGGAAATCAGTGACAGGATCAGACAAAGTCAACATGGATTTACAAAAGGTAAATCGTGCTTGACTAATCTACTGGAATTTTTTGAGGATGTAACTGGTAAAATAGACAATGGACAACCAGTGGATGTGGTGTATTTGGACTTTCAAAAGGCTTTCGATAAGGTCCTGCATAAGAGATAAGCGTGTAAAGTTAAGGCACATGGGATTGGGGGCAAGGTATTGACTTGGATAGAGAACTGGTTGGCAGACAGTTGACAAAGAGTTGGAATAAATGGGTCTTTTTCCGAGCGGCAGGCAGTAACTAGTGGGGCACCGCAGGGATCGGTCCTTGGACCCCAGCTATTCACAATATATAATAATGATCTAGACAAGGGAACTAGATGTAATATCTCCAAGTTTGCAGATGACACAAAGCTGGGTGGGCGTGTGTGCTGTGAGGAGGATGCCGAGAAACTCCAGTATGATTTGGACAGGTTGGGTGATTGGGCAAAAGCATGGCAGATGCAATATAACGTGGATAAATGCGAGGTTATTTACTTTGGTGTCAAAAACAGGAAGGCAGATTATTATCTGAATAGCAATAGATTGGGAGAAGGGGAAGTGCAACGAGACCTGGGTGTCCTTGTACAGCAGTCGCTGAAGGTAAGCATGCAGGTGCAGCAGGCAGTTAAGAAGGCAAATGGTATGTTGGCCTTCTTAGCGAGAGGGTTTGAGTACAGGAACAAGGATGTCTTGCTGCAGTTTTACAGGGCCTTGGTGAGACCACATCGTGAGTACTGTGTGCAGTTTTGGTCGCCTTATCTGAGGAAGGATGTTCTTGCCATGGAAGGAGTTCAGCGAAGATTCACCAGGCTGATACCTGGGATGGCAGGAATGACGTATGAGGAGAGATTGGGTCGATTGGGCTTACACTCGCTGGAGTTTAGAAGAATGAGAGGGGATCTCATTGAAACTTATAAAATTCTAACAGGACTAGACAGACTAGATACAGGAAGGATGTGCTCGATGGCCGGGGAGTCCAGAACCAGGGGTAACTGTCTAAGGATAAGGGGTAAGCCATTTAGGACTGAGATGAGGAGGAATTTCTTCACCCAGAGAGTGGTGAACCTGTGGAATTCTCTACCACAGAAGGCAGGAGAGGCCAGTTCATTAAATATATTCAAGAAGAAGTTGGATATATTTCTTAAGGCTAAAGGGACCAAGGAGTATGGGGAGAAAGCAGGGGCCGGGTACTGAATTTGGATGATCATCCATGATCGCATTGAATGGCGGAGCAGGCTCGAGGGGCCGAATGGCCTACTCCTGCTCCTATCTTCTATGTTTCTATGTTTCTATGTCCTTATATGGGATAAAATTAATACTCAACTAGAAACTGTTCTCGAAACCAGGAAGCTGGTTAAATGACAGAAGCAGAGTGCGGTAGTTATTGGGTGTTTTTTTGACTGGACGATGTAAAGAGTTGGCCCCCCTGCATCACTGCTGCGACCGTTGCCCTTCTTGCTATTTCAACAATCTGGACTTGGGCACAGGAGGCAGAAGTATCGACATTTGCTGCTAACACGAAAAACAGGGAGCCTGGGTAGCTGTCAAGGAACCGTCAGTGAACATTTAGAGAAGAATATGGAGAGGAAATGTACACCAAATGGTGTGTTAAAAGCTGCCGAGGAGTCTCCAACAATAGATATTTACAGAGCAGAGGGGACCATTCGGCCCACTGTGTTAATTCTGGGTCTTTGCCACAGCAATACTAAACTAAACCCACTGACCCACTATCTCCCCATAGACTTGTATCAATCGCAAACTAATCCCACTGCCCCACTCGCTCCCCAAAGCCCTGTAACAATCTCAAACTAATCCCACTGACCCGCTATCTCCCCATAGCCCTGTATCAGTCCCCAAACTAATCCCACTGCCCCGCTCACACCCCATAGGCCTGTATCAATCCCAAACTAATCCCACTGCCCCGCTCTCTCCCCAAAGCCCTGTCACAATCCCAAACTAATCCCACTGACCCGCTATCTCCCTATAGACCTGTTTCAATCACAAACTAATCCCACTGCCCCGCTCTCACCCCATAGCCCTGAATCAATCCCAAACTAATCCCACTGCCCCGCTCACACCCAATAGACCTGTATCAATCACAAACTAATCCCACTGGTCCGCTCTCACCCCATAGCCCTGAATCAATCCCAAACTAATCCCACTGCCCCGCTCACACCCCATAGCCCTGTATCAATCACAAACTAATCCCACTGCCCCGCTCTCACCCCATAGCCCTGAATCAATCCCAAACTAATCACACTGCCCCACTCACACCCCATAGACCTGTATCAATCACAAACTAATCCCACTGCCCCGCTCTCACCCCATAGCCCTGAATCAATCACAAACTAATCCCACTGCCCCACTCACACCCCATAGACCTGTATCAATCCCAAAAAATCCCAGTGCCCCACTCTCTCCCCATAGCCCTGCGCCGGCACTTTGAAAGAGCTCTGCAATTAATTTCATTCACCTGCCCTTTCCCCATAGCCCTGTAATGTTTTTCCTTCAAGTATTTATTCAACTTCCTTTTGAAAGTCACTATTGAATCTGCTTCCACCGCCCTTTCAGGCAGCGCATTCCAGATCACAACTACTTGCTGCTTAAAAAAAATGTTTCCTCATGTCACCTCTGGTTCTTTTGCCAATCACCATAAATCTGTGTCCTCTGGTTACCGAACCTTCTGCCAGTGGACACACTTTCTTCTTATTTACGCTATCAAAACTATTGATAAGTTTGAAAATCTCAATCAAATCTCCTCTTAACCCTCTCTGCTCTAAGGAGAACAATCCCAGCTTCTCCAGTCTCTCCACATAATTGAATTCCCTCATCCCTGGTACCATTCTGGTAAATCTCCTCTGCACCCTCTCTAAGACCTTGACATCCTGTGTTGACTTTAACAACACAGCACTGATTTGACACGTTCCTGTGAAAGATCATTGATCATTAAGAGATTGTAAATCTCACCTACTTGCAGCTGGGGTTTGCCGATGATGAGCTGAGACTGTAAGTGCAATGGTTTTGAAATGACAATCAGAGGGGATGTGGTTTAGACGTCACATGAATGAAATGACAGTTTCATCTTAAAAAGGAGAAGTGTAAGTGAAGGCAGTCCACGAGGAGGCTGGATTGGCTCGTGTGTGTCATGGGCTGTGGTCACCCACTGTCCAAACTGCCTACTGTGGGCAGCAGCAGCTGTAACAGCTGGGAGCCCCTTTCTTTATCTTTACAACTTCCCTTCTCCACCTCTCCCCTCCTGCTGAAACCCATCACAACTGGTCCTCTGCTCAGCCATTGCCCACAGCCAGCAGGGCGAGTGGACAAGAAGCCAGGCTCATTCACCCTCTCCCTAACACAGGGCCACAGACACCAATTGTAACCGCTGCCCAGGCTCAGGTCAGCTCCCTCAGCACAGGCCGGGGATGAAGCCTGGGCCTTTCCAAATGCAAGGAAGCAAGAAACAAATACTGGCCAGGAAAGTCTCAGCGAGTTCGAGTAATCTGTGTGTTTGTTTGATTGAAACCAAAACAGCTTCGAACACGAGGATGCTTCACACAGGTGGAGAAATTCAGTTCACTTTTTCGACACAATTCAAAGCAGCAGAAGCAATGAACATGCTGAAACCGGCAAATATGAACACATATATCACTAAGCAACAATAGAATAAGGAGCATATGGCACAGAAAAGGAAGAAATGAAAGAAAGATTCAAAGAAAGAAAGAAAGTACAAGGACTTTGGGTTTTATACACGGGCACTGTGTTTCTTTCTGCGCCGGGACAGCAGAGGGCACAATCGGAACATCAGCCACATTAGTGCCTGAAACATGGTTCAATAGGAACAGGAGGAGGCCATTCAGCCCCTTGAGCCTGTCGAACAGGAACAGGAGGAGGCCATTCAGCCCTCGAGCCTGTCAAACCGGAACAGGAGGAGGCCATTCAGCCCCTTGAGCCTGTCGAACAGGAACAGGAGGAGGCCATTCAGCCCCTCGAGCCTGTCAAACCGGAACAGGAGGAGGCCATTCAGTCCCTCTAGCCTGTCAAACCGGAACAGGAGGAGTCCATTCAGCCCCTCGAGCCTGTCAAACCGGAACAGGAGGAGGCCATTCAGCCCCTCGAGCCTGTCAAACCGGGACAGGAGGAGACCATTCAGCCCCTTGAGCCTGTCGAACAGGAACAGGGGGAGGCCATTCAGCCCCTCGAGCCTGTCAAACCGGAACAGGAGGAGGCCATTCAGCCCCTCGAGCCTGTCGAACAGGAACAGGACATTCAGCCCATCGAGCCTGTCAAACAGGAACAGGAGGAGGCCATTCAGCCCCTTGAGCCTGTCAAACAGGAACAGGAGGAGGCCATTCAGTCCCTCGAGCCCGTTACACTGGAACAGGAGGCCATTCAGCCCCTCGAGCCTGTTACACAGGAGGAGGCCATTCAGCCCCTCGAGCATGTTACACAGGAACAGGAGGAGGCCATTCAGCCCCTCGAGCATGTTGCACAGGAACAGGAGGAGGCCATTGAGCCCCTCAAGCCTGTTACACTGGAACAGGAGGCCATTCAGCCCCTCGAGCCTGTTACAATGGAACAGGAGGACATTCAGCCCCTCAAGCCTGTTACACAGTAACAGGTGGAGGCCATTCATTCCCTTGATCCAGTTACACAGGAACAGCTAATTTATTATTAATGTTTCATGTGATGTGTTTGCTCTGAAATAAATTGTTAAAAATTTTAACCTGCATTGGCCGGGAATCGAACCCGGGTCTCCCGCATGGCAGGCGAGAATTCTACCCCTGACCCACCAATGCTGACAGTAACAATAAAACCCATTTTCCAGTAGCTACAACTTATTTTTGACTTTTGTTCATAGAAGCGAGGACACTGCGGTAAAATAAAAAGCGAAATGCAGCAGATGCTGGATCTGAAATTGTTCATTAAATGTTGGAAACACTCCACAGGTCAGGGAACATCTGTGGACAGAAAAACACAGGGTTAACCTTTCAGGTCCATGAGCTCTCGGTAGAACTAAGATTTTGCAGCTTTGTAGGTCCCGTGTGAGTTTCCTTCCAAACCTTTTAAACTTTTAAACTGCTCAAAAATTACAAAATTAAGAAACTAACCTTCCCTAGAAAAATAAATGGCCCGTACAGGAATCGAACCCGCGACCTTGGCGTTATTAGCACCACGCTTTAACCAACTGAGCTAACCGGCCCATCTGTAAGGTTCATCTATAGTACCGTCCCTGTTTCTGGTCTTTGCCAGCTAAGTCACTTTGTCTTTGAAGGCTGTAAAAGAAGGACTTGCATTTCTCCAGGGCTTTCACGACCTCAGGACATCCTAAAGTGCTTTACAGCCAATGAACACTTTTTGAACTGTTTTGCATCTGTGACAGGTAGATTGGTCAGGAGGAGGTCAAGTAGGTTTTCCCCTCGTGTTGGTTCCCTCACCACCTGCCGCAGGCCCAGACTGGCAGCCATATCCTTCAGGACTCGAACAACTCGGTCAGTAGTGCTGCTACCGAGCCACTCTTGGTGATGGGCATTGAGGTCCCAACCCAGAGTTCATTCTGTGCCCTTGCTGCCTTCAGTGCTTCTTCCAAGTGGTGTTCAACATGGAGGAGCACTGATTCATCAGCTGAGGGAGGGTGGTAGGTGGTAATCAGCAGGAGGTTTCCTTGCCCATGATGTTCCTGTGTAACAGGCTTGAGGGGCTGAATGGCTTCCTCCTTTTCCTGCATAACAGGCTGAATAGCCTCCTCCTGTTCCTGCATAACAGGCTCGAGGGGCTGAATGGCCTCCTCCTGTTCCTGCATAACAGGCTCGAGGGGCTGAATGGTCTCCTCCTGTTCCAGTGATACAGACTCGAGGGGCTGATTGGCCTCCTCCAGTTCCTGTATAACAGGCTTGTGGGGCTGAATGGCCTCTTCCTATTTATGTGTAACAGACTCGAGGGGCTGAATGGCCTCCTCCTGTTCCTGTGTAACAGGCTTGAGGGGCTGAATGGCTTCCTCCTTTTCCAGCATAACAGGCTTAACAGGATAAATAGCCTCCTCCTGTTCCTGCATAACAGGCTCGAGGGGCTGAATGGCCTCCTCCTGTTCCTGTATGATAGGCTCGATGGGCTGAATGGCCTCTTCCTATTTATGTGTAACAGACTCAAGGGGCTGAATGGCCTCCTCCTGTTCCTGTGTAATAGGCTTGAGGGGCTGAATGGCTTCCTCCTTTTCCTGCATAACAGGCTTAACAGGCTGAATAGCCTCCTCCTGTTCCTGCATAACAGGCTCGAGGGGCTGAATGGCCTCCTCCTGTTCCAGTGATACAGGCTTGAGGGGCTGAATGGCTTCCTCCTTTTCCTGCATAACAGGCTTAACAGGCTGAATAGCCTCCTCTTGTTCCTGCATAACAGGCTCGAGGGGCTGAATGTCCTCCTCCTGTTCCGGTTTGACAGGCTCGAGGGGCTGAATGGCATCCTCCTGTGCATGTATAACAGGCTCGAGGGGCTGAATGGCCTCCTCCTGTTCATGTATAACAGGCTTGAGGGGCTGAATGGCCTCCTCCTGTTCCCGTATAACAGACTCGTGTGTCTGAATTGCCTCCTCCTGTTCCAGTGCAGCAGGCTTGAGGGACTGAATGTCCTCCTCCTGTTCATGTGTGGCAGGTTTGAGGGGCTGAATGGCCTCCTGCTGTTCCTGTGAAACAGACTCGTGGGTCTGAATTGCCTCCTCCTGTTCCTTTATAACAGACTCGTTGGTCTGAATTGCCTTCTCCTGTTCCTTTATAACTGGATCATGGGTCTGATTTGCCTCCTCTTCATCCTATGTAACAGGTTCGAGGGGATGAATGGAGTTCTACTGTTCTTGTACAGATCTTGTATCGCTGAACGGCTTCCTCCTGTCCAATGCAACAGGCTCGAGGCGTTAAAGGCCTCCTCCTGTTCCTGTTTAACAGGCTAAAGGGGCTGAATGGCCTCCTCCTGTTACTGTGTAAAAGGGTCATGGGACTGAATGGTCTCCTCCTGTTCCTATGTAAAACGGCCATGGGACTGAATGGCCTCCTCCTGCTCCTGTGTAACTGACTCAGGGGTTGAGAGTACTGAGAGGGAAAGTGTCGGGGCGGTAGTTTCCCTTCTCTGAATTACCGATTTACTGCAAAATGTACCGTCAGTGGAGGAGCCACCGAACCCTGACCCAAAATCCGACTCTGGTGGGACTCGAACCCACAACCTTTGAATGCCTTAATCTGTCATACAACTAGAAGTCCAATGCGCTATCCATTGCGCCACAGAGCCAATTACGTAAAGTTTCATTACAAAAGCAAAGTAGTGTTGATGCTGGAAATCTGAAATATAAACAGATGAAATGCTGGAAACACTCTGCAGGTCAGGCAGCATTCCATGTCTGTTTAAAAGGGGTCTACTTTCAGTCCCGGATCATTCTGTGTCTGTTGAATAGGGACATGCTGTCAGTCCCGGATCATTCTGTGTCTGTTTAAAAGGGACATGCTGTCAGTCCCGGTTTATTCTTTGTCTGTTTAAAAGGGATGTGCTGTCAGTCCCGGATCATTCTGTGTCTGTTTAAAAGGGACATGCTGTCAGTCCCGGTTTATTCTGTGTCTGTTTAAAAGGGACATGCTGTCAGTCCCGGTTTATTCTGTGTCTGTTTAAAAGGGACATGCTGTCAGTCCCGGATTATTCTGTGTCTGTTTAAAAGGGACATGCTGTCAGTCCCGGATTATTCTGTGTCTGTTTAAAAGGGATGTGCTGTCAGTCCCGGATTATTCTGTGTCTGTTTAAAAGGGATGTACTGTCAGTCCAGGATCACTCTGTGTCTGTTTAAAAGGGATGTGCTGTCAGTCCCGGGTCATTCTGAGTCTGTTTAAAAGGGATGTGCTGTCAGCCCCGGATCATTCTGTGTCTGTTTAAAAGGGATGTGCTGTCAGTCCCGGAGTATTCTGTGTCTGTTTAAAAGGGATGTACTGTCAGTCCAGGATCACTCTGTGTCTGTTTAAAAGGGATGTGCTGTAAGTCCCGGATCATTCTGTGTCTGTTTAAAAGGGATGTGCTGTCAGTCCCTGGTCATTCTGGGTCTGTTTAAAAGGGATGTGCTGTCAGTCCCGGATCATTCTGTGTCTGTTTAAAAGGGATGTGCTGTCAGTCCCGGATCATTCTGTGTCTGTTTAAAAGGGGTGTGCTGTAAGTCCCTGGTCATTCTGTATCTGTTTAAAAGGGATGTGCTGTCAGTCCCTGGTCATTCTGGGTCTGTTTAAAAGGGATGTGCTGTCAGTCCCGGATCATTCTGTGTCTGTTTAAAAGGGATGTGCTGTAAGTCCCTGGTCATTCTGTGTCTGTTTAAAAGGGATGTGCTGTCAGTCCCGGATCATTCTGTGTCTGTTTAAAAGGGATGTGCTGTCAGTCCCGGATCATTCTGTGTCTGTTTAAAAGGGATGTGCTGTAGGTCCCTGGTCATGCTGTGTCTGTTTAAAAGGGATGTGCTGTCAGTCCCGGATCATTCTGTGTCTGATTAAAACGGGTGTTACATAATATTATAGAGTCTGCCCCACAGAAACAGTCCATTTGCACGAACTGGTCTCCACACGAGGCTCCTCCTTCTCTATTTCTCCTCACCCCCCAAATAAAACTAGAATCAGTAATGGTAACCATGAAACTATCGGATTGTCGTAAAAACCCATCTGGTTCACTAATGTCTTTCAGGGAAAGAAATCTGCCGTCCTTACCTGGTCTGGCCTTTGTGTGACTCCAGTCCCATAGCAATGTGGTTGATTCTTAACTGCCCTCTGAAATGGCCTAGCAAGCCACTCAGTTGTAACAAACCGCTATGAAACAAAATAATAAAAATGAAGCTGGACGGACCACCTGGCCTGATCCATATCAGCCTCCTCCTGAGGTCCCCACCATCACAGAAGCCAGTCTTCAGCCAATTCGATTCACTCCACGTGATATCAAGAAAAGGCTGAGCACACTGGATACAGCAATGGCTCTGGGCCCTGACAACACCCCGGCTATCATTCTGAAGACTTGTGCTCCAGCCAAGCTGTTCTAGTACAGCTACAACACTGGCATCTATCCAACAATGTGGAAGACTGCCCAGGTATGTCCTGTCCACAAAAAGCAGGACAAATCCAATCCAGCCAATACCACCCCATCAGTCTACTCTCTACTCTCAATCATCAGCAAAGTGATGGAAGGTTTCATCCACAGTGCTGTAAAGTGGCACTTACTGACCAATAACCTGCTCATTGATGCCCGGCTTGGGTTCTGCCAAGAGCACTCGGCTCCCGACTTCATTAAAACCTTGGTCCAACATGAACAAAGGAGCTGACCACCAACATCCTGGGGGTTACCATTGAACATAAATACTGTGACAACAAGAGAAGGTCAGAGGCTAGGTATTCTGCGTCGGGTGTCTCACCTCCTGACTCCCCAAAGCCTTTCTACCATCTACAAGGCACAAGTAAGGAGTGTGATGGAATACTCTCCACTTGCCTGGATGAGTGCAGCTCCAACAACACTCAAGAAGTTCGACACCATCTAGGACAATGCAGCCTGCTTGATTGGCACCCCATCCACCACCTTAAGCATTCACTCCCTCCACCACCGGCGCACCGTGGCTGCAGTGCGTACCATCTACAAGATGTACTGCAGCAACTCACCAAGGCTTCTTCAGCAGCACCTGCCAAACACGCAACCTCTTCCACCTAGAAGGACAAGCGCAGCAGGCGCATAGGAACACCCCCACCTCCAAGTTCCCCTCCAAGTCACACACCATTCTGACTTAGAAGTATATTGCCGATCCTTCATCGTCGCTGGGTCAAAATCCTGGAACTCCCTCCCTAACAGCACTGTGGGAGCACCTTCACCACACGGACTGCAGCGGTTCAAGAAGGCGGCTCACCACCACCTTCTCAAGGGGCAATTAGGGATGGGCATTTAATGCTGGCCTTGCCAGAGCACCCATATCCAATAAACGAATTTAAAAAATCCTATCAGCATATCCTTCTATTCCTTTCTCCCTTCCTCTTAAATGCATCTGTAGTATTCGCCTCAACTACTGCATTCTCAGCGCTCTTTGGCCAAAGATGTTAATCCTGAATTCCACAGAAACCACAGAAACCCCACAGTGCAGATAGAGGCCATTTCGGCCCATCGAGCCTGCACCGACACATATCCCACCCGATCCCCGTAACCCCAACACCAACACATACCCCACCCTATCCCCGTAACCCCACGTATTTAATCCCCCTAACACTAAGGGTCAATTTTTATCATAGCCAATCAACCTAACCCGCACATCTTTGGACTGTGGGAGGAAACCGGAGCACCCGGAGAAAACCCACACAAACACGGGGAGAATGTGCAAACTCCACACAGACAGTCACCCGATGCCAGATTCGAACCCGGGTCCCTGGCGCTGTGAGGCAACAGTGCTAACCACTATGCCACCGTGCTGCCCTGCTGGATTTATCGGTGAGTATTTATGACCTGTCTTCTCTGAGCTAGTTCCTGACTCACTCACAGTAGGAAGCATTTTCTTACTGTTAACGTGCAGCTGCGATGGCCGAGTGGTTAAGGCGTTGGACTCGAAATCCAATGGGGTTTCCCTGCACAGGTTCGAACCCTGCTCGCAGCGACTTTGATGCAAATGTTTTATTTCATCGGCTCCATGTGGCGATCACTGGCCCCGAAATTGATCAGAATTCCCTCCACTGCACTTTATTACACTGATTAACCCAAATTTCCAATTGAAACACTAATAATTTATCGGCATCAATTAGATATTGTGGATTTGTTGGGAACTAGTGAGCAATACACACACAAAGCAGCATCAAAAATACTAATTAATAAAGAGCCCTGCAGTGTTTGGTAGGGAATCACCTTCAGCTACTAAGTGGGAACATGGTTTGGTTTTATAAAACTGAACACGAATTAAAAAGTGTGTAAAAAGACCGTGGCAGGACTCGAACATGCAATATTCTGATAACCTCAAAATTAATACCGAAGTCTGACGCCTTATCCATTAGGCCACGCGACCAGTAGGAGTAATTTGTAGATCAGCGCCATCTGTGGACAGATAGACACAGGGTCAACCTTCCAGTTCCTTGAGTTCTCGGCAGAACTAAGGTTTTGTTGCTTTGCTTCAAAGTATTGCAGCTCCAATCTTCTCAGCAAATAGCAAAATTAAGAAACTACCCACACCATCAAAACGTAAATGGCCCGTACGGGGATCGAACCCGCGACCTTGGCGTTATTAGCACCACGCTCTAACCTACTGAGCTAACCGGCCTGCCTTAACTCCTTTTGCTGTTAAATTCAATTTATGTTGATTTTTGGTTTTTGTCAGTTGTCAGTGCTCCGGTTTCCTCCCACAGTCCAAAGATGTGCAGGTTAGGTTGATTGGCTATGATAAATTGACCCTTAGTGTTAGGGGGATTAAATACGTGCGGTTACGGGGATAGGGTGGGATATGTGTTGGTGCAGGGGTTACGGGGATCGGGTGGGATATGTGTCGGTGCAGGCTCGATGGGCCGAAATGGCCTCTATCTGCACTGTGGGGTTTCTGTGATTCTGTGACTTCGAAGGCTGTAAAAGAAAGACTCTGATTTCTACAGCGCCTTTCATCTGAGGACGTCTCAAAGCGCTTTACAGGCAATGTAGTTGTAGTTGTAGTTGTAGTCACTGTTGTAATGTAGGAAAAACAGCAGCAGCCAATTTGTGCACAGCAAGCTCCCACAATGTGATAATCGAGGATCACCTGTTTTAGTGATGTTGATTTGAGGATAAATATTGGCTACAGGACACCGGGGTAAACCTCATCATCCCCTGCTCTTCTTCCAATAGTGCCATGGGATCGTTTATGTCCACCCGAGAGGGCAGAGGGGGCCTCAGTTTTGGAATTGTATTGCACCACAATATGTAACCTTATGGACCGGCATATCCCTCACCCTACCATTAGCATCAAGACAGGGGACCAACCCTAGTTCAATGAGGAGTGTAGAAGAGCATTTCAGGAGCAGCACCAGGCGTACTGAAAATGAGCTGCCAACCTCATGAAGTTACAACACAGGACTACACACATTCTAAGCTATGGAAACAGCATGTGTAGACAGAGCGAAGCGATCCAACAACCAACGGATCAGATCAAAGCTCTGCAATCCTGCCACATCCAGTCGTGACGATTTTAATTTAATTTAATTTGTTCCTAGGACTTGTGCATCGCTGGCAAGGCCAGCATTAATTGCCCATCACTAATTGCCCTTGAGAAGGTGGTAGTGAGAAGCACTCTTGACCCGCTGCAGTCAATGAGGTGAAGGTACTCCAATAGTACTGTTAGGGAGGGATTTCCAGGATTTTGACCTAGCGACGATGAAGTTATGGTGATATATTTTCACGTCGGGATGGTGTGTAACTTGGAGGGGAACTTGGAGGTGATGGTGTTCCCATGCACCTGCTGCCCTTATATGAACATAAGAACATAAGAAATAGGAGCAGGAGTAGGCCATTCGGCCCCTCACACCTGCTCCACCATTCAATAAGGTCATGGCTGATCTGATTTGGCCTCAACTCCACTTTTCTGCCTGTTCCCCCTTAACCCTTGACTCTCCGATAGTTCAACAATCTGTCTATCTCAGCCTTGAATATAATCAATGATTCAGGCTCCACAGCTCTCTGGGGTAGATAATTCCAAAGATTCACAACCCTCTGAGAGAAGAAATTCCTCCTCATCTGCGTCTTAAATGGACAAATCCTTATTCTGAAACTATGCCACCTGATTCTAGATTCCCCCATGAGGGAAAACAGCATCTCAGCATCTACCCTGTCAAGCCCCTCAGAATCTGATATGTTTCAATATGATCACCTCTCATTCTTCTAACCTCCAATGAGTATAGGCCCAACCTGCTCAACCTTTCCTCATAAGACAATCCCTTCATTCCAGGAATCAACCTAGAGAACCTTCTCTGAACTGTCTCCAATGCAAGTATATCTCTCCTTAAATAAGGAGAACAAAAATGTATGCAGTACTCTAGGCGTGGTCTCACCTGCACAGTTGTAGCAAGACTTCCCTACTTTTATACTCCATGCCCCTTGCAATAAAGGCCAACATTCTATTTGCCTACTTAATTACTGCATGCTAACTTTTTGTGTTTCATGTACGAGGACACCCAGATCCCTCTTAACCGCAGCATTCTGTAGTCTCTCTCCATTTTAATAATATTTTGCTTTTCTGTTCCCTCCATGGCCTCGCCCCTCCCTATCTCTGTAATCTCCTTCAGCCCCACAACCCCCTGAGATAACTGCGCTCCTCTAATTCTGCCCTCTTGAGCATCCCTGAATATAATCGCTCAACCTTCCTGTTGCCCTAAGCTTTGGAATTCCCTGCCTAAACCTGTCCACCTCTCTTTCCTCCTTTAAGATGCTCCTTATAACCTATCTCTTTGACCAAGCTTTTGGTCACCTGCCCGAATTTCTCCTTATGTGGATTGGTGTCAAATGTTTTGTCTGAAAATACTCCTGTGCAGCGCCTTGGGACGTTTTACTACGTTAATGGTGCTATATAAATGCAAGTTGTTGTTGGTAATGGTGGTAGCTGATTCGGTGATGGTCTTGCTGTTGAATGTGAAGGGGCGGTGGTTAGACTTTCGCTTGTTGGAGCTGGCCATTGCCTGGCACTTGTGTTGGCTGTTGTCATGTGTGGCACAGAGTGACATATGTACAGTATTTGCCGATAGGATAGTGTATGATTGACAACTGCAGGTGTATGCTGAAAGATTAATGCAGGAAATCATCAGCTAGAGTCTCGAAAATATAAGCTTATACACATGAACCAAACCCAATGGCCGGTTAGCTCAGTTGGTTAGAGCGTGGTGCTAATAACGCCAAGGTCGCGGGTTCGATCCCCGTACGGGCCATTTGATTTTTGGTAGAGAGGGTCGTTTCTTGATTTTGTTATTTGTTGAAAAGTTTGGATGGAAACTCACACAGGACCTGCAATACTTTGAAGCATAGCTGGAAATCCTGAGTTATGACCTGCGGAGGTTTCCAACAGTAAATGAACAATTCCAGATCCATCGGGACTTCTCGTATTTCAATCAGTGAACGGTTCACAGCTGCTGATTGGTTTGGAGTGCAAAGAATAGAACTGAAATAAATACAATCCCGGTGTTTAATCACTCATTATTAACATACCGCCAGAAACAGACCGTTCGGTCCAACCAGTCCATGCCGCAGTTTATGCTTCACTCGAGCCTCCTCCCGTCTTTCCTCATCTAAATCTATCAGCATAACCCTCTATTCACTTCTCCCACATTTGCTTACCTAGCCTCCTCTAAAATGCATCTAAACTATTCGCTTCAACCACACCCTGTGGTAGCGAGTTCCACATTCTCACCACTCTCTGGGTAAAGATGTTTCTGCTGAATTCCCGATTGGATTTCTTGCTGACTATCTTATATTGATGGCCTCTAGTTATGCTCTTCTCCACAAGTGGAATCATTCTCTCTGTATCCACTCTATCAAAACCTTTCATAATTTTAAAGATCTTTTAAAGTGACCTCCCTATTCTTCCTAGCATAATGAAATATGTCACACTTATTTGTGTTCAAATTCATTTGCCAATGCTATGCCCATTCTGCAAGTTTATTAATGTCCTCCTGTAACTTGTTGCAGTCCTCCCCAGTATTGACTATCCCCCCCAATTTGGTGTCATCTGCAAATTTATAAATTGTGTTTCTGATTACTAAGTCTAAATCGTTAATATAAATTGCGAACAGCAGTGGCTCCAGCACTGATACTTGTGGAACACCACTACCCACCTTCTGCCACTGTGAATAACCTACCCGGTAGTCGGACTATCTGCCTTCTCTCCTTAAACCAGCCAGCAATCCAGTCTGCTACTTCTCGCCTGACTCTGAATTCTCTGACCTTGTTCATCAGTCTATTATGGGGTACATTATCGAAGGCCTTCTGAAAATCCGGATAAATTACATCGACTGCATTACCATTGTCTACTCTCTCTGTTGGTTTGGAGTGCAAAGAATGAAACTGAAATGACATCGGCCATCTCCAGTTCCCTGCTCCCCTCACCCACTCCAACCTATCTCCCTCTGAACTTGCAGCACTCCGTTCTCTCCGATCCAACCCTAACATTGTCATTAAACCTGCTGACAAAGGTGGTGCTGTTGTTGTTTGGAGAACCGTCCTCTACCATCCAGAGGCTGAACGGCAACTCACTGACAGCTCCTCCTACCTCCCCCTGGACCATGACCCCACTACTGAACATCAAGCAATTGTTTCCAAGACTGTCACTGACTTCATCTCCTCTGCAGATCTTCCCCCCATGGCCGCCAATCTCTCAGTTCCTCAACACCGCACTGCCCACTTCTACATCCTTCCCAAGATCCACAAACAGGACTGCCCTGGTTGATCAATTGTTGCAGTCTGTTCTTGCTCCACAGAACTGATTTCTTCCTATCTTCACTCTATTTTTTCTCGACTTGTCCAGTCCCTTCCCACCTACATGCACGATTCTTCCAACACCCTCCGTACTTTAACAGTTTCCAGTTTCCTGGCCCCAAACGTCTCCTTTCCACTCTGGATGTCCATTCCCTCTACACCTCCATCCACCACCAGGACAGCCTTAAGCGGCTCCACTTCTTCCTTGAACAGAGGCCCCACCAGTCCCCATCCACCACCGCCTTCGTCCGCCTGGCTGCACTTGTTCTCACATTGTACAACTTCTCCTTTGATTCCACTCACTTCCTCCAAATTAAAGGTGTTGCTATAGGTACCTGCATGGGCCCTAGCTATGCCTGCCTTTTTGTGGGATATGTGGAACATTCTTTGTTCAAGTCCTACTCAGGTCCCCTTCCTCACCTCTTTTTCCGGTACATCGATGATTGTATTGGTGCTGTTTCCTGCTCTCGCCCTGAACGAGATAATTTCTTTCACTTTGCCTCCAATTTCCACCCTTCCCTCACCTTCACATGGTCCATCTCCGAATCTTCCCTTCCCTTCCTCGACTTCTCTGTCTCCATTTCTGGGGATAGGCTATCGACCAACATCCACTATAAGCCCACTGACTCCCACAGCTACCTGGAACACACTTCCTCCCACCACACTTGCTGTAAGGGCTCATAGAAACATAGAGACATAGAGACATAGAAGGTAGGAGCAGGAGTAGGCCATTCAGCCCCTCCAGCCTGCTCCACCATTCAATGAGATCATGGCTGATCATCCAAATTCAGTACCCTGTCCCTGCCTTCTCCCCATATCCCTTGATCCCTTTAGCCTTAAGAAATATATCTAACTCCTTCTTGAATATATTTAATGAATTTGCCTCCACTGACTTCTGTGGTAGAGAATTCCACAGGTTCACCACTCTCTGGATGAAGTAATTCCTCCTCATCTCTGTCCTAAATGGCTTACCCCCTTATCCTTAGGCTGTGACCCCTGGTTCTGGAATCCCCGGCCATCGGGAACATCCTTGCTGCATCTAGTCTGTCTAGTCCTGTTAGTATTTTATAAGTATCAATGAGATCACCTCTCATTCTTCTAAACTCCAGCGAGTATAAGACCCAATCTCTCCTCATATGTCATTCCTGCCATCTCAGGTATCAGTCTGGTGAATCTCCACTGCTCTCACTCCATGGCAAGAACATCCTTCCTCAGATAAGGTGACCAAAACTGCACACAATGCTCAAGATGTGGTCTCACCAAGGCCCTGTACAACTGCAGCAAGACATCCTTGCTCTTGTACTCGAACCCTCTCGCTACGAAGGCCAACATACCATTTGCCTTCTTAACCGCCTGCTGCACCTGCATGCTTACCTTCAGCGACTAGTGCACAAGGACAACCAGGTCTAGTTGCACTTCCCCTTCTCCCAATCTATTGCTATTCAGATAATAATCTGCCTTCCTGTTTTTGCCACCAAAGTGGACAACCTCGCATTTATCCACATTATACTGCATCGGACATGCTTCTTCCCAATCACCCAACCTGTCCAAATCATACTGGAGTTTCTCGGCATCCTCCTCACAGCACACATGCCCACCCAACTTTGTGTCATCTGTAAACTTGGAGATATTACATCTAGTTCCCTCATCTAGATCATTAATATATATTGTGAATAACTGGGGTCCGAGCACCAATCCCTGCGGTACCCCACTAGTCACTGCCTGCCACTCGGAAAAAGACACGTTTATTCCAACTCTTTGCTTCCTGTCTGCCAACCAGTTATCTATCCAAGTCAGTACCTTGCCCCCAATCCCATGTGCCTTAACTTTACACGCTAATCTCTTGTGCGGGACGTTCTCAAAAGCCTTCTGAATGTCCAAATACACCACATCCACATAGCATTTTCCCCACTACCGATGTCAGGCTTACCGGTCTATAATTCCCCGTTTTCTCTCTACCACCTTTTTTGAATAGTGGGGTAACATTAGCTACCCTCCAATCCATGGGAACTGTTCCAGAGTCTATCGAATTTTGGAAGATGACCAGCAATGCATCTACTATTTCTAGGGCCACTTCCTTAAGTACACTAGGATGTAGATTATCAGTCCCTGGGGATTTATCCATTCCATTCTATTCCATTCTCCCAGTTTCTCTGTCTCTGTTGCATCTGTTCTGATGATGCCACCTTCCATACCAGTGCTTCCGGTATGTCTTCCATTTTCCTCAACTGAGGATCCCCCTCTACCATGGTTGACATGACACTCGACCGATTCTGTTCCATTTCCCGCACGACTGCTCTCACCCCTTCCGCTCACTCCCAGAAACATAATAGGGTTCCCCCCTTGTCCTCACCTTTCACCCCACCCGCCTTCACATTCAACGGATCATCCTGCGCCATTTCCACCACCTCCAGCATGATCCCACCACCAAACACATCTTCCCCTCCTCCCTTTCAGCATTTCGAAGGGACCGCTCCCTCCATGACAGCCTGGTCCACTCCTCTATCACCCCAACACCCCTTCTCCTTCGCCCGGCACCATCCCATGCAAGTGCAGGAGATGCAACACCTGCCCTTTTAACTCCTTCCTTCCCATCGCCCAGGGCACCAAACACTCCTTCCAGGTGAATCAGCGATTACCTGTACTTCTTACAATTTAGTTACTGTATTCGCTGAATCTACATTGTGACACCAAATGCAGATTGGGTGACCGCTTTGCAGAACAGTCGGCAAGTGTGACCCCGAGCTTCTGGTCGTCTGTCACTATAATTATCTGCTCCACTCCCTCTCTGATCTCTCCTTCCTTGGCCTGTTGCACTGTTCCAATGAAGCTCTACGTAAGCTCGAGGAACAGCACCTCATCTTTCTATTAGGCACTTTACAGCCTTCTGGACTTAACATTGAGTTCAACAATTTCAGACTATAAATTGGCCCTTTTTTTCTTTAATTTTTTTAATTTGTTCTCATTTTTCCTCACATGACAGTTGTTAATGTTTCTGCCGTAATCATTCACACCTCATCTTGAGCCATCTTTTGTTCGTTAACTTGTCCTATTACCTCTCCTTTTGCCTTGCAACATCATCCCTTTTGTAAGTCAATCTCTCCTGCCGTCCATTCTATCACAGACATTTCCTTTGTTCTTACCTCGCCTCCACCCACCCCTGCTTAAAAATCCCTCTTCCCTAACCTTTTCCAGTTCTGACGAAGGGTTCGACCTGAAAGGTTAACTCTGTTTCTCCCTCACTCGATGCTGCCTGACCTGCTGAGTGTTTCCAGTATTCTCTGTTGTTAATTAAATGAACACAGTAACGGAGTTTCATCACTCATTATTAGGATTTGTTGAGTCTACTTTTGTGTGGCCGCATGGCCTAATGGATAAGGCGTCTGACTTCGGTGTAAATTCTGAATGCTATCAGAAGATTGCAGGTTCGAGTCCTGCTGCGGTCGTTTTACACACTTTTTAATTCGGGTTCAACTTTAGAAAACCAAACCGCGTTTCCACTCTTTTCCTTCCAAACATTGCAGGGTTCTTTATTAAATGGAATTTTTACGTGCTGTCTTATGTGTAAATTTCTCACTGATCTTTGCAAATAGTTTCAAACAAATCCACAATTTCTAATTGATGACAAATTAGTGTTTCCAATTGGAACAACAGCTTTGGGTTAATCAGTGTCATAACGTGCAGTGGAGGGAATTCTAATCAGTTTCGGGGCCAGTGATCTCCACAGGGAACCGATGGAATAAAATGAAGAATTTGCAGTAGAATCGCTGCGAGCAGGGTTCGAATCTACGCGGGGAAACCCCATTAGATTTCAAGTCCAACGCCTTAACCACTCGGCCATCGCAGCTGCGCAAATGTAACTTTTCAACAGTGAAATGACCTATGCAAACTATTAGACAACTGCCCTGCACAATATGAATGGAAGAAAGTTGTGTGACAGCTGCACAGAGGCCTGGTTAGGTCACTGTGTACAGTTCTGCGCACTGCACCTTAAAAAGGATATATTGACCTTGGAGGATGTGCGGTGCAGATTCACGAGTGTGTTACCAGGGCTCCAAGGGTTAGGCTATGAGCAGAGATCACATAATCTAGGCTTGTATTCCCTGGGATATTGAAGATTAAGGGCAGTGATCATAGAAATACAGAAATTTACGCCAGAGAAGGAGGCCATTTGGCCCATCGTGTCTTTGCCGGACGAAAAAGAGATATTTTGCCTAATCCCACTTTCCAGCTCTGGGTCCGTAGCCCTGTAGCTTACAGCACTTCAAGTACATGTCCATAGTGCTTTCTATTAATGTGATCGGTAGTTACTTCCAGATCCACTCCACTCTCTGTGTGAAAATGGTTCTTGTCAACTCCTCTTTAATCATTTTACCAGTTACTTTAAATCTACGCCCCTGATCATTGACATTTCTGCTAAGGGAAATAGGTCCTTCCTATCCACTGTATCTTGGCCCCTCAGAATTTTATGCACCTCAATTATGTCTCCACTCCACCTCCTCTGCTCCAAAGATAACAACCCAACCCTATCCAATCTTTACTTACAGCTTAAACTTTCCAGTCCTGGCAACATCCTAGTAAATCTCCTCGGTGCCCTCTCTAGTGCAATAACATCTTTCCTGTACTGTGGTGACCAAAGCTGTCTGCAGTACTCTAGCTGTGGCCTAACAAGTGTTTTATACTGTTCAAACATAACCAGACTGTTCTTGAATTCTATGCCTTGGCTAATACAAACATAGAAACATAGAAGATAGGAGCAGGAGTAGGCCGTTCGGCCCCTTGAGCCTGCTCCACCATTCAATGAGATCATGGCTGATCATCCAAATACAGTACCCGGTCCCTGCTTTCTCCCCATAACCGTTGATCCCTTTAGCCTTAAGAAATATCTCCAACTCCTTCTTGAATATATTTAATGTATTGGCCTCTGCTGCCTTCTGTGGTGGAGAATTCCACAGGTTCAGCACTCGCTGGATGAAGAAATTCCTCCTCATCTCTGTCCTAAATGGCTTATCCCTTATCCTTAGTCTGTGACACCTGGTTCTGGATTCACCGACCATCGGGAACATCGTTCCTGCATCCAGTCAGTCCAGTCCTGTCAGAATTTTATACGTTTCAATTAGATCCCCTCTCATTCTTCTAAACCCCAGTGAGTATAAGCCCGATCGACACAATCTCCCCTCATACATCATTCCTGCCATCCCAGCTATCTGCCTGGTGAATCTTTGCAGAACTCCTTCCATGGCAAGAATGTCCTTCCTCAGATAAGGCGACCAAAACTGCACACAATACTCAAGATGTGGTCTCACCAAGGCCCTGTACAACTGCAGCAAGACATCCCTGTTCCTGTGCTCAAACCCTCTCGCTATGAAGGCCAAGATACCATTTGCCTTCTTAACCACCTGCCGCCTAATAAAGGAAAATATTCACTAGGACTTTTTAACCAATAATAAAAACAGAAACTGCTGGAAATATTTGTTAGAACGGATTCTTTTACCCTCAGTCTGGTTCAGTAAACACTGAGTCGAACAACTGGAGAATTCAAACGATTTATTATCCGCAGAGTCTTACTCTGATATATCGACACTGACTCCTGCAAGAGTCTGCGAATCCAACAGAGCAAGCAGTTTGTCCTACAGTGTGTTACATTATTATACTTGCATTTGAGAAGACATTAACACATCGTACAGTCTGCACCAATCCCGAGCTGTGCACGTAGACAGTTAATTTGATTTCCTGGCCTGGCAGTTTGAAATAAAGAAGTCACATTTTACTGAATGGGTTACAGTTAAGTAAATATCCTGGAAATGGGTTCCTGATCACCTAAACATTATGGTAATGAGTTTGCAATCACGGTAATGTGTTTTCTGATCGCCTATTGTCTGTATAACTTCTGCACTCTGCCTTACAGTGTTTCTAACAGCAAGGTGTAACATTGTGGGCGCCAGCCATATTAGATGCCAAAGATCAGTTTAGCCTTTTTATTTTACTTCTTGCTGCCTTCACAGTTTCTTGTTTCTATTTCTTTGACCTTGGTATTCTCAATCCCTCCTTTTATCATTCTATGATAACCAACCGTTATTCGGTTACGTCTATCTTATTTAGTCGATCAAATTCTTCATTGTCATCATACTTTACTTCCTTCATTTCACATTCATTGGTCAGTCTTACCATTAACATCTTCGGGCTACCTATTTTTTCCAAAGCTAGCTGCATTCTTCCTAGCACACATTTCATGATTGCTAGTCCAATAAAAATACAGGCGATTGCAACTACTAGGTACATAGCCATATTTATTAACCAGTCATCCCATCCTCCAAATCCCCAATCTCCCCAGTTACTTGCTTCCTTCATATTATCCATTTGTTCCCTTATCTTAGTGATAAAGCGGGTGATGTTCTTTGTCTGGTCTCGGACTCCCATAAGGCATTTACCTTTTACTATTGCACAGACACCACCTTCTCGGGCCAGCAGGTAGTCTAGGGCATATCTGTTTTGCATAGTGAATAACCTGAGTTCCGACAATTCTTTAGTGACTGCGTCGAGGGCCCCCATGGTAGCATTACCCAGGATGGTGAGGCCACAGATAAGGTAGTTCCGGTTATTGGCGGCCAGATAGGCTCCAATATAGGCTATAGAGAACAGGCCAGCAAATCCATATCCTATAGAGGTTCTGTGTCCTCCTAGGGATTCAGGATTTTTCCACTTGGAGCAAAACTCTTTCGAGGCTGCCCTGACTACTATTTTTCGGTGGGATATCCATTGGGAGGGGCAGGGTACTGTGGTAGGGGTTAAGGTAGCGATGGCTACCGTCTGGGGGCGGTATCTACTACCATGAAATTAGTGGCTTTTCCTTGGCTCAAGAAAAAGTAGCCTGGTTTGGTATATATCACGGATACGTGTTTCTGCCTTGTGCTCAAATGGCTCGGGGGAAGGAAATAGTCAAAACCTTGGATCTCACGAGTATCAGTAGGCTGGGTATCAGCTATTTTTACTAGCATAAAGGTTTCCCCCCCTACCTTCAGAGTTGTCCCATCCCCTTCTCCACATAAAACTTGTACTCCTTCGGTTATTGACACACATACGGATTGCTCACATGTGCAGCTACCGGTGTCTGGTCCTATCGTACACTGATGGTGGAGGCAGCGTGTCACCAAGCAGGTGTAGTTCTGCTTAACCCATACTGACCTACAGCCATAGCCCGTCCCATTCCAACAATTCTCATAGCCACCAGGGTTCCTGCTTGGTTTCAGGCAATTGGCGGGCGGGGTTAAGGTATAGGGTATTGTTATATTGTTTGTGGGAGGGAGAAGGTGAGCATCTAAAAGAAAGTCCGGGGGAACAATAACCGGGGTTGGGGTAAACACCCCCTCAACAGATATCAGGGGCGGATAACAAACAATTGACTCTGGTGAGTATAGGCCTCGTGAGTCTGGAGGAATAGGTTGCCCGTCGGGGTTTCTTCAGGGAAAGTGTGTTGGAGATCTCGTTTACGTCTCTTTGTGAGGGTACCTTCTACCCTCGAATAGTCGAAGCTGCTCATAGGGGGCAGTCCATTTCTTTTCTTTTCCTGGTTGGACTTTGGATAACAGCTTTGTCCTTTGGTATCGGTAGTTCTGTTGCATGGTCCTGCAGTAACAGACTTGGTCACCTGGCCTCAACAGGCGTAATCAAATTTACACTTGGTCCAATGGCATGGCAATATTCCTCTGTGTATGTATCTCAGCATTAGCGAGCGGTGGGGCTGTCTAATAAGCCCAATGTCGGTGTCCCAGTTGATCACGTTCCATTTCCCGAACCCGCCTGGGTTATCATCATTGCACCGAAGCACGTCTCCGTGGCATAGGTGGTGTACCCGCTTGGGTTGGTTCCACCGGCATGTCCACCTTCTGGGCCGTTGAGTTATTCCAAGGGTGATCAGGGCACTGACAGAGAGGATCCACAGCGACGTCTGCATGGCTGGTCGGCGCGGCACGTCTGTTTAGGGAGAGATTTCTTGGAAGCAAGAGAGGTTAGCAATCTTTAAGTTTTAGGCATAGCATTACTGACAATTTTACAGTGGTGGAGGCGGACCCAAGCACTCTTTCCCTCTACTTTGGCAGCAGTTGGGGTGGCACCAGCCGGGATAGTACGTATTTGGAACAAGGTCACGGGGAGTAATTTGAGCCATGTAGTTCCCGTCTCGGCCTGTAATTTGGCAAGTTTATTTTTCAAGGTCTGATTAGCCCGCTCGACCAGTCCGGTGGCCTGTAGGCACAATGTAGCTGCTGTTGGATGCCCATTTGAGTGCAGAACTCCTTGTTTACCAGACCCACAAAGTGAGGGCCGTTGTCTGAACTTAATCGGTTTGGAATTCCGTACCTTGGAATAATTTCTCTCATTAAAACTTTTACAACAGTGGAGGCTTTGTTATCCGTAGTCGGATAGGCCTCAATCCACTTACTAAATACATCAACAATAACCAGTACATATTTATAACACTGACACCTTTCTAACTCAATATATATAGTCCATCTGGAGGGTCTCAATGGGAACCGTGGGTAACGGCGTCTTACCCATTTCACAAGGTATGCCTTTTCCCGGGTTATGCTGCTGACAAATGAGGCAGCGACTGCTAATACCTTGAGCCAGAGCTTGTAATCTAGGATGCCACCATGTAGCTAATAACGTGTCACTAGTTGCTCTGGTACCACAATGAGTTGCAAAGTGTATACATTCAATAAACCATAATGCTAGCTCATCTGACATACAAGTTTTGCTCGGCAGGGGTGACCCATAATTTAGACACACAATCATATGTACAACCGAGCTGTTTCCACAGTCCCTTATCACGGTCAGGAGCGTCCTCCTGTAACTTAATGACGTCTTGGATGGTTGGCATTGGCTTTTCCGAGGGAGACTTGCTTTTATTTGAGCTTTTAGTCTGGCTCATCATTCTAGGCACAACCACTCGTTGTTCCTGGGACGCTTCCCTAGCTTCCTGGTCTGCGCATCTATTCCCTATATCTACAGGGGTCTGTCCTGCTGTGTGTGCGGAGCACTTTATCATGGAGATCTGTTTTGGTAGCATGAGGGCTTGTAGCAAATCAGATACTAATTTCTGAAGGGATATCTGTGTTCCTGCAGAGGTTAGGAACCCTCTGTTTTTCCATAATTGTCCGAAATCATGAACCACTCCGAAGGCATATCTCGAGTCTGTATAAACGTTAACCTTTAAGTCCTTCCCTAAGATACAAGCTCGTATTAATGCGAACAGTTCTGCTTGTTGGGCGGAATACGGAAACTCAAAGGCGGCAGACTCCAAAGTATTACTGTCCTGATCTGCGATTGCATATCCAGAAAGTCTTTTCCCAAGGGGACTGACGGACGCACTTCCATCTACATACATGGTTGTGTCAGGACTCTGCATTGGGGCATCAGATAGATCCTCACTGACGGAGGTATCTTCTGTGATTAAAAATAGACAATCATGTCCTGGGTCTGTTTGTTCGAGGGGTGGTTCTGTGAGAAAACATGCTGGGTTGATAGTAGTACAATGCTTCTTAATTGAAATGCACATAACAGGTCTCTGGCCATGAGATTGCAATCCAGCCCATTTGTGATCATGAATTGGTGTTTCACAGACTCATTTTGAAATGTTACTTCAACTGGTTCTGATATTGGGTACTGGCACACTTGTCCTTGGGATCCGGACAGGCTTTGTGTCTCCCCGGATTTAGGGAGATTGAGCTCTGATCGGACAGATGACATAGCAGCTCCGGTGTCTACCAGAAACGTATGTCGGCTCCCTTCAATCAGCAGGGATAGAAAGGGGCTCCTTGTCTGACTGGAACCCGTTCGCCACGAGGTTGGCTAGTCAGTACTGGGGAAACGGATTATTCTGGGAGAAGTCTGTACATCTTCCTTGTCCCCGATTTCCCTGTCAACCTCCCCGTTGTCCTTGCATGTGGCCCCCTCTTCCTTGTCTTCGGGAGGGACATTCCCTGCTCCAATGGCCTTGCTGGCCACAATTAAAACAGGTATCTGACCCTGCTTGCCTCCCTCCTCTTCCTCTAGCGCCGAAATTTTGTCTTGGGGGAGTGTAGGGTGGGCCATAATTAGGGACGGTTGGTCCGTTGGGATGGCTGGTATCTCTTTACCTTTGTCTATCAACCCACCCTGGGACGCAGTACTGGGGCTCTGTCTGATATCCTATCACATCTTGGGTGGGCTTTGGCTCTTCCTTTTTTATCACGTACTCAGTCTTGACCTTGACCTGGGGCTGACTCTCCTGACTCTTACTCGCTTTCCAATAATATTTCACTGCCCTGGCCATCTGGCTGGGACTATTCTCTGACCAGTCCATATTGTTAGTCTTAATTGCTTCAGACACCGAGGTTGGTAGACAATTTATCAGGATAGCACAGTATTGCGGCGAGTTTGCTCCGTTCCGGTAATTAGCATCTCCTGACTGACTCCGATATACCTCAGAGAATCTCTCTAGGAATTCCTCTGCTCCCTCGCCCTTTCGTGGTTTAGTATCCAACACCTTGGATATATCAATGGGTTTCTGCAGGGTGGTGGTTAACGCAGTGAGTATGGCGCGTTCACGAGCAGCACTCTGTGTGTGTTGAGCCTCTAATGTGGCATGATCCTCAAAGCCTAGGTTAACCTTGCATGTTTGGCGGGATTCAAGATCTGCTGTACTAACGCCCAAAAGTCTCTTGATTCAGCATTATAGACGAGTATAGTAGTCCGGAGGAATTCTACAAACAAGGTGGGGGATTTCTTCCTATCTGGCATCCCGGCTAAGATAGCCATTATCTCGTTAGGTTTCCAGGGGTAGAAGATACCTATGGTTCGGGGGTTATCGGCGGCCACTGGAATATTTGCGTTAAAGGCAGGGTTAGGCATTTGTCTCATCGGCAACTGCCGGGGTGTCGGTTTATGTCTGGCGGGTCTCTCGGTATCGGATCATGATTCCAGGGATGACAAGTCGTCTCCTGAATCTCCACTGTCAATGTCACTATGGTCCCGGCACTCTAAAAAGGACCTTAAAGCCTTGAGGGTACTCTGGCTCTGACTCTCTAGTCTCTGACTTTGAATCATCTGCCTTTGATTTCTCCGTTTTCGTGACATTGATGGACTGGGTTGGGGTGGGGAGGGTGTCGTCGGGGGCCGATTATTCTTAGTCCTGAGTCGGGTGTAAAAGGCAAAAGGGTTGGTATACTGGGGACCCGGTTGTTGGTCTCCCATCTGGACCGGCGGGGGATTATTTACTTGAACTGTGACTGACGGCGGCGGGGGAACGGCACTGGCAGACACTTGAGGTGTCGGCGCGGTGGTTTGTACAGCTGGTGCGGGTGCCACCGGGGGATAAATGTTAAAGTACGGGGGGGGAGCGTGGGGAACAACCTGAGCCCTGTGATTCCATTCGTCCAAATCATCATCACCATCTCCCTCTGTCAAGGCAAGGCCAACCATTGGATTACGTAATCCACTATTGTCAGCCTTTCCAGGCTCGCTCGTGGTCTTTTCAGACTCCTGTTTTGAGCGTTTCTCATGAGCGCATTCCTTTTTCAATACCTCTACTGATTTGACTACTCCTCCCCCTGTAAGTGCTATTCCTAATTTTAAGGCATTATCCTGCCAGCTTGCTAGCAAGGAAGTTTCTTTCAGTTCCTGACAGTACTGTCTCCATAGGGCAATTAGTTCTTTGGCTGTGGTACCCCTGTTACTTTTCCAAATTAGTTCTTGAGCCTTTTTAGCGGCATCTAGATTCTTAGTTCCTCCTAGTGACCATTGATCACTTCCTAATTTCTTATTCAATCCTCCCGACAACTGTCTGATTTCCTTCGCTTTGTCAGGATGTTGTTCACAAAGGGTCTGTAAGGCGCTACCCGATTCAGTCGTGGTATCTAAACAGTTGCCCATCTTACTCCCCTTGTGAACTTTACACAGTCGCGTTTTAAACTTGTTCAGAGCCTAGGCGGGCCAAGTGAGATACAAGGTCGACACTCTTTACCTGACACAAGTGTTATTTCTAAGTTTACACAGTTCCTAGTTATTCCCTCAGTACGTATACTGACCCTCAGTGATGTCCGATCACTGACCCTCAGCGATATCTGATCACTGACCCTCAGCGATACCCGATCACTGACCCTCAGTGATATCCGATCACTGACCCTCAGTGATATCCGATCACTGACCCTCAGTGATATCCGATCACTGACCTAATCACCTATCCCTTCCAGTATTCGCCAGACTGACCTGGATCTCGGCGGGACACCACACGGGAGTTAGCGATTGGCTGACTCATCGTCGGACTGGCGGAATCGGAGGAAAACCGAGGCAGTACAAAAGTTACTCCCATCGGGGGCCCATTTCCTCCCTCCATGTTCGAGATGATTCAGCTCCTAGTTCGCAAACTCTCGGTGACTGCCCGTTGAGATCCCACTTCTGACACCAAATGTTAGAATGGATTCTTTTACCCTCAGTCTGGTTCAGTAAACACTGAGTCGAACAACTGGAGAATTCAAACGATTTATTATCCGCGGAGTCTTACTCTGATATATCGACACCGACTCCTGCAAGAGTCTGCGAATCCAACAGAGCAAGCAGTTTGTCCTACAGTGTGTTACATTATTATACTTGCAATTGAGAAGACATTAACACATCGTACAGTCTGCACCAATCCCGAGCTGTGCACGTATACAGTTAATTTGATTTCCTGGCCTGGCAGTTTGAAATAAAGAAGTCACATTTTACTGAATGGGTTACAGTTAAGTAAATATCCTGGTAATGGGTTCCCGATCACCTAAACATTAAGGTAATGCGTTTGCAATCACGGTAATGTGTTTTCTGATCGCCTATTGTCTGTATAACTTCTGCACTCTGCCTTACATTGTTTCTAACAGCAAGGTGTAACATTGTGGGCGCCAGCCATATTAGCAGCCAAAGATCAGTTTAGCCTTTTTATTTTACTTCTTGCTGCCTTCACAGTTTCTTGTTTCTATTTCCTTGACCTTGGTATTCTCATATTCAGCAGCTCATCTGAAATAAAAACAGAAAATGCTGGAAATATTCAGCAGCTCATCTGAAATAAAAACAGAAAATGCTGGAAATATTCAGCAGGCAATCTGAAATAATGACCTGCTGAATATTGTCAGCTCTTTTTGTTTTTATTTCAGATTCCAGCATCCGCAGTCTTTTGCAATTGCCTTCTTAACCACCTTTTCTACCTGTTCTGCTACCTTCATGGACCTGTGGACATGCTCTCCAATGTCCCTCTCTTCTTTTACGCTTCTCAATATCCTACCATTTATTGTGTATTCCTTTGTCCTGTTAGCACTCTCCTAATGCATTACCTCTCACTTCCACGAATTGAATTCCATTTGCCACTTTTCTGCCCACCTGACCAAATCATTGATAACGTCCTGCAGTCTGGAGCTTTCTTCCTCACTAACAACCACATGGACAATGTTTATACAACATCGGCAAACTTCTTAATCCTACATTGAAGTCTAAATCAGTGATATATAACACAAAAAGCACGGGACCTAGTACTGAGCCCTCCTAAACCCCACTGAACACCCTTCCAGTCACAAACTCCCATCGACCACGACCCTTTGCTTCCAACTTGTCACTTTCCTTGGATCCTTTGGGCGTTTACCTTTCTTACCAGTCTGCCATGTGGGCAGATTCTGATTTTTAGGATATTGAAGGTAATTGATAGAGTAGACAGAGGGAAACGTTTTCCACTGGGGCGAGGGATGGGGGGTGGGGGGTGGGGGCTGGGGTGGGGGGCAGTGGGGGGGGAGGTAGAGTCTAGGTCAAGGGGACCAAACCTTAAAATAGGAACCAGGCCGTTCAAGAGAGAAATTAGGAAACATTTCTTCATACAAAGAAAGGTCGAAGTGTGGAACTCCCTCCCACAAAAGGCAGTTATTGCTAGATCATTTAATGATTGTATATCTGAGATCGATAGACTTTTGCTAGACCAGGGGAAAATAATAGACTTGTTTAACAAAAATTGCTATTAATATCAGTATACTTTAAAAATGATGGCGAATGTGCCCCACCTGGTGGGTTAACAGGCACGGTGCATGTAAGCAGGTCTGCAGTGTAAGTAAAGGCGATTGTGCGCCCCGGTGGGTGAATGTGCACGGTGCATGGTAGAAAGTCTGTTTCTTTACAGACAACTGAAGGCTGCCTGTGGTTCATCAATTCAGGAAATTCCTAACTATCAGCTTTTTTGGACTGAATGATACAAACGACTTACTTGTCCCAGTACGAAAGTGATTCATTCTGTGTCTGTTTAAAGGGATCAACTGTCAATCCCGGATCATTCTGTGTCTGTTTAAAAGGGATGTTCTGTCAGTTCCGGATCACTCTATGTCTGTTTAAAAGGGATGTGCTGTCAGTCCCGTGTCATTCTGTGTCTGTTTAGAAGGGATATACTGTCAGTCCCGGATCATTCTGTGTCTGTTTAAAAGGGATGTGCTGTCAGTCCCGGATCATTCTGTGTCTGTTTAAAAGGGTTGTACTGTCAGTCCCGGATCATTCCGTGTCTGTTTAAAAGGGGTGTACTGTCAGTCCCGGGTCATTCTGTGTCTGTTTAAAAGGGATGTGCTGTCAGTCCCGGGTCATTCTGTGTCTGTTTAAAAGGGATGTGCTGTCAGTCCCGGGTCATTCTGTGTCTGTTTAAAAGGGATGTACTGTCAGTCCCGGATCATTCTGTGTCTGTTTAAAAGGGATGTGCTGTCAGTCCCGGGTCATTCTGTGTCTGTTTAAAAGGGATGTGCTGTCAGTCCCGGGTCATTCTGTGTCTGTTTAAAAGGGATGTACTGTCAGTCCCGGATCATTGTGTGTCTGTTTAAAAGGGATGTACTGTCAGTCCCGGGTCATTCCGTGTCTGTTTAAAAGGGTTGTACTGTCAGTCCCGGGTCATTCTGTGTCTGTTTAAAAGGGATGTGCTGTCAGTCCTGGATCATTCTGTGTCTGTTTAAATGGGATGTGCTGTTTGTACAGATCATGTCAATCCCGGGCCATTTCAAAATCATGAGCGGCCTAGTCAGAGCAGATAATGGCTCGAAGGTTCAAATGGCCTAGTTCTGCTCCTATTTCTTATGTTCTTATGTCAGAAGGGTCGAGAGCCGGAGGGCACAGATTTATGTGATTTGCAGAAGAACCAAAGGCGACACGTGGAAAAACTTTTTTACACAGTGATTGGTTAGTAACTGGAAATGATGGTGGAGGCAGATTCAATCACGGCCTTCAAAAGGGACTTGGATGAGTACCTGAATGAGCAAAAATTGCAGAGCTACGGGGCACGGGCAGGTGTGCGGGTGGGACTAGCTGAAGTGCTCGTACAGAGAGCCAGCACGGGCTTGATGGACCGAATGGCCTCCTTCTGTGCTGTAACCATTCTATGATTCTATGATCATTCTGCATCTGGGCCTGTTTCAAAGAGGAGTATTTTCAGCTGCGATATCTGATTGGTTGTGGCGTTGGTCTTGAAGTTCAATATGATTTAGGCGTGATGGTTTGGACCCTGTTCGAAGCGGATCTGTTCATTAAATTGAAATATCAAACCTCTTCATAATTTAAATAATTTTAAAGTTCGCCTCTCAGCCTCCTGTTTCCCAACGCGCCAAGGCACCCTGGATCCCATGGGCTCTTACCTTCTTGACCAGTCTCCTATGCGGGGCTTTGTCAAAAGCTTTACTGAAGTCCATGTAAACCACATCCACAGCATTTCCCTCATCCACACACCTAGTCACCCCCTCGAAAAATTCAATCAGATTTGTCAGACATGATTTACCCTTGACAAAGCCATGCTGACTATCCCCGATTAATCCTTGCCTCTCCAAGTGGAGACTAATTTTGTCCCTCAGAATTTTTTCCAATAATTTCCCTACCACAGATGTTAGGCTCACTGGCCTGTAATTCCTTGGTTTATCCCTGCTACCCTTCTTGAATAATGGTACTACGTTAGCTGTTCTCCAGTCCTCTGGTACATCCCCTGTGTCCAGAGAGGTTCTGAAAATTTGTGTCAGAGCCCCTGCAATCTCCTCCCTTGCCTCACACAACAGCCTGGGATACATCTCGTCCTGGCCTGGGGATTTATCCACTTTTTGGCCTGCTAAAACCGCTAGTACCTCCTCCCTCCCGATGCTAATATGTTCAAGTATGTCACAGTCCCCTTGCCCGATTTCTATGTCTACATCATCTTTCTCCATAGTGAAGACAGATGCAAAAAAATCATTTAAAACCCCGCCTACATCATCTGGCTCTACACACAGATTGCCACTTTGGTCCCCAATGGGCCCCACCCTTTCCCTGGTTATCCTCTTGCCCTTAATATACTTATAAAACATCTTAGGATTTTCCTTTATTTTGCTCGCCAGTGTTATTTCATGGCCCCTCCTCGCCCTCCTAATTTCTTTTTTAAGTATGCCCCTGCACTTTTTATACTCCTCTAGGGCTTCCTCCGTCTTTAGTCTTTTGTAACTGCCAAAAGCCCCCCTTTTTTTCCGAATGCATTTTTATATATCCCTTGTCATCCAAGGTTCCCTTTGCTTGTTGGTCCCACCCTTGACCTTTATAGGAACATGTTGGCGTTGTACTCTCTCTATTTCCCTTCTGAAAGCCTCCCACTGCTTTGATGTGGATTTTCCTGTAAGTAGCTGCTCCCAGTCCACTTTGGCCAGATCCTGCCTTATCATATTAAAATCGGCCATCCCCCAATTTAGAACCCTTATTTCCGGGCCGTCATTGTCTTTTTCCATGACCACCTTAAATCTCACCGAATTATGGTCACTGTCGCCAAAATGCTCTCCTAGTGACACTTCCACCACTTGCCCGGCTACATTCCTTAGAATTAGGTCCAGTACCGCTCCCTCTCTTGTAGGACTTTCTACATGTTGTCTCAAAAAGCTCTCCTGGATGCACTTTAAGAATTCTGCACCCTCTAAGCCTTTCACACTCTGACTATCCCAATTAATATTGGGGAAGTTGAAATCCCCCACTATTATTACCCTATTATTTTCGCACTTCTCTGAGATTTGCCTACATATCTGTTCCTCTATCTCCCCCTGACTGTTTGGGGGCCTATAGTACACTCCCAGCAAGGTGCTTGCCACCTTTTTGTTTTTAATTTCTACCCATATGGCCTCATTAGAGGAACCCGCTAATATATCATCCCTCCTTACAGCAGTAATCGACTCCTTAATTAATATTGCAACACCCCCTGCCCTTTTACATCCCCGTCTGTCTCTCCTGAAGATTCTATACGCCGGAATATTGAGCTGCCAGTCCTGACCCTCCCTCAACCATGTCTCCGTGATAGCAACAATATCGTACTCCCATGTGTTCAACAACAACTTCAGTTCATCCACCTTATTTGCAAGACTCCTTGCATTAAAATAAATGCCTTCCAGCCTTGCCATATTCCCTTTTGCCCTCACATATTTTCTCTGCCTTCCCAGCTGACATGTTTTTTCCTCTGTATTTGGCTGTAAATCACCCCCTACTATAGCTCCACTCTGTATCCCATCCCCCTGCCAAGTTAGTTTAAACCCCCCCCCAGCAGTGCTAGCAAACCTCCCCGCAAGTATATTGGTCCCCCTCTGGTTCAGGTGTAGACCGTCCGACTTGTACAAGTCCCACCTTCCCCAGAAGCAGGCCCATTGATCCAGGAAAGTAAAGCCCTCCCCCCTGCACCATCCCTTTAGCCACGCATTCATCTGTTCTATCTTCCTATTCCTATACTCACTAGCACGTGGCACCGGGAGTAATCCAGAGATTACAACCTTTGAGGTCCTGCTCTTTAATCTTCCACCTAGCTCCCTAAATTCTTGCTGCAGGACCTCATCCCTCTTTTTACCTATGTCGTTGGTACCAATGTGGACCACGACCTCTGCCTGTTCACCTTCCCCCTCCAGAATGCCCTGCAGCCGCTCAGTGACATCCTTGACCCTGGCACCAGGGAGGCAACAAACCATCCTGGATTCACGTCTACGGCCACAGAAACGCCTATCTGTTCCCCTTACTATAGAATCCCCTACTACTATTGCTCTCCGACTCCTTTTCCTCCCTTCCTGGGCAGCAGGAGCACCCACAGTGCCAGGAAGTTGGCTGCTGCTGCCTTCCCCTGGTGAGTCATCCCCCTCAACAGTATCCAAATCGGTATACCTGTTTGAGAGGGGAATGGTCGTAGGGGTCTCCTGCACTACCTGCCTGCTTCTATTGCTCCACCTGGTGGTCACCCATTTCCTTTCTTCCTGTGCAACCCTTCCCTGCGGTGTGACCAACTCACTAAACGTGCTATCCACGACCCTCTCAGCATCGTGAATGCTCAACAACCCATCCACCCGCAGCTCTAGCGCCTCAATGCGGTCTGCTAGTAGCTGCAGATGGATGCATTTCCTGCACACGTGGTCATCAGGGGCAGTGTCCCTGAATTCCCACATAGAGAAAGAGGAGCACATCACGGGGCTGGGCTCTCCTGGCATGAGTTACCCTTTAATTAATTTAAATTAAATTCACTATCACCAATTAAAGATACCTCTAAGGCGCTTGTATAGTCTACCTACAGTCCCTGCTACACCAGAAAAGACACTAGTCACTATAAACTACAGAGTTAAAGTTTAAAAAAGAGAAATACTCACCAACCAATCACTTACCTTCTCCCTGGTGACGTCACACACTGATTACTTTTTACCTCTCTCCTCTGCTGTTGATTTGCTCCCTGCTGCTCCGAGTGGTCGGGCCTCGCAACTGCCGCCGGTTTTTAAGCCGGGCTCCTCCTCGCTGCTCCCTGCTGCTCCGAGTGGTCGGGCCTCGCAACTGCCGCCGGTTTTTAAGCAGGGCTCCTCCTCGCTGCTCCCTGCTGCTCCGAGTGGTCGGGCCTCGCAACTGCCGCCGGTTTTTAAGCCGGGCTCCTCCTCGCTGCTCCCTGCTGCTCCGAGTGGTCGGGCCTCGCAACTGCCGCCGGTTTTTAAGCCGGGCTCCTCCTCGCTGCTCCCTGCTGCTCCGAGTGGTCGGGCCTCGCAACTGCCGCCGGTTTTTAAGCCGGGCTCCTCCTCGCTGCTCCCTGCTGCTCCGAGTGGTCGGGCCTCGCAACTGCCGCCGGTTTTTAGGCCGGGCTCCTCCTCGCTGCTCCCTGCTGCTCCGAGTGGTCGGGCCTCGCAACTGCCGCCGGTTTTTAAGCCGGGCTCCTCCTCGCTGCTCCCTGCTGCTCCGAGTGGTCGGGCCTCGCAACTGCCGCCGGTTTTTAAGCCGGGCTCCTCCTCGCTGCTCCCTGCTGCTCCGAGTGGTCGGGCCTCGCAACTGCCACCGGTTTTTAAGCCGGGCTCCTCCTCGCTGCTCCCTGCTGCTCCGAGTGGCCGGGCCTCGCAACTGCCGCCGGTTTTTCAGCCGGGCTCCTCCTCGCTGCTCCCTGCTGCTCCGAGTGGTCGGGCCTCGCAACTGCCGCCGGTTTTTAAGCCGGGCTCCTCCTCGCTGCTCCCTGCTGCTCCGAGTGGTCGGGCCTCACAACTGCCGCCGGTTTTTAGGCCGGGCTCCTCCTCGCTGCTCCCTGCTGCTCCGAGTGGTCGGGCCTCGCAACTGCCGCCGGTTTTTAAGCCGGGCTCCTCCTCGCTGCTCCCTGCTGCTCCGAGTGGTCGGGCCTCGCAACTGCCGCCGGTTTTTAAACCGGGCTCCTCCTCGCTGCTCCCTGCTGATCCAAGTGGTCGGGCCTCGCAACTGCCGCCGGTTTTTAAGCCGGGCTCCTCCTCGCTGCTCCCTGCTGCTCCGAGTGGATGATCCGGGACTGAGAGTTAGCCCATTTTAAGAAGACAGAGAATGATCGAGAATGACAGTAAACCCGTGTCAAGCAGCTTCAGAATGTTCCGTGACTGACAGCAAAACCCTTTAAAGCAGACACGGAATGATCAAAGAATGATTCACTTAATGTGACCTGAGACAAAGAAGTCGTTTGCAGCTGTCAATCAAAAAACATTTGGAAGGAACACTCTACATTTACTGAACCAGAAACAGCCTTCAGCTGTCAATCAACCCTGACCCGCCCACACCACCTGCACCATTCAGAGAGACAGAGACTGTCAGAGAACTTCCAGCATTCAGTGCTGACCCTGTTAAACTCACCAGCTCCTCACACAGAACCCCGGTGTCATAAACACTGAGCATTTTTACTAAACCCCTTAAAATACAGTCTTTAAATTGAGAAGAACCTCAAATTTCATCACAATTCGGCTGAATGGCAGAAAAGTTAATAATGTTTTCAACATCACTCGGTAACCCCCTTAGACATTCCTTCCACCCATAGAATAAATTATCTGCTGTAAGAATTGCTCATTTTTTCCCTCTGAGTTGAATTATTTCAGTGTCAGGAACTTAATGTCTTCATAAACACTTTATTAAAAAAATAAATAACTAGCAAATACAAGCACGTTAATGGTTGAAGGCATCACACTGTCCGCATTAAACCACCAGAGGGCGCTCTTGCATTCGCACTTATACTGCAGACCGGCTAACGTGCACTGTGCACCTTAGACCAGCAGGGGGCGCACATTCGCGGTTACTTTTACTGCGGACCCGCTAACGTGCTCCGTGAGCATTAGACCAGCAGGGGGCGAACACTCTCCATTACCTATACTGCAGACCTGCTAACATGCACCGGGCACCTTAGACCAGCAGCGGGCGCACACTCGCCGTTACTTATACTGCAGACATGCTAACATGCACCGGGCACCTTAGACCAGCAGCAGGCGCACACTCGCCGTTACTTATACTGCAGACCGGCTACCGTGCACTGTTCGCATTAGACCAGCAGGGGGCGCACATTTGCGGTTACTTTTACTGCGGACCCGCTAACGTACACTGTGCGCATTAGACCAGAAGGGGGCGCGCACTCTCCATTACCTATACTGCAGGCCTGCTAACATGCACCGGGTCCCTTAGATCAGCAGGAGGCGCACTCTTGCCGTTACCTATACTGCAGACCTGCTAACATGCACCGGGCACCTGAGACCAGCAGCGGGCGCACACTCGTCATTACTTGTACTGCAGACCGGCTAACGTGCACTGTGCGCATTAGACCAGCAGGGGGCGCACACTCGCCGTTACTTATAATGCAGTCCTGTTAACATGCACCGCGCACCTTAGATAAGCAGGAGGCGCTCTCTTGCCGTTACTTTTACTGCAGACCTGCTAACGTGCACCATGCACGTTCGATCAGCAGGAGGGGCACACTGCCGTTACTTGTACTGCAGACCGGCTAATGTATACCATGCGCAAAAGACCAGCACGGGTCGAACACTTGCTGTTACACATAATGCAGTCCTGTTAACAAGCACCGCGCAACTTTGACCTGCAGGGGGTGTGCACACATGCTGTTACTTGTATTAAACATAGAAACATAGAAACATAGAAGATAGCAGCAGGTGTAGGTCATTCGGCCCCTCGAGTCTGCTCCGCCATTCAATGAGATCATGGCTGATCATCCAAACTCTGTACCCTGCCCCTGCCTTCTCCCCATATCCCTTGATCCCTTTAGCCTTAAGAATTATATCTAACTCCTTCTTGAAAATTTTTCGTGAATTGGCCTCAACTGCCTTCTGTGGTAGTGAATTCCACAGGTTTACCACTCTCTGGGTGAAGAAATTCCTCCACATCTCTGTCCTAAATGGCTTACCCCTTAACTTTAGACTGTGGCCCCTGGTACTGGACTCCCCCGCCATCGGGAACATCCTTCCTGCATCTAGTGTCTCTAGTCCTGGTAGAATTTTATAAGTTTCAATGAGATCCCCTCTCATTCTTCTAAACTTCAGCGAGTATAAGCCCAATTGACCCAATCTCTACTCATACGTCATTCCTGCCATCCTATTAATAATCCTGGTGAATCTTCGCTGCACTCCCTCCATGGCAAGATCATCCTTCCTCAGATAATGCGACCCAAACTTCACACAGTACTCAAGTTGTGGCCTCACCAATTCCCTATACAGTTGGAGCAGGACTGCCTGCTTTTTATCTCCAACACCTTTGCAATAAAGGCAAACATTCCATTTGCCTTTTTGACTCCTTGCTGTACCTGCATGCTAACTTTTTTGTGCTTCATGCACAAGGGCACCCAGGTCCCTCTGAACTGTAGCATTTTGTAATCTCTCCATTTAAATAATAATTCGTTTTTTTACTTTTCCTGCCAAAGTGGATAACCTCGCACTTTCCCATTTATTCTCCATCTGCCAAATGTTTTTCCACTCATTTAGCCTGTCTATATCCCTTTGCATATTCTTTGAGTCCTTTGCACAACTTGCTTTCCCACCCATCCAGAAACATGGCTACATTACACTTGGTCCCTTCATCCAAGTCGTTAATGTAGATTGTAAATAGTTGAGGCCCCAGCACCGATCCCTGTGGCACCCCACTAGTTACCGTTCACCAACCGGATTTGACCTATTTATCCCGACTCTCTGCTTTCTGTTAGTTAGCCAATTCTCTATCCATGCTAATATATTACGCCCAAATCCGTGAGGTCTTATCGTATGCAGAAACCTTTTATGTGGCACCTTATCGATTGCCTTCTGGAACTCCAAATACACCTCATCCATTGGCTCACGTTTTTCCATCCTTCTTGTCACATCTTCAAAGAACTCCAGCAAAGTTGTTAAACATGATTTCCCTTTCATAAAACCATACTGACTCTGCTTGACTGCATTATAATTTTCCAAAATAGCCTGCTACTGCTTCCTTAATGAAGGACTCCAGCCTTTTCCCAACGACAGCTGTTAGGCTAACTGGTCTATAGATTGCTGCTTTCTGCCCCATACAGGCTGTCATAAATTGCAACTTCTACAAGAAGTAACTCAGGAAGTACTACTGGATGGCCAGCTGAGGGCGCCATCCGAGAGTATAAATGCTCGGGCGTGGGCCCAACTTGGCCAGAGACAATCTGGAGACAGAAAGCAAGTGACTGCTAACTAGAACTCCATGTTTTGTTACAAGTCGATTAAAGCCTTGCTTTATGTTCAGCCAAGTGCGTAGTCAGTCTTTATTACGTCAATTTAATCGACTTGTTATCGTCTCCATGCTTTGGGTGATTCGGAACAACCAGCTGCAACTCGAACCATAGAAAAGAACTTTGACAAGAAACTGATCCATCATGGAAAAACTCCTTAGAACTGCTCGTCTCGACCTGTACCCAAATGCACGTGCAGCAGCGAAGGTATGGAAGCATTGGTTTCGTACCTTTAGCAACTCTCTTGACGAATGAGGGGCGGATGCCCCTAATAAGTTACGAATGCTTATTAACTATGTATCCCCTGATGTGTATGATTATATTGAGGACTGTATAGGCTACGGCGCTGCTATCAAAATTTTACAGCAGCTATATGTCAAGTCCCATAATGAAATATTGGCACAACACCGACTGGCCACAACTCGGCAGCAGTCTGGGGAATGACTCGATGAATTGTTCCAGAAACTCCACAGGCTCAGCAAAGATTGTAACCTTAAAGCGGTTACAGCTGAACAGTATCAAGAGGAACTAATCCGTGATTCCTTTATCAATGGGTTTGCGTCCCCTTTTATATGTCAGCGCCTGCTGAAAAATAAAATCCTCAATTTATGGGTTGCTTTTGACCAGCCGTGTTCCCTGGACTTGGCCAAGAAGAATGCAGACACTTATCTCCCACCACGTGCACGGGCGGCGGCTATCACCTGTAATAAGTCTTTCGATATGTCTCGGGCGGATGCCCCCGCTGATGATGACTCTACTCTAATGGACGACGACCCTACCCTAGAGGCCTTTGCTGATGAAGACCCCGTCCTAGCAGCATCCTGGCAATCAGGAATAAAGCTTTTCTTGTGTGGAGGTACGTTCCATTACAGAAAATTTTGCCCAGCTTGTAATGCGACCTGCAATCATTGCAGCAAGAAAGGACACTTTTCCAAGGTATGCCAGTCACGGGCCTCTGCTACCAAGAAAGGCCACTCCTCTAAAGTATACCAGTCGAGAGCTCCTGTTAGCATCACAGCTGATATCTATGGAGCTGCTCCTCCCCCAAGAACCACTGCTAAGGCTACAGCTGCTGAATGGAAAATTACCCCTCCTCCCATCACAGCTGTTTTTCCCCAAAGTTTGTCCCATGCAGCCACGAAGGTTTCAGTAAATGGGCACAATCCAAGCATGCTAATTGACTCCTGCAGCTCTGAGAGCTTCATTAGTAAGCGGGCTGTCAGCAGGTTAAAACTGCGCATTTTTCTCTCGGACAGGGAGATTGCAATGGCTCTGACGACTCTGACCACCAATTTTTCTGGCTTATGTCTTTTCAACCTCATCCTCAATGGTCGCATGTATCCCTCCACCCGACTCGGAGTACTCGAAAACTTATGTAGCGATGTGCTTCTGGGACAGGACTTCCAGAAGCAGCACAAAAGACTCACTTTTGAGTTTGGAGGGTCGAAGCCGTAGCTTACCATTTCTAAGGTGCCGTTTTGTGCGCTCTCGGTGGCCTTACTTAGTGAGCCCTCCCTGTTTGCCAATCTCTCCCCCCGCTGTAAACCCATAGCCACCAAATCATGGCGCTTCTGCCAAGACGACCGAGCATTCATCGAGGCAGAAATCTCTCGCATTTTAGCTGAAGGTACTATCCAGCCGAGTTCATTGCCCTGGCTGGCTCAAGTGGTCATTGTGAAAAACCCTTTAAAACAACATAAGAAACGTCTGTGTATTGATTATTCGCAGACTATTAATCAAAATACCGATCTGGATGCTTACACTCTACCACACATAGATGACACGGTCAACAACCTTGCCAAATACAAGGTATTTTCAACCTTTGATTTAAAGAGCACGTACCATCAGGTACCGCTGAAATACTCTGACAAAATGTATACGGCCTTAGAGGCCAATGGTCGGCTTTATCAGTTTTGTTACCTTCCATTAGGGTCACCAATGGGGTGGCCGTCTTGCAATGGGCAATGGATGGCCTAGTCCGGCAAGAGAACTTGACAGATATCTTTCCGTATTTAGACAATATCACTATTGCCGGCCATGATCAAAAGGAGCATGACGCCAATCTTCAGAGATTTTTTTACATTCTCCGCCGTCGCCACTTAAAGTTAAACAATTCCAAATCGGTGAAATCGGTGCCATCAGTGAACATTCTCGGCTACTTGGTGGGCAACGGTGTTATAAACCGGACCCAGAGCGACTTTGTCCATTTCAGGAGCTCCCTCCCCCTACAAATCTCGGCTCTCTTCGTCGGGCACTTGGCCTGTTTGCTTATTATGCAAAGAGGATACCTCACTTCTCCGATACAGCCGCTGCTTCATGCAAAGTCTTTTCCCTTAGAAGCAACGGCTATTTCTGCCTTCAACCTCCTCAAACGACAGCTGGAGAAAGCCACGCTTCACTCCATTGATGAAAGACTTCCTTTTGTGGTCGAATGCGATGCATCGGAGGTGGTGATCTCAGCTACCTTGAATCAAGTTGGTCGGCCCATGACATTCCTATCCAGAACCTTACACGGTAGCGAGCTCCATTACCCCCGCCCCTGCCGCTGAGAAGGAGGCTACAGCCATCATCGAGGCTGTACGCCAATGGAGTCATTTTATTGCTCGTTTTCATTTCACGCTCATAACTGACCACCACTCAGTGGCCTTCATGTTGGATAACTGGAAGCACACGAAAATCAAAAATAATAAAATTTAACTCTGGAGGATGGAGCTGGCCGCCTTTGGATATACTATCCTTTACCGACCCGGCAAACAGAATGTGGCCCCAGTTGCCTTCACACGGGCATTTTGCACTTCAATGTCAACGTCGACTCTGGCAGATCTGCATATGGACTTATGCCATCCTGGCGTTACCCGTATGTTGCACTTTGTGCACTCCAAAAATCTACCAATCTCAACAGAGGACGTAAAGTAAACATGCTCCTCCTGTAGGATATGTGCAGAATTGAAACCACAATTCTTCCGCCCATCAGATGACTTAATCATACATGCAATGCAGCCCATGCAGAGGCTCAGCATAGATTTTAAGGGCCATTGCCTTCGTCGACGTGGAACACCTACCTACTTACGATGGTAGACGAGTATTCAATCTTTCCCTTTGCCTTCCCCTGTCTTAATATGCTTACCTCTACGGTAATTAAATGCGTCGATCAGGTCTTTTCACTTTGCAGGATGGCCAATTTCATTCACACGAATCAGGGTCCCTCCTTTATGTCGAGTGAACTTAAAAGTTATCTCTCCCAACGGGGAATCGCCTCGAGTAAGATGACACCATATCACCCAACCGGCAATGGACAGGTTGACTGATACAATGCCATCATCTGGAACGCTCTCCGTCTGGTACTGTGGTCATGCAACCTACCAGACCAGCAGTGGGAAACTGTGCTCCCCGACCTGTTACACTCTATCAGGTCTCTTCTCTCCACATCCACTAATGTCACACCTCATGAGCAATTCTTCAAGTTCTGGCGTCGCTCTACACATGGGACGTCTCTACCATCATGGTTGTTGGCTCCAGGCCCTGTGCTACTCCGGAGGTTCGTCTGGTCGGCCAAGAACGACACACTCGTTGATGAGGTGGACTTAATGGAGGTAAACCCCACGTATGTGCACGTGTGGTACCCCAATGGCCCGGAGTCCACCCTCTCGCTCAGAGGTCTGGCTCCCTGCCCAACCAGTCACACAGGCCCGAATGATGTAGGATCCCACGACGATGATGGCAACACTCCGCACCCCTGTGAAGATGACGCCCTACCTGGGGCATCGAGGGATCTGCCAGCAGTGCTACTGGATCAACTCAGGGAGCCGAACGCTCCCCGTAGGATGGCCACCCAAAATCAGGACGCCGGACAATCTCTGGCTATGACCCAGGATGAGGCCAGCTCTGCGCTGGGGGGACCCACACCCGGAGTCATGATATTCCCAGGCCTCCACAGGACGATCAAGATGACACTGACTCTACTGACTTACTGGTACGGGCCAAGTGACCGAGTGGCCAGGACACGTTCCGGGGAATTGTGCCTTCCAGTCACAAGCAGAAAGCTAAATGACTACGGTTATTTTTGGTCCACCTAGTCCGTTAAAGTAAGACTGGACTTCCAAACCTTTTAGGGAGGAAGATTGTCATAAATCGCAACTTCTATAAGAAGTAACTCAGGAAGTACTACTGAACGGCCAGCTGAGGGCGCCGCCCGAGGGGAATAAATACTCAGGCGTGGGCCCAACTTGGCCAGAGACAGTCTGGAAACAGGAAGCTAGTGACTACTAACTAGACCTCCATGTTTTGTTACAAGTCGATTAAAGCCTTGCTTTATGTGCAACCAAGTGCGTAGTGAGTCCTTATTACGTTACACACCTTTCAGCCAATGTCCAAAACTCCTCCATCACAATCCCATATTATGTCCTGTCCCACCAGCAGGACAGACCCAGCACAGTGGTATACAGTCAGGAAGGGGTGGCCTTTGAGTCAAGACCACATGAAGTCTCATGGCTTCAGGTCAAGCATGGTCAAGGAAGCCTGCTGCTGATTACCACCTACCGCCCTCCCTCAGCTGATGAATCAGTACTCCTCCATGTGGAACACCACTTGGAAGAAACACTGAGAGAAGCATGGGCACAAATTGTACTCTCTGGGTGGGGGACATCAATGTCCAACACTAAGAGTCGCTCGGTAACACCACTACTGACCGAACTGCCTGCAACAGGAGGTGAGAGAGCCAATATGCGGGAAACACTGACTTGACCTCGTCCTCGTCAATCGACCTGTCGCAGATGCATTTTTCCGGGACATTATTGGTAGCAGTGAACACCGCAGAGTCATTTTGGAGATGACGTCCCGCCTTCACATTAAGGGCACCCTGCATCGTGTTGTGTGGCACTACCACCGTGCTAAATGGGATATAGTCACAACAGATCTAGCAGCTCAAAACTGGGCATCCATGATTCACGGTGGGCCATCAGCAGTAGCAGAATTATGTTCCACCACAATCTGTAAAATTCTGGCACGGTATATCCCTCACTCTATCAATCCAGAGGACCGTGGTTCAATTGTGTAGAAGAGCATGCCAGGACCAGAACCAGGAATACCTAAAGATGAGGTGCCAACATAGGGAAGCTACAACACAGGACTAAAAAGAGGAAACAGCATATTTTAGATAGGGCTAAGCGATCCCACAATCAACGGATCAGATCAAAGCTCTGTAGTCCTGTTACATTCGGTCGTGAATGGTGGTGGACTATTAAACAACTAACGGGAGCAGTAGGCTCCAGGAATATTCCCGTCCTCAATGATGGTGGAGCACAGCACGCAAGTGCAAAAGACCAGGCTGAAGCGTTTGCAAACTTCTTCAGCCAGAAGTGCTCAATGGATGATCCATATCGGCCTACACCTGAGGTCAGCACCATCACAGAAGCCAGTCTGCAGCCAATTCGATTCACTCCACGTGATATAAATAAACGGCTGGCCGCACTGGATACAGCAAAGGCTAAGTGCCCCAACAACTCCACGGGTATCGTGCTGAATTCATGTGCTCCAGAACTAGCCGCACCTCTAGCCAAGCTGTTCCAGGACAGCTACAACACTGGCATTTAAGCGACAATGTTGAAATCTGCCCAGGCAAGTCCTGTCCACAAAAATAGGAAAAATCCAACCCGGCTAATTACCGCCCCATCAGTCTACTTTCAATCACCAGTGATGGAAGATGTCTTCGACATTGCTATCAATCGGCACTTACTCACCAATAACATGCTCACTGATGTCCAGTTTGTGTTCCACCAAGACCACTCGGCTCCTGGCCTCATTGCAGAATTGATCCAAACATGGACAAAGGAGCTGAATTCCAGAGGGGAGGTGAGGGTTGACAACAAGGCAGCATTTGTCCGAGTGAGGCATCAAGGAGCCCTAGTGAAATTGAAGTCAATGGGAATCGGGGGAAAAAGCTCCACCGGCTGGAGCCATACCTAGCACAAAGGTTGTGGTGGTTCAAGGTCACACATCAAAGCCCCAGAACATCGTTGCAGGAGTTCCTGAGGGCAGTGTCCTAAGCCCAAACATCTTCAGCTGCTTCATCAATGATCTTCCCTCCAACATTATGTCAGAAATGGGGATGTTCGCTGATGACTGCACAACCCCTTGGATAATGAAGTTGTCCATTCCCAGATGCAACAAGACCTGGACGACGTTCAGGCTTGGGCTAATAAGTGCCAGGTATCATTTGCACTGCAGAAGTGCCAGGAAATGACTATCTCCCACAAGCGAGAGTCTAACCACCTTCGAAGGACATTCAACGGCATTACCATCGCCGAATCCCACTCGATCAACATCTTGGGGGTCACCATTGACCAGAAACTTAACTGAACCAGCCACATAAATAATGTGACAACAAGAGCATGTAAGAGGCTTGGTATTCTGCGGCGAGTGTCTCACCAACTAACTCCTCAAATCCTTTCCACCACCTACATGGTGCAAGTAAGGAGTGTGATGGCATAATCTCCACTTGCCGGGATGAGTTCAGCTCCAACAACACTCAAGAAGCTCGACTTGATTGGCATTCCATCCACCACGCTGAACATTCACTCCCTCCACCAGCGGCGTACCATGGCTGCAGTGTGTCCCATCTACAAGATACACTGAAGTAACTTGCCAAACCTTCTTCGGAAGCACCTCCCAAACACGTGGTCTCTTCCACCCAGGAGGACAAGGGCAGCAGGTGCATCGGAACACCACCACCTCCAAGTTCCCCTCCAACTCACACCCTTTTTTGACACAGAAGTATATAGCCGATCCTTCATTGTCGCTGGTTGAAAATCCTGGAACTCCCTCCCAAACAGCACTGTGGGAGTGCCTTCACCACAAGCGCTACAGCGGTTCAAGAAGGCGGCTCTCCACCACCTTCTCAAGGGCAATTAGGGATGGGCAATAAATGCTGGCTTTGCCAGCGATGGGCACATCCAATTCACGAATAAAAAAATAGAAACAAGAGCTATGCAATGAAGTATACCAATTGTAGAAAGCTACTTTAGAAGAAACCTCTACTTGTTTTTTGATAAATACACACAAAATACATTGATTGTGATAATGTACACTTTCTATTTGGAATACATGTTTGAATTAGAAGATTAACAATTGAGAGTAAAATGAAGTTTGTTTCCCGCTATTTAATTGTACCCTTTTCATGATAAAGAGCAGGGATTATTATTGTGGAGAATGTTTGAGAGAAAAAATATTGGAAGCAAAATTTGTAAATTAACATTTTTACATCACCATAAGAGTAAACATTTCTATGTCAAGCTGACTGGTTCTCCAGTCCAGGAAGAATGATGAATGTTTATTTGTGTTAAAGCATAGCTTTTCCTGCTTTTTGTTTTTCATTCGGTGACGCTAGTTGTGTATGTGTTGTTCTGCACTTGTGATTATTGCTGTATTTCTTACATGTTCCATGGGGGTCTGCTGGTTCAAGAATACCACGAATAATAATGGAAGTGATTCAAGTTGGAACTAAGTATACCTGCTTTTATTCAATTATTTTTAATATTGAAACTAAAGAACTACAGCACATTATATTTGTTGGTTGTCTGGTTGCATTGTGATTAAGTTTCTGATTGCATAGCTGGATGTAAAGCAATTCAGCAGCATAGCAAATCCGCTGCTCCTGCTGCTTGTGCAGCCATTACTCTAGTGACTTGAGGGATGGGCTAACACTGTGAAAATTTTAAAATTAATACAAATTGTATGAATAGATCTGCCTCATTTAGCTCACCTTGGGCTTTTGGACTGTTCGTCGATGCATAACCTTGTACCTGAGCGGCGTTTCTAAAGTGCAAATGCAGTATTTTTATAGCCCAGTCATTTCTGGCAAGTATTTTTTTTACATGATGAATTAAAGCTTTTAATGAATTTTATCATAGCAAACTTGCAGAATGGGCATGTGAACGACAAATGAATTTCAATATGGGTAAGTGTGAGGTGGTGCATTTTGGTAGCAGGCATAAGGACCCTAGCTACTCCTTGCAAATTAAAAGTCTAAATAGGGAAATGTTGCAAAGGGATCTAGGGGTAGAGATTCTAAAATCATCAGAAGTAGCAACGAAGGTTAAAAAAGCCATAAAATTGCAAATAAAAAACTCGGGTTCATTTATAGATTAATATATTTCAAAAGCAGGGAAGTTATGCTAAACTTGCAGAAACATTTCTAATTTCTCATGAATTGAGACGGTGGGGTGGCAATATCTCATTACTGTATATATGATCTTAACTGGTTGTTGTTGGTTTCGTTGTTGTTAAAGTTGTTGTTCTAAAGATTGTTGTATAATTTGACCACGGATGATTTGGTTCGTGGCCCGCTCAGGACAAACACTTAAAGAAAACATTGGTGGTGAGGAGCTGAGGATATTAGTTGGAGGGGGGAGGAGCTGAGTATATTAGGTTGGGTGGGGAGGAGCGTAGGATATCAGGTGGGGTGGGACAGTGTTGAGGATATTAGGTGATGTGTGGAGGAGCTGAGGATATTAGGTGGGGCGGAGGGAGCTGAGGATATTGGCCGGAGTGCAGAGGAGCTGCTGATAGTAGGTGGGATGGGGAGGAGCTGAGGACATTAGATGGAGTGCAGTGGAGCTGAGGATATTCGGTGGGGTGGGGAGGAGCTGAGGATATTAGATGGGGTGGGGAGGAGCTGACGATATTAGGTGGGGTGGGGAGGAGCTGTGGATATTAGGTTGGGTGCAGAGGAGCTGGTGATATTAGGTGGGGTGGGGAGGAGCTGTGGATATTAGGTGGGGTGGTGGGGAGCTGAGGATATTATGTGGGGTGGGGAGGAGCTGAGGATATTAGGTTGGATGTGGAGGAGCTGAGGGTATTAGATGGGGTGGGGAGGAGCTGAGGATATTCGGTGGGGTGGGGAGGAGCTGAGGATATTCGGTGGGGTGGGGAGGAGCTGAGGATATTAGATGGGGTGGGGAGTAGCTAAGGATATTAGGTGGGGTGGTGGGGAGCTGAGGATATTAGGTGGGGTGGGGAGGAGCTGTGGATATTAGGTGGGGTGGTGGGGAGCTGAGGATATTATGTGGGGTGGTGAGGAGCTGAGGATATAATATGGGGTGTGGAGGAGCTGAAGATATTATTTGGTGTGGGGATGAGCTGAGGATATTAGGTGGAGTGGTGAGGAGCTGAGGATATTAGGTGGGCTGGGGATGTGCTGGTGATATTAGGTGGGTTGTGGCGGAGTTGACGATATTAGGTGGGGTGTGGAGGAGTTGAGGATATTAGTTCAGGTGGGGAGGATCTGAGGATATTAGTTGTGTTGGTGAGGTGATGACGATATTAGGTGGGGAGGGGAGGAGCTGTGGATATAATGGTTGGGTGGGGAGGAGCTGTAGAGATTGTTTGGGTTGGGAGGAGCTGTGGATATTAGGTGGGGTGGGGAGGATCTGAGGATATTAGTTGGCGTTCGGAGGAGCTGAAGATATTTGGTGGGGTGGGTAGGAGCGGACGATATTGGTGGGCTGGGGAGTAGCTGTGGATATTAGGTGGTTTAAGAAGGAGCTGAGGATAATAGGTAGGGTGGGGAGGAGCTGAGGACCTTATGTGGGGTGGGGAGGAGCTGAGAATATCAGGTGGGGTGGGCCTGTGTTGAGGATATTAGGTGGGGTGTGGGGAGCTAAGGATATTTTGCGGGGCGGAGTGGAGCTGAGGGTTTTGGCTGGGGTGCAGAGTAGCTGCTGATATTAGGTGGGGTGGGGAGGAGCTGAGGACATTAGATGGGGTGCAGTGGAGCTGAGGATATTCTGCGGGGTGGGGAGGAGCTGAGGATATTGGGTGGGGTGCAGAGGAGCTGGTGATATTAGGTGGAGTGGGGAGGAGCTGAGGACATTAGATGGGGTAGGGAGGAGCTGAGGATATTGGTGGGGTTTGGAGGAGCTGAGGATATTAGGTGGGGTGTGGAGGAGCTGAGAATATCAGGTGAGGTAGGGAGCGGCTGAGGATATTGTTGGTGTGGGGAGGAGCTGAGGATATTAGGTGGATTGTGGAGGAGCTGAGGAAATTAGATGGGGTGTGGAGTAGCTGAGGATATTAGGAGGGGTGGGGAGGAGCTGAGGATATTAGGTGAGGTAGGGAGGAGCTGATAATATTGGTGGTGTGGGGAGGATCTGAGGATATTAGGTGGGCTGGGGAGGAGCTGATAATGTTGGTGTTGTGGGGAGGATCTGAGGATATTAGGTGGGGTGGGGAGGAGCTGAGGATATTGGTGGTGTGGGGAGGATCTGAGGATATTAGGTGAGGTAGGGAGGAGCTGATGATATTAGGTGGAGTGGGGAGGAGCTGAGGATATTAGGTAGGGGGGACGTGCTGAGTATAATATGTGGGGTGCGGAGGAGCTGAGGATGTTATGTGGGGTGGGGAAGAGCTGAGGATATTAGATGGGGAGGGGAGTAGCTGAGGATATTAGGTGGGGTGGGGATGTGCTGGTTATATTTGGTGGGCTAGGGCACAGCTGACGATATTAGATGTGTTGGGGAGGAGCTGAGGATATTAGTTGTGGTGGCGAGGAGCTGAGGATATTGGTTTGGGTGGGGAGGAGCTCAAGAGATTATTTGGGTGGGGAGGAGCTGAGGATATTAGGTGGGGCGGGGAGGAGCTGAGGATATTAGGTGGGGTGGGGAGGAGCTGAGGATATTAGGTGGGGCGGGGAGGAGCTGAGGATATTAGGTGGGGCGGGGAGGAGCTGAGGATATTAGGTTGGTTGGGGAGGATCTGAGGATATTAGGTGGGGTTTGGAGATGCTGAGGATATTAGGTGGGGTGGGGAGGAGCTGAGGATACTAGGTGGGGTGGGGATGTGCTGGTTATATTTGGTGTGCTAGGGCACAGCTGACGATATTAGATGTGTTTGGGAGGAGCTGAGGATATTAGTTGTGGTGGCGAGGAGCTGAGGATATTGGTTTGGGTGGGGAGGAGCTCAAGAGATTATTTGGGTGGGGAGGAGCTGAGGATATTAGGTGGGGCGGGGAGGAGCTGAGGATATTAGGTGGGGTGGGGAGGAGCTCAGGATATTAGGTGGGGCGGGGAGGAGCTGAGGATATTAGGTGGGGTGGGGAGGAGCTGAGGATATTAGGTGGGGCGGGGAGGAGCTGAGGATATTAGGTGGGGCGGGGAGGAGCTGAGGATATTAGGTTGGTTGGGGAGGATCTGAGGATATTAGGTGGGGTTTGGAGATGCTGAGGATATTAGGTGGGGTGGGGAGGAGCTGAGGATATTAGGTGGGGTGGGGATGTGCTGGTTATATTTGGTGGGCTAGGGCACAGCTGACGATATTAGATGTGTTTGGGAGGAGCTGAGGATATTAGTTGTGGTGGCGAGGAGCTGAGGATATTGGTTTGGGTGGGGAGGAGCTCAAGAGATTATTTGGGTGGGGAGGAGCTGAGGATATTAGGTGGGGCGGGGAGGAGCTGAGGATATTAGGTGGGGTGGGGAGGAGCTCAGGATATTAGGTGGGGCGGGGAGGAGCTGAGGATATTAGGTGGGGCGGGGAGGAGCTGAGGATATTAGGTTGGGTGGGGAGGATCTGAGGATATTAGGTGGGGTTTGGAGATGCTGAGGATATTAGGTGGGGTGGGGAGGAGCTGAGGATATTAGGTGCGCTGGAGATGTGCTGGTGATATTAGGTGGGTTGGGGCGGAGATGACGATATTTGGTGGGGTGGGGAGGAGCTGAGGATATTAGTTTGGGTGGTGAGGAGCTGAGGATATTAGGTGGGGTGGGGAGGAGCTGAGGATATTAGTTGTGGTGGTGAGGAGCTGAGGATATTAGGTGGAGTGGGGAGGAGCTGAGGATATTAGGTGGGGTGCGGAGTAGCTGAAGAGATTATTTGGGTGGGGAGGAGCTGAGGATATTAGTTGTGGTGGTGAGGAGCTGAGGATATTAGGTGGGGTGCGGAGGAGCTGAAGAGATTATTTAGGTGGGGAGGAGCTGAGGATATTAGGTCGGGTGGGGAGTAGCTGAGGATATTAGGTGTGGTGGGGCGGAGCTGAGGAGATTTGATGGTGTGGGGAGGAGTTTAGGATGTTAGATGCATAAATAGACATCTAAAGTCACAAAGTAAGGCTGAAGCAAACAGGAGAGCAGTTCTGTTATTTGACATAAATCTTCTCCAACTTCTTCGAAAAGCAGTGGAACAAACTGACAAGTCAAGAGTTTACTCTGCAATAAATCCTCAGATTTTCTGGTAAAATTACAAAACCACACACATTTGTAGATGGCTGCTTTTATTAATTATTATTGTTTTATCTTCAATAAACTGATGCTTTGCTTCAAATATAGAAAAGACATTTGTCTGTATGAAATTTCACGTTATACATTATAAAACATAGAGACTGCGCAGTTAGGTGGCAAGTGAAGTTTAACATCGATGAATGCGAGATGATGCACTTTGGTAGGAAAATAGAAGTATCGTGAGGGTAGTGCAGGTGGTGTTGTGTATATGAGCTGTGTTTTTATGCATCTCTCCACTTCACCTGACGAAGGAGCAGAGCTCCGAAAGCTTGTGATTTCAAATAAAGCTGTTGGACTATAACCTGGTGTTGTGTGATTTCTTACATTTGTCCACCCCAGTCCAACACCGGCATCTCCACACCATGGCCTTCAATATTGAACATTGCAATGGAATTTCATTTGTAATATAATTTTAAGTTGCAATGCAGTAGAACATTTCAATGGAATGTTATTTTGCAATATAATAGTCATTTGCATTGCAATAGCACATTGCAATTGAATATCACTTTGCAATATAATATTCATTTGCAATGCAATATAATGTCACTTTGTATTATAATAAAATTTTGCACTGCAATATCACATTGCAAACTAATATCATTTAACTATATCGTTGTTATTTTAATGGAATATAACACTGCAATGGAATATCATTTTGCAATACAATAGTGATTTGCAATTCAATAGAACCTTGTAATGGAATATCATTTTGCAATATAATAGTCATTTGTAATGCAATAGAACATTGCAATGGAATATCACTTTGCAATATATAATTCATTTGCATTGCAGTAGCACATTGTAATGGAATATCTCTGCTTTAAAACATTTTTTGTAGTGGAATCTGCCTTTCTAATGGAATCTGACTTAGCAGTTTATTATTCATTTGCAATGCAATAGCACATTGCAATTGAATATCACTTGGCAATATAATAGTCATTTGCAATGCAATGGAATATCATTTTGGATATATAATATTATTTTGCATTGCAATGGCACATTGCAATCTAGTATCACTTAACAGTGTCATAGTCATTTGTAATGCAATGGAACATTGCAATGTAATATCACTTTGCAATATAATTGTCATTTGCAAAGCAATAGAATATTGCAACTGAATATCACTTTACAATATATTGTCATTTGAAATTGAATCGAACATTGCAATGGAATATTACTTTGCAATTTAATTGTCATTTGCAATGCAATGGAACTTTGCAGTGGAATATTATTTTACAATATAATTGTCATTTGAAATGCAATAAATTATTGCAATGTAATATCACATTGCAATACAATTGTCATCTGCAATGCAATAGAAAATTGTAATGGAATTTTACTTTTTAATATAATAGTCATTTGCAATGCAATAGCATATTGCAATGGAATATCACTTTGCAATATAATAGTCATTTGTCATGCAATATAACATTGCAATGCAATGTCACTTTGCAATTAATCGTCATTTGCACTGTAATAAAACATTGCAATTGAATATCACTTTGCAATAAAATTGACATTTGCAATACAATATATCATTGCAATGGAATATCACTTTGCATTAAATTCGTCATTTTCAATGCAATAGAACATTGCAATGAAATATCACATTGCAAAATAAATGTCACTTACAATGCAATAGAACATTGCAATGTATTATCACTTTGCAATACAATCATCATTTGTAATGCAATAGAACATTGCAACGGAATATCACTTTGTAATAAAATTGTCATTTACAATGCAATAGAACATTGCAATGGAATATCGCTTTGTAATATAATAATCATTTGCATTGCAATAGCACATTGCAAACATATACAAACATAGAAACGTAGAAGATAAGAGTAGGAGTAGGCCATTCGGCCCCTGGAGACTTTTCCACCATTTAATGAGATCATGGCTGATCATCCTAATTCAGTACACTATCCCTGCTTTCTCCGCCTATCCCTTGATCCCTTTAGCATTAAGAAATGTAGCTAACTCCTTCTTGAATATATTTAATGAATTTGCCTCAACTGCGTTCTGTTGTAGAGAATTCCAGAGGTTCACCACTCTCTGGTTGAAGAGATTCCTCCTCATCTCAGCCCTAAATGGCTTGCCAATTATCCTTAGATTGTGACCGCTGGTTCTGGATGCCCCCGCCATCGGGAAAATCGTTCCAGCATCTAGTCTGTCTAGTCCTGTTAGAATTCTTTAAGTTTCAATGAGTTCCCCTCTCGTTCTTCTAAACTCTAGCGAATATAAGCCTACGAGACCCAATCTCTCCTCATAGATCATTCCTGCCATCCCACGTATCAGTCTGGTGAATCTTCTCTACACTTCCTCCATAGCAAGAACATCCTTCCTCAGATAAGGCGACCAAAACTGCACACAATACTAAAGGTGTGGTCCCAACAATGCCCTGTAGAACTACAGCATGACATCCTTGTACCTGTTCTCGAATCCGCTCACTTTGAAGGCCAACATACCATTTGCCATCTTAACCGCCTGCTGCACCTGCATGCTTACGATCAGCGACTGGTGCACAAGGACAACCAGGTTTCATTGCACTTCCCCTGTTCCCAATGTATTGCAGTCCAGACAATAATCTGTTTTCCTGTTTTTGCCACGTTATACTGCATCTGCCATGCATCTGGGTAATCACCCAACCTGGCCAAATCATACTGGAGTTTCTCTGCATCTTCCTCAGAGCACATGAGCCCACCCAGCTTTGTCTCATCTGCAAACTTGGAGATATTACATCTAGTTCCCTCGTCTGGATCATTTATATATATTGTGAATAGCTGTGGTCTTAGCACCGATCCATGCAGTGCCCCACAAGTCATCTACTATTTCTAGGCCCAAGTCCTTAACTACCCTTGGATGTGGATTATCAAGCCATGGGGATTTATCGGCCTTCAATCCCATCAATTTCCCTAACACCAGTTCCCTACAAATAATGATTTAATTCAGTTCGTCCCTCACATTAGCTCCTATGTTCCCCGACATTTCTGGTAGGTTATTTGTGTCCTCCTTTGTGAAGACAGAACCAAAGTATGTATTTAATTGGTCAGCCATTTCTTTGATCCCCAATATTACTTCCCCTGTTTCTGGCTGCAATGGACCTATGCTTCACTTCACCAATCTTTTTCTCTTCACTTAACTGTAGAAGCTTTTACAGTCAGTTTTTATGTTACCAGCAAGCTTACTCTAATATTCTATTTTTCCCCTCCTAATTACTCCCTTCGTCCTCCATTGCTGGATCCTCAACTGCTCCCAATCCTCAGGTTTGTTGCTTTTTCTGGCCAATTTATATGTCCTCTCCTTGGCTCATATGTTATCCCTAATTTCTCTTGTTACCTATGGTTGAGTCACCTTTCTTGTTTTATTTTTATGCCAAACAGGGATGAACAAATTCTGTAGTTCATCCATGTGATCTTTAAAATGTTGCCTTTGCCTATCCACCATCAAGCCTTTAAGTAACATTCCCCAATCCATCCTATCCACCTCGCGCCTCATACCATCGTAATTTCATTTATTTACATTCAGGACCCTAGTCTCTGAGTCAACCACTTCATTCTCCATCTTAATGAAGAATTCTATCATATTTAGATCGTTCCTCCCCAAGGGCCCTCCCACAACAGGACTGCTAATTAACCCTTTCTCATTACATAATACCCAGTGTAAGATGGCCTGATCTCTAATAAAATAGCAATATAGAGTGGATGCTGGAAATCTGAAATAACAGCAGAAAATGCAGGAAATACTCAGCAGGCCAGGCAGCATCCGTGGAGTGAGAAACAGCGTTAACATTCCAGGTCTGGGACCCTCCATCAGAACTGGAAAAAGCTGGAGATGTAACAGATATTATGCAGATACAGAGACGGTGTGTGGTGTTTAGGAGGGGAGGAAGGAATTGAAAGAACTTACTGAACCAAACATTAATACAATAGCAAAATAATGTGGATGATGGAAATCAGAAACAATAAAGAAAATGCTGGAAATACTCAGCAGACCAGGCAGCATCGAGTTGATCACATTCAGATAATAATCCCTGCCTCCATTTCTCATGCTGTATGATTTTTGCCATTCCCATTTGCAACATTTTATCTTTCCTGCCTTTTACAAAAGTACTGAATGTTCTTTCAATTCCTTCCTTCCCTCCTAAACCAATCCCTGTCTCTGCACCTGCTTAATATCTGTTAAATCTCCAGCTATTTCCAGTTCTAATGATGGGTCCCAGATCTGAAAAGTTAACTCTGCCTCTCTCTCCGCAAATGCTGCCTGGCCTGCTGAGTATTTCCAGCATATCTATTGTTATGGCCTGATCTCTGGTTGGTTTCTCGACATATTGTTTAAGGAAATCATCCCGTATACACTCTAGGAATTCCTCCTCCACAGTATTGTTATTAATTTTTTTAGCCCAATCTATATGTAGATTAAAGTCACCCATGCTAACTGCTGTGCCCTTTTTGCACCCATCTCTAATTTCCCGATAATGCCATCCCCAAACTCAGCATTACTGTTTGAAGGTCTGTATGCAACTCCACTAACGTTTTCTTAACCTCGGTATTTCTCAGCTCTACCCATACAGATTCCACGTCATCAGAGCTAATATCTTTCCTTACTATTCTGTTAATCTCCTCCTTAACCAGCAATGCTACACCACCTCCTTTTCCTTTTCACATGTCCTTCTTGAATATTGAATACCCGTGGATTTTGAATCCCCAGTCTTGGGCACCCTGGAGCCATGTCTCTGTAATCCCAATTATATCATATCCGTTTCCATCTATTTGCACAACTAATTCATCCACCTTATGATGAATGATCCTCGCATTAAGACACAATGGGCTGAAAATTCGGAATCGCCGCGCCAGGTCTTTAGTGCCCGAAATTTTGCGCTCGCCCGGATTCCCGTAGCGCCCGCCTGAAATTCAGTTGCGCCGCCCCAAGACAGAGGCGGGCGCTATTGCAGGGTTTGGCCGCCTCGTTTGGGGCAATGAAAGTCAGTTTCAGGCGTCCACCTGCCGCTGCGGCACCCGATGCGGTACGGCAGGCTGGGGTACTGCAGGCCTCCTCCTTCTCTTAAGGAGGAGCTGCCTGCAGCCGTGAGATCGCCGCTGGAATCCCCCGGCAAATGAGCCCGGCACCACGGAGAAGTGCCGGGCTCATGGGAGTCAGACACCAATGACGCGGGGGGGTGGTGCAGGAGTCCGGGGAGGGATGTGCGGCCAGGCGGCCGCCGGGAAAGTGGCCGGCCGCCCCTCCACCTTTATGCGCCGGCCTCTCGGAGCTGCAAGGCACCGTTTCTCAAACTCTGTTTGCGGCCGCTACGGGCGAGGCGGCCGCAACTGAATTTGGCCATCGGGACGGTATGGCATTGGAACCGGGGCGCTGCGCACACCGATGACGTCATCGGTGCTGGCGCAGCGCTACCGGGTAATGCCGATGGTAGGGAGCAACTGAATTTCGGGCGCTAAAAAACTTCCGGCGCAAACCACTCTATAACCAATAAGTGGGCGCAAACGCGACTGAATTTCTAGGCCAATGCCTTCAGCATGTTTTTTTAACACAAAAGGTCCTTTTAGAATGATCATTTAATATAGCCCTGTTTGATTGACAACCTTGATTTTTCTGCCTTCCAATATCAATTTTATCCTTCCTCTCTTTTGTTTTATCCTTGCTTCCCTATATTCAGTCTCCCTGCACAGGTTCCCAACCCCCTGCCATTTTAGTTTAAACACTCAGCAACAGAACTAGAAAACATTCCCTCAGGACATCGCACCCAGTCCTGCCCAGGGGCAATCCGTCCAGTTTGTACTTGTCCCACCTCCCCCCAGAACCGGTTCCAATGTTCCAGGAATTTTGAATCCCTCCCACTGGCACCATTCCTCTAGCCACGTATTCATCTGAAATATCCTTCTATTTCTACTCTGATTAGCACGTGGTACTGGTAGCAATCCTGAGATTACTACCTTTGCAGTCCTATTCTTTAGTTTACCTCCTAAATCCCTATATCCAGCTTTTGGGACACCATCCCGTTTTTTACCTATATCTTTGGTACCTATGTGTGCCACGACAACTGGCTTTTCACCATCCCCCTCCAAAATGCCCTGCAGCTGCCCCGAGGCATCCTTGCCCTTTGCACCAGGGAGGCAACGTACCATCCTGGAGTCTCGTTTGAGGCCGAAGAAACGCCTATCTTTTCCCCTTGCAATAGAATCCCCTATCACTTTTGCTCTCCCGGTCTTTTTCCTCACATCCTAGGCTGCAGAACCCCCCATGGTGCCAGGATTCTGGCTGCTGCTGCGTTCCCTCAATAAGCGATCTCTCCCAACAATAAAAAAAAGTGGTATAACTGCTTGAGAGGGGGATGGCCACAGGGGACATCTGCAATACCTGCCTGCACCTACTACACTGCATGGGCATCACCCATTTCCTTCCTGCCTGTGCAGCCTTTAGTTGCGGTGTGAGCAACTCATCTAACGTGCTATCCACGACGTCCACCGCATCGTGAATGTTCATGTATGTATCCATTTGCAGCCCCAGCGCCGCAATGTGGTCTGCCTGTAGCTGCTGGTGGATATTGCAGGAGGAGCTTTCCACGGCGCCAAGCTATGCTGCCATGCCTTACTGTTTCATTAATTTAAATTAAATTAAATCAAATCGATAATACTTATTAAAATGCAACTAAATGATATACTCAAGAGCCCTTGTTTACTATCAGTCCCCGCTAAACAGCGGAGACCTTCGAAACTATAACCACCTAAACTTCATAAACTTTTAACCTTAACTGTCAATCTATAGAGTCGTATAAGTATTCACCCAATCAGCTGCTTCCATTTGCCTGCATCACTTTTTGAATCGTGACGTGGCTCTGGAATGCCGCTGCCAGTCTGCGAGATTGCTAAGCCACTGAGTAAAATGCCGCTCTTCTGTTGCTCATGATACCGGCATGTGAGGAAAAAAGCCCGTGAAAGTGAGATTAAATACCCACTGTACAGCCGCTTAGCTGCCGCTCCTGACACCGGCCTCTGAGGAAAAAAGCCCGCAAAAGTTATTTTAAATAGTCACTGTACGGCCGCTCTCCTGCTGCTCCTGACACTAATGTCAGTTAACAATATCGTAGTCATTTGTAATGGAATAGAACATTGTAATGAAATATCACTTTGCAATATTATAGTAATTTGTAATGCAATATAACAATGCAATTGAATATCAATTTGTAATATAATAATCATTTGCGTTGCAATAACACATTGCAATCTAATTTCAGTTAAAAATACCGTAGTCATTTGTAATGGAACAGAACATTGTAACGGAATGTTAGTTTGCAATATAAAAGTCATTTGCAATGGAATATCAGATTGCAATGGAATATCACGTTGCAATATAATAGTCATTTGCAATGCAATAGAACGTTGCCCTGGAATATCACTTTGCAGTATAATAGTTAATTGCAGTGCAGAAGAATTTTGCAATGAAATATCAGTTTGCAATATATCCGTCATTTGCAATGTAATAGAATATTGCAATGCAATATCACTTTGCAATGGAATATCACTTTGCAATATAATCGTCATTTGCAATGCAACAGAACATTGCAATGGAATATCACTTTGCAAAATAATTGCCATTTGCAATGCAACAGAACCTTGCAATTGATTATCGCTTTGCAATATAATCGTCATTTCCAATGCAATAGTCCATTGCAATGGAATATCACTGCAATATAATCGTCATCTGCCATGCTGTAGAACATAGCAATGAATATCAATTTGCAATTTAATAGTCATTTGCAATGCAATAGAGCATTGCAATGGAATGTTACTTTGCAGTATATTAGGCATTTGCAATGCAAAAGCAAATTGCAATGGAATTTCGCTTTGCAATATAATCGTCATTTGCAATGCAATTGAACATTGCAATGGAATTTCACTTTGCAGTGTATTAATCATTTACAATATAATAGCACATTGCAATTGAATATTGCTTTGAAATATAATTATCATTTGTAATGCAATCGAACATTGCAATGGAATGTCACTTTTCAATATATTAGACTTTTGCAATGCAATAGCACATTGCAATGGATTACCAGTTTGCAAGGTAATCGCCATTTGAAATGTAATAGCACATTGCATTGGAAAATCACTTTGCAATATAATAGTGATTTGCAAAGCAATAGTATTTTAGAATACAATATAAATTTGCAATATAACTGTCATTTGCATTGCAATAAAAAATAGCAATAGAAAATCGCTTTGCAGTATAATATTCATTTGCAATGCAATAGAATGCTGCAATGGAATATCAATATGAAATATAATATTCATTTGCAATGCAGCAGCACATTGCAATATAATACTCATTTGCAATGCAATAGAAAATTGCAATGGAAAATCACTTTGCAATATAATAGACATCTGCAATGAAATAGCACATTGGATTGAAATATCACTTACTAACATACAAACATACGAATTCGGAGCAGGACTGGGACACTCGGCTCCTGGAGCCTGCGCCACAATTCAATAAGATCATGGCTGATCAGATTACTGCACATTCCCGCCTACCCCGGATAGCCTTTCACACCCCTTGCCTATCAAGAATCTATACCTTTACCTTAAAAAAATATTCAAAAACTCTGCTTCCACCGCCCTCTGAGGAAGAGAGTTCCAAAGACTCAAGAACCTTTGTGAGAAAAAAATTCTCCTCATCTCTGTCTTGAGTGGGCACACCCTTATTTTTCAATAGTGATCCCTTGTTCCAGGTTCTCCCACAAGAGGAAACATCCTCTCCACATCCACCCTGTCAAAACACCTCAGGATCTTATATGTTTCACTCAAGTCACCTTACTCTTCTAAAATCCAACGGATACAAGTCTACACTGTCCAACCTTTCCTCATATGACAAACAACCCATTCCCGGTATCAGTCCAGTAAATATTCTCTGAACTGCTTCCAATGCATTTACACCATTCGTTAAATAAGGAGACCAATACTGGACGCAGTAGTCCAGATGTGGTCTCACCAATGCCCTGTATAACTGGAGCATAAACTCCCTACTTTTGTGTTCAGTTCCCCACGCAATAAACAATAAAATTTTATTAGCGTTCCTGATTACTTGCTGTACCTGCATACTAACCTTTTGCGACTCATGCACTAGGACACCCAGAGCCCTCTACATCTCAGAGCTCTGCAATCTCTCACCGTTTAGATAATATGCTTCTTTTATATTCTTCCTGCCAAAATGGACAACTTTACATTTACCCACAATGTACTCAATTTGCCAGACCTTTGCCCACTCACTTAACTTATCAATATTCCTTTGTAGCCTCCTTATGTCCTCTTCACAATTAATTTCCTACCTATCTTTGGATCATCAGCAAATGTAGCAACCATACCTTCGGTCCCTTCATCCAAGTTAGTTATGTAAATTATAAAGTATAAGGCCCCAGCACTGATCACTGTGGCACACGGCACGTTACATCTTGCCATTCAGAAAATGACCCATATTTGCCTACTCTCTGTTTCCTGTTAGCTTACCAATCTTCTATTCATGCCTATATTTTACTGCCGACAACATGAGCTTTTCTTTGCTGCAATAATCTTTGATGTGGCACCGTATCAATTGCCTTCTGGAAATCTTAGTACAGTACATCCACCGGTTCCCCTTTATCCACAGCACATGTTATTTCCTCAAAGAACTCCAATAAATTGGTAAAACATGATTTCCATTTCACAAAACCATGTTGACACTGCCGGATTACCTTGAACTTTTCCAAGTGCCCTGCTATAATATCTATAAAATTAGCTTCTAACATCTTCCCTAGGACAGATTTTAAGCTAACTGGCCTGTAGTTTCCTGCTTTCTGTCCCGCTCCCTCTTTGAATAAAGGAGTTCCATTCACTTTTTTCCAATCTAATTTAACCTTCTCCGAATTTGTGGAATTTTGGAAAATTAAAAAAAAGCATCAACTATCTCACATGCCACTTAATTTATGACCCTAGAATGAAGTCCATCACGACCCCTAGATGTCTCAGCCCGCAGCTCCAACAATTTGCTCAGTACCACTTCCCTGGTGATTGTAAATTTCTTGAGTTCCTCACTCCCTTCCATTTCCCCATTTAAAGCTATTTCTGGGAAGTTACTTGTATCCTCTATCTTTCCAATCTTCTGACCTGCCACCCATCTTTGCGCACTTATATGCTTTTTCTTTAAGTTTGAAACTACCTTTAACTTTTTTAGTTAACCACCGATGGTGGATCCTCCCCTTGGAATTTTTCTTTGATGTGGGAATGTATATATTCTGTGTATTTTGAAATATTCGCTTAAGTATCTGCCACGGAACATAAGAACATAAGAAATAGGAGCAGGAGTAGGCCAATCGGCCCCTCGAGCCTGCTCCAGCATTCAGTTAGATCATGGCTGATCTGATCCTAACCTCAAATCATCTATCACTCTCCATCCCACCCGAACCCATGTGATCTAGGGGAGAGGCGAAAAACCAGATTAAAAACCCAATGGCCAATTTGGGAGAAAAAATCTGGGAAATTCCTCTCCGACCCATCTAGGCGATCGAAACTCTTCCAGGAGATCACTCTGTCCCTATATTTTCTACAGTACTTACCTTCTGTAAAGGAGATCGCCACCCCAGCCAGGAACAGGAATAATACCATCTCCTGAAATCTAACACAGAATTAGAACACAAGAAGTACGAGCAGAACCAGGCTACACGGCCCCTGGGCCCGCTCCACTACCCACAGGGCCACGACTATTCCGAACCTAGACTCATGTCCAATTTCCTGCCCACTCCCCATAACCCTTAATTCCCTTTACTTCTAGGTAACTATCTAGTTCTGTTTTAAATTTATTTAATGATGCAGCTTCCACAGCGTTCTGGGGCAGCAAATTCCACAAACCTACCACCCTCTGAGTGAAGAAGTTTCTCCTCATCTCAGTTTTGAAAGAGCAGCCCCTTATTTAAAGATTGTGCCCCCTAGTTCCAGTTTCACCCATCATTGGGAACATCCTCACCGCATCCACCCGATCAAGCCCCTTCGCAATTTTATATGTTTCAATAAGATCACCACTCATTCTTCTGAACTCCAATGAGTAGAGACCCAATCTACTCAACCTCTCCTCATATGACCACCCCCTCATTCCCCGGATTAACCGAGTGACCTTCTTTGTACTGACTCGAGAGCAAGTATGTATTTTCTTAAGTATGGACACCAAGACTGTATGCAGTATTCCAGGTGCGGTCTCAACAATAACTTGTATAACTGCAGCAATACATCCCTGTTTTAATATTCTATCCCCCTAGCAATAAAAGCCAACATTTCATTGGCCTTCTTGATCACTTGCTGCACCTGCATACTAAATTTGTGAGTTTCGTGCACAAGGACCCCCAGATCCCTTTGTACTACAGTACTTTCCATTTTCTTGCCATTAAGATAATAACTTGCTCTTTGATTTTTCCTGCCAAAATACATAACCTCACACTTTCCAGTATTGTATTCCATCTGCCAAAACTCTGCCCAATTACTTAGCCTGTCTATGTCACTTTGCAGGTTTTTTATGTCCTCCTCACTCACTACTTTCCCTCCCATCGTTGTATCATCTGCAAACTTTGATATGTTACACTCGGTCCCCTCCTCCAAATCGTTAATATAGATTGTAAAGAGTTGGGGACCCAGCACTGACCCCTGCGGAACACCACTATTTACTGTTTGCCAGTCTGAGAATGAACCATTTATCCCAACTCTCTGCTTTCTCTCAGAAAGCCAATTCTCCACCCACGCCAGAATATTACCCCCAATCCCGTGATTTTTTATCCTGAGCAATAATCTTTCGTGTGGCACCTTGTCAAATGCCTTTTGGAAGTCTAAATACACTGCGTCCACTGGTTCTCCTTTATCCACCCTGGATGTTACTTCCTCAAAAAACTCAAGCAAATTTGTCAAACATGACTTCCCCTTCATGAAACCATGCTGAGTTTGTCCTATTAAATTATGTTTATCCAAATGCCCCGTTACTGTCTCCTTAATAATGGACTCTAACATTTTACCAACCAGAGATGTTAGGCTAACCGGTCTATAGTTTCCAGCCTTCTGTCTACTACCCTTTTTAAATAAGAGTGTTACATTAGCAGTTTTCCAATCTGCCAGGACCTTTGCTGAGTCCAGGGAGTTTTGGAAAATTATTACCAATGCATCCACAATCCCTACCGCCACTTCCCTCAAGACCCTAGGATGTAATCCATCAGGTCCAGGGGATTTATCCGGCTTAAGTCCCATTATTTTACCAAGTACCACTTCCTTCGTGATTTTAATCATATTTAGCTCCTCTCCCCCTAGAGCCCCCTGTTTGTCCAGTATTGGGATAGTCTTAGTGTCCTCTACTGTAAAGACTGATACAAAATAATTGTATCAATTATAGCTGTTCCATTATTACAAGCCTCAACTATTTCCTGATTAATACTACGTCCAACAGAGTTGCAACTGTTTGGAGGCCTATAGGCAACGCCCACTAGTGTGTTTTCCCCTTATCATTCCTTATCTCTACCCAAACTGTTTCACTATCCTGCTCCTTTGACCCAATATCATTTCACTTTCTTTCCTTCCTTTATTAACATAGCCACCCCACCTCCCCTCCCTTCCTGCCTGTCCTTCCTGATTGGTAAATATCCTGGTATGTTTAATTCCCAGTCATGGTCACCCTGCAGCCATGTTTCTGTAATGGCCACAAGATCATACGCATACGTAATTATTTGTGCCGTTATCTCATTCATTTTGTTACGAATGCTACGTGCATTCAGATAAAGAACTTTCAAATATGTTTTGTGACACTTAGTTCCTGTTTTTTCCCCTTTTACTACTTTACCATTTACTCCATAACTTCTGTCCCTTCCTGACACGTTCTGTTTTTTAATTTCCCCACTGCTGCCTAAATCTATGACCTTCTCCGTTGTCATTTCTGTTATTTGCTCTCTAGAAAGCTCCCCCCACTAATTAGTTTAAAGCTGTCTCTACAGCCCTAGTTATATGATTCACCAGGACTCTACTCCCAGCACTGGCCAAGTGGAGTCCGTCCCAATGGAACATCTCCCTCCTGTCCCAGTACTGGTGCCAGTGTCCCAAGAAGCAAAACTCATTTCTCCCACACCAGTCTTTGAGCCACGCATTTAACTCTTTAATTTTATTTATCCTAGCCAAATTCGCTCGTGGCTCAGGTAATAACCCAGAGATTATTACCCTTGAGGTTCTTTTTTATAATTTGACCCCTAGCTGCTCATATTCCTTTAACAGAACCTTCTTCCTTGCCCTATCTACGTCGTTTGAACCAACATGGACCACGACAACTGGATCCTCCCCCTCCCACTCCAAGTTTCTTTCCAGCCCACTGCAACTCTATTGACATATCTATTAACCTAATTTGCCAGTTAGCTAGCTCTGGTTATATGCCCTCAGAATTGCTCTTATTTAAGTTTAAAATATTGTCTTGGACCAACTCTTCTCTCCCTCAATCTGAATATAACATTCAATCATCTAATGAATGCTGCTACCTAGGGGCTCCTTCACTATGAGGTCATTAATGAATCCTATCTGGTTGCACAATGCCAGCTCAAGTATAACTTGCTCTCTAGTTGGCTGCAGGATGCGCTGTTCTAAGAAGCTATCCTGGAAACTTTCTATGAACTCACCATCTGGGCTACATTTGCCCAGCTGCTTTTTCCAGTCTATATTTAGATTAAAATCCGCCATGATTATTGCTGTACCTTTCAGACAATCTGCCATTATTTCTTCCTTTATACTCCATCCTACCATGTGGTTTCTGTTTGGCGGCCTGTACCCCACTCCCACAAGTGACTTCTTGCCGTTACCATTGTTCATCTCTAACTGAATCGCTTCAATATCCTGGTTTCCTGAACTTACATCATCCCTCTCTATTGTGCTAATGCGGTCATTAATTGACAGAGCCACACCTCCACATTTTCCTAGATTCCTGCCCTTCCTAAATATCAGTTATTCTTAAATATTCAGGTCCCAATATATGTCATCCTGCAGCCATGTTTCTGTAATGCCTATCAGATTGTACTTATTTATTTCTATTTGCACTATCAGTTTATCTGATTTGTTTCGAAAGCTATGTGTTTTCAAATGCAGCGCCTTTAGTTTTGTCATTTTATTATTTTTGTTACCTCTAGCCTTATCTGTTAATTTACTCTTAGGAGTTCTACTCTCTATCCCTTCCTGTCACCGTCTGTTTATCATTTCCCATATTAATAACTTTCTCTCTTGCTTTGTCTCTTTTCTTTCAAAACCACATCTTCCCAAATTTGATCCGTTGCACCCACTATTAATTTAAAAACTCTCTACCTCCCTAGTTATATGACTCGCCAGAACACTGGTCCCAGAATGGTTCAGATGAAGGCCATTTCTCACACACCGTGTTTGAGCCGTGCATTCATCTGATTAATTTTATTTACCCTATGCCATTTTGCTCGTGGCTCAGGTAATAATGCAGTCATTCTTACCCTTGAGGTTCTGCTTTTTAATTCAGCCCCTTGCTGCTCATACTCTCTCAGCAGAATCTCTTTCCTAGTTCTACCTATGTCGCTAATACATCCATGGACCACGACTACTGGCTCCTCCCCCTCAATATGACAGTTACTCTCCAGTCCAGAGCAGATCTCCCGAACGCTGACACCGGGCAGCCAACTCAGCCGTCTGGACAGTCACTCTTGGCCGCAGAGGACTGTATCTATCCCCCTGGCTATGCTGTCCCCTATTACCACTTCATTCCTATTAACTCCCCCCGATTGAATAAATTCCTGTATCAAGGTGCCATGGTCAGTATGCTCATCTACCCTGCAGCCATTGCTTTAATCCACACAGGCCGCAAGAACCGCAAACCTGTTGTACAATTGCAAAGGCTGAGCCTCCTCCACCTCCTGGGTCCCCTTACCTGCCTCCGCGCACCACTGACCAAATCAAAATACCCTATCCTAAGGAGTCTGACTGCCTCGTGGAATAAAGTGTCCAGTTAAACTTGCCCCTCCATGATGCATCACAGTGTCCGCAGCTCGGCCTCCAGCTCAGTAACTCTGAGCTGAAGCTCCTCGAGCCGCAGACACTTACCTCAGACGTGTTCATTCTGGATCACACTGGCGTCCAGGAGCTCCCACATACTGCAGTCGCAACACATCACCTGCCCCGCCAGCTTCATTGAGTCTTAATTTATTTATTATTATTAATTATTAATTAATAAACCCAACAACACCCAATAACATTTATTACTGCTAGTAAACTTTACTAATACTAATGAAAACTTACAATTACTAATACATTTCTACGTCTTTCAAAATTAAGATAAGGGAGCAAAATAGTCACCAACCAATCACTTCCCCTTTTCGGTGGGATGTCACCTTTGATTTTTCTCTGAATGCGGTTGGGGGATTCATATATCTGACCTCCCGCTGGTTCTCTTTCCCCTCTCATGCAGCTTTTTAATTCCTGCTCTCCTGGAGGCTGACAAGGATAGAAAAAGAAGAAAAGGGCACCTCCCTCCCCATCTCACCGAAAACCCTTACTCACCAAACTCGTAGGTTTCCACTCTGTTCCAAGCTGCACTCCCGTGACAAAATGCACTCTAGTCTCCCTTACTTATACTACTGAGATTTAGAAGAGTGTGCTCTCTGGCTTAGCCCAATTTATTAATTAACTATTCTCATCTGCTCTCCAACACAGAGCTTGCTTAGCCCTGACCATGCCTGGAAGAATCTTAAAACTGGAAACAGTAAAATTAAGTTAAATGCTAATTGCAAGCACGCACGACAAAATTTTATTCAAAAAAAGTTTAACCCTTTAGATTCACTCCGTTATTCACCAAACTCGCAGTTTTACTCACTGCTCCAAGCTGCACTGCCTGACATTTTTTCTTCTGCTTTTCCAGCCATCTTCCTCGAAACCCTTGTCTTTGTTTAGCAGCAGGAGAATGTGCAGTGAAGAAGTGCTCAAAGGAAATCGAGAGATTGCATTAAAAAGGTAATTGATTGATTAACAACAGCGTGTGTGCAGAACTGTGAACAGCCTGTGGCGGCAGCAAAAGACAACTGACTATAAGAGCTGCTACAGATATTTGAAGAGAATAAGATTGGTGACGTCAAGCGTAGGTCCCTTACAGTCAGAATCAGGGAATTTATAATGGGGAACAAAGTAATGGCAGACCAATTAAATAGATACTTTGTGACGTAATGAAACTCACTACACACTTGGTTTGAATATAAAGCAAGGCTTTAATCAACTTGTTTCAGAACATGGAGGTCTAGTTGTACTTCACTACTTCCTGTCTTACAAAATGTCCCCGGGGAAGCTGGGCACACGCCCGACTATTTATACTCCTTGGAATGCACCACCAGCTGGCCTGCCAGTGTTATTTCATGAGTAGTTTCTTTATGATGATGAGATTTATAACATTCTTCCTGCCTAATAGATTTGGAAGTCTGAAGACTTCCTCCTAATGGATTAGGCAAACGACGAATAGCCACAGTCCTTTACATTTTTGTTTATCGCAAATCATGGTAATATGATATGATTGGTATTACGGAAACATGGCTCCAGTGTGAGCAAGGCTGGGAACTGAACATCCAGGGGTATTCAATATTCAGGAAAGATAGGCAAAAAGGAACAGGAGGTGGGGTAGCATTGCTGGTTAAAGAGGGGATTAACACAATTGAAAGGAAGGATATTAGCTCTGATGATGTGGAATCTGTATGGGTAGAACTGTTGATGCGCTATCAATTAATCATAAAAGACTGAGACTTAAGAGAGTAACTAAAGGCTTTTATTAACAAAAGAATGAAGGTCTGCCTCGAGTGGTCGACCGGTCCAGAAATACAAAGGGCTTGGGAGCAGTCACCTTTATACTAGGACTTGTGGGAGGAGTCAGCCGAGGCATGTCCAGGCATGTACACAGTGGAATACAAACAGTGGTTTACCACATTCACCCCTTGTTTAAAATTGAGTCCGGCGGGGTGAAGTGTATTAAAAGTTAGTGTATTGGAGTCTCTCCGGAGGTCTTGTCTGCCGCTGTGATCGGCGTGGCGACGGCAGGGGTAGCGGAGCTTCCGGCGTCGAGTCCTGCGTGGGCTGTGGCACAGGCGTGTCATCCTCATTGATATCGAGTGGGTCGCGGGGCCCAGGCCTGCCATCTGCTGGGGCTGGATATCGGATCGTGGGGGGGATGGTAGTGAGTAGTGGGTTACTGCGGCCCCCGAGGGTGCAAGGTCTCTTATGGAGACTGTGTCCTCCCGCCCGTCCGGGTATGCAATGTAAGCATACTGGGGGTTGGCGTGGAGGAGGTCGACCCTCTCGACCAGGGGGTCCATTTTATGGGTCCTCACGTGCCTTCTCAGTAGGACCGGCCCTGGGGACGTCAGCCATGGCGGTAGCGATGTCCCCGATGTGGACTTCCTTGGGAAGACAAACATTTTCTCATGAGGGGTGGCGTTAGTGGCAGTGCAGAGCAGTGACCTAATAGAGTGGAGCGCATTGGGGAGCACATCCTGCCAGCGGGAGGTTGGAAGGCCGCTAGACTTTAAGGCTAGCAGGGCAGCCTTCCAAACTGTCGCATTTTCTCTTTCCACCTGTCCGTTCCCCCGGGGGTTGGAACTGGTGGTCCTCCTTGTGGCAATACCACTAGTTAGCAGGTACTGACGGAGTTCGTCGCTCATAAACGATGAGCCCCGGTCGCTATGGATATAGCTGGGGAAACCGAACAGGGTGAAGAGGTCGTTCAGACATTTAATGACCGTGGCACTGGTCATGTCCGGGCAGGGGACTGCGAACGGGAAACGGGAGTACTCATCAATAATATTGAGGAAGTACACATTGCGGTCAGAGGAGGGGAGAGGCCCTTTAAAATCAACGCTCAGGCGCTCGAAGGGGCGAGTGGCTTTTATCAGGTGGGCCCTGTCTGGTTTATAAAAAAAGTGCGGTTTGCACTCAGCGCAGACTTGGCAGTTCCTGGTCATGGACCTGACCTCCTCAATAGAATAAGGCAGGTTGCGGGCCTTGATGAAGTGGAAGAACCTGGTGACCCCTGGGTGGCAGAGGTCATTGTGGAGGGCCCGCAGTCTATCGATCTGCGCGCTGGCTCAGGTGCCACGCGATAGCGCATCCGGGGGTTCATTGAGCTTCCCGGGCCGGTACAAGATCTCGTAATTGTAGGTGGAAAGTTCGATTCTCCACCTCAAGATCTTGTCATTTTTGATTTTGCCCCTCTGCTTGTTGTTAAACATGAAAGCAACTGAACATTGGTCAGTGAGCAGGGTAAATCGTTTTCCGGCCAGGTAGTGCCTCCAATGACGCACAGCCTCCACAATCGCCTGGGCCTCCTTCTCAACAGCGGAGTGTCTGGTCTCCGGGCCTTGGAGGGTTCGTGAAAAGAAGGCCACGGGTCTCCCCGCCTGATTGAGGGTAGCGGCCAGGGCAAAGTCGGACGCGTCACTTTCCACCTGGAAGGGGATGGATTCGTCCACTGCGTGCATGGTGGCTTTGGCAATGTCTTCCTTGAAATGGTGGAAGGCTAAGCGGGCCTCTGCCGTCAAGGGAAAAGAGGTGGACTTGATCAGCGGATGGGCCTTGTCCGCATAGTAGGGGACCCACTGGGCATAATAGGAGAAAAACCCTAGGCACCTCTTCAGGGCCTTGAGGCAGTGGGGCAGTGGGAGTTCCATAAGGGGACGCATCCGGTCGGGGTCGGGGCCGATGACTCCGTGTTCCACAACACAGCCAAGGATGGTGAGGCGGTTTGTGCAGAATATGCACTTCTCCTTGTTATATGTCAGGTTCAGGAGTTGGGCGGTGCGGAGGAATTTTTCGAGGTTTGCGTCATGGTCCTGCAAGTCACGGCCGCAGATGGTCACATTGTCCAGATATGGGAAAGTGGCCTGCAACGCATTTTGATCTACCATCCGGTCCATCTCCCTTTGGAAGACGGAGATGGTGACGCCAAAGGGAACCCTAAGGAAGTGGTAGAGGCGGCCATTTGCCTCAAAGGTAGTATACTGCCGGTCCTCAGGGCGGATAGGGAGCTGGTGGTACGCTGATTTCAGGTCAATGGCCGAGAAGACGCGGTACTGCGCGATCTGGTTGACCATATAAGCTATGCGGGGGAGTGGGTAGGCGTCCAGCAGGGTGTAGTGATTTATTGTCTGGCTGTAGTCGATGACCAGGCGCTGCTTCTCGCCGGTCTTAACGACCAAAACCTGGGCTCGCCAGGGGCTGGTGCTGCCCTCAATAATCCCTTCCTTCAGGAGCTGCTCCACTTTGTTTTTAATGAAAACCCTGTCCCCGGCACTGTATCGCCTGCTCTTTGTGGCGATGGGCTTACAGTCGGGGGTGAGGTTAGCAAACAGTGGGGGGGGGGTGACTCTGAGTGTGGAGAGGTAGCACCTGGTGCGCGGCGGGCAATTTGGGAGCTGCTGGCTGCGGACTGTGAGTGGGGGTAGGGGTCCACCGTACGCCATCGTAGCACTTTTAAGGTGGCACTGAAAATCTAACCCCAGCAGGACGGCAGCGCAGAGGTCGGGCAGGACCAGAAGTTTAAAATGATCGTACACGGTCCCGTTTACTACGAGTGTCACTATGCAGTAGCCGCCGATGTCCACCGACTGGGACTCGGAGGCCATAGAAATCCGCTGGTGCGCAGGCAGGACTGGGAGAGAGCAACGCCGCACCGTGTCGGGGTGGATGAAGCTCTCCGTGCTCCCAGAGTCAAAAAGGCAGATTGTATCGTGGCCATTTACCTTAATGTCCATTGTGGAACTGGCCAGCTGGTGCGGTCTCGCTTGGTCCAGTGTAACGGATGCCAGCGTAGGGGTCGGTGTGTCGCTGCGGGTATCAGATGAGGCAGTGTTGGGGGCCTGCTGCATTCCGGCTGTCATCCAAGATGGCGGCGTCCATGAACCCCATGTGGCTGGAGGCGTCCAAAATGGCTGCTGTACCGGTGGCTCGCCCATGGCCGGGGAGGCCCAAGATGGCAGCCCGCATGGCCCACACGCGGCGCTGCTGGGGTTCGGAGTGGTTTTGGCCCTGCAGACGTTAGCGTAGTGCCCCTTCTTCCTTCAGCCCGAGCATATCGCGTTTTTCGCCAGGCAGCGCGCTCTGGGGTGTTTTGCCTGGCCACAGAAGTAGCATTTCTGGCCTTGGGGCACTGCTGTCTGGCCTTGGGACACTGCTGCGGTAGTTGGGCCGTTGCTGGGGTGTGGCTGGGGTGGCACGGCGCTATGAGGCGGCCCGACCGTGTCCCAGGCTGTCATTCCCCGTGGCGTCCACGGTGCAGATGAGTAGGCATCCATGCCCCGGTAGGCTGCATCCAATGATAGTGCGAGTTCAGAGGCCTTGTTGAGGTCGAGGTCACACTGCTCCAACAGTCGCTGTCGGGTGTAATTGGATCTGTGGCCCGCTACAAAAGCATCCCGGATAAGTTCCTCTGTGTACACGGCGGCCTTTACATCCTTACAACCAAAGGCCCGGCCAAGCACAGACAGTGCCTGAAGGTATTCCACGGTCGATTCCCCAGGTTGTTGTTTACGACTCCCCAGAAGGTGCCTGGCGTACATTTCGTTCACTGGGCGCGTGTACTGGTCCTTGAGGAGCTTGATAGCGTCCGCGTACGAGGTCGCATCTTGGATGACCGAGTACACTCGGTGGTTCACTTTGGAGGTCAGGACATCCAGTTTGTCCTTGTCCGATTTGATTGCTGCGGAGGCGGTCAGGAATTTTTCGAAACACTTAAGCCAGTGAGTAAACTTGGTGGATGAGTCCGCCTCCCGATGATCTAAGTCCAGGCATGCTGGTGTGAGGATCTTCTCCAAAATAAAAATTTTGTTAATAAAATTGATGCGCTATCAATTACTCATAAAAGACTGAGAGTTAAGAGAGTAACTAAAGGCTTTTATTAACAAAAGAATGAAGGTCTGCCTCGAGTGGTCGACCGGTCCAGAAATACAAAGGGCTGGGGAGCAGTCACCTTTATACTAGGACTTGTGGGAGGAGTCAGCCAAGGCATGTCCAGGCATGTACACAGTGGAATACAAACAGTGGTTTACCACAACTGTGAAATACCATGGGGCAGAAAACGTTAGTGTGAGTGATATACAGACACCCAAACAGCAATGCAGAGCTTGGGGATGGCATTAAATGGGAAATTAGAGACTCATTCAATAAGGAGACAGCAGTTATCATGGGTGAGTTCAATTTACATATGGATTGGGCTAACCAAATTAGTAACAATACCGTGGCAGAGGAATTCCTTGCGTGCATAAGGAATGGTGTCATGGACCAATATATCGAGGAACCAACGAGAGATCAGGCCATCTTAGACTGGGTATAATGTAATGAGAAAGGATTAACTAGCAATCTTACTGTGCGAGGCCCCTTGGGTCGGAGCGATCGTAATATGATCGAATTCTTCGTTAAGATGGAGAGTTAAATAGTTGACTCAGAGATTTGGTCCTGAATTTAATAAAGGAAACCTCATTGGTATGAGGCGCGATTTGAGTAGAATTGATTGGCGAATGTTACTCAAAGGGTTGACGGTGGATTGGCAATGGCAATCATTCAAAGTTCGCATGGATGAACGATGTAACTTGCTTTGGCATTAAAATAAAACAAAAAATGTGACTCAACCATGGCGTACAAGGAAAATTAGGGATAGCATAAGATCCAAGGGGAGGACATATAAATTGGCCAGAAAAAGCAGTAAACCTGAGGATTGGAAGCAGTTTAGGATTCAGCAAAGGAGGACAACTGGATTAATTAAGAGGGGGAAAATAGAGTTGGGGAGTGCGCTTGCAGGGAACATAAAAACTGACTGTAAAAGCTTTTATTGATATGTGAAGAGAAAAAGATTGGTGAAGCCAAGCGTAGGTCCCTTGCAGTCAGAATCAGGGGAATTTATAATGGGGAACAAAGAAATGGCTGGCAAATTAAATACATACTTTGGTTCTGTCTTCACAAAGGAGGACACAAATAACCTCCCAGAGATGTCGGGGAACTTAGGTTCTAAAGAGAGGGAGGAATTCAATGAAATCAGTAGTTGTAGGGAAATGTTGTTCGTGAAATTGACGGCATTGAGGGCCGATAAATCCCCAGGGCCTGATAATCTACATCCTAGGGTCCTTAAGGAAGTGGCCTTTGAAATAATACATGCACTGCTGGTCATCTTCCAAAATTCTATAGATGCTGGAACAGTTCCCATGGATTGGAGGATAGCTAATGAAACCCCACTATTTAACAAAATGTGGTAAAGCGAAAATGGGGAAATATAGACTGGTAAGCCTGACATCGGAAGTGGGGAAATGATAGTGTCCATTATAAAAGATGTAATCGCAGAGCACTTGGATAACAGCGACAGGATTGGACAAAGTCAAAATTCATTTAGCAAAGCTAAATCATGCTTGACTAATCTACTGCACTTTTTGCGGATGTAACTGGCAGAATAGTTAAGGAAGAACCAGTGGATCTTCTGCATTTGGTCTTTCAGAAGGCTTTCGATAAAGTCCTGCCTAAGAGATTAACTTGCAAAGTTAAAGCACATGCGATTTTGGGTAAGGTACTGTCTTGGATAGAGAACTGGTTGGCAGACAGGAAGCATAGAGTTGGAATAAATGAGTCTTTTCCCGAGTGCCAGGCAGTGACTAGTGGGGTACCGCATGGATCGGTGCTAGGACCCCAGGTATTCACAATATATATAAATGATCTAGACGAGTGAACTAGATGTAATATCTCCAATTTGCAGACAACACAAAGCTGGGTGGTCGTGTGTGCTGTGAGAAGGATGCAAAGGATCTCCAGTTTGATTTGGACAGGTTGAATGATTGGGCAGATGCATGACAAATGCAGTATTATGTGCAAAAATACGAGGTTATCCAGGAAGACAGATTATGATCTGAACCGCAATAGGTTGTGAAATGGGGAAGTGCAACGAGACCTGTGTGTCCTTGTGAACCAGTCGCTGAAGTTAAGCATGCAGGTGCAGTAGGCGGTTAAGAAGGCAAATGGTATGTTGGCCTTCATAGCGAGAGGATTCCAATACAGGAGCAAGGATGTCTTGCTGCAATTGTACAGGGCCTTGGTGAGACCACACCTTGAGTATTGTGTGCAGTTTTTGTCGCCTTATCTGAGGAAGAATGATCTTGCCATGGAAGGAGTGCAGCGAAGATTCACCAGACTGATACCTGGGATGGCACGAATGAGGTATGAAGAGAGATTGGGTCGATTAGTCTTATTTCGCTTGGGTTTAGAAGAATGAGAGGGGAACTCATTGAAACTTTTAAAGTTCTAACAGGACTAGAAAGACTAGATGCAGGAACGATGTTCCCGATGGCGGGGGAGTCCAGAAACAGGGGTCACAGTCTAAGGATAAGGGGTAAGCCATTTAGAAATGAAATGAGGAGGAATTCCTTCACCCAGAGAGTGGTGAACCTGTGGAATTCTCTACCACACAGGGAAATTGAGGCCAATTCATTAAATATATTCAAGAAGGAGTTAGATATATTTCTAAAGGCTAAAGGGCTCAAGGGAGAAAGCAGAGTCGGGTAATTAATTTGGAGGATCAGCCATGATCTCATTAAATGGCTGAATAAGATCGAGGGGCCGAATGGCCTACTCCTACTCCTATATTCAATTATATTTTTCTATGCACCTGACATTACCTGGTGGTCGCCCAACCTTGTACTGGCCAAAACTAACTCTGCTGAAATTTTGAGATCAGACAAGATCGGGCTTTTTCACACTAACATGGCCATAGGCATCTGCTGCTTGGCTTTCAATTTACATAAAGGCACCTAGAGCTGTCGTCCTTTTTTCTTCATCTATGTGTTCATCCAACCATACAGCACTCAAGTTCAATTGCTTTATATTTACTCCCATGCCCCCCAACTCTTCTTGGTGCTCTTTCACCCACATAAGCAAACTACAAGCCCTACCATTCATTGCCTGCTAATATACTGAAAAATACCTTCCTTTCACCATTCACTCACTCTCTCCCAAATTATCGACTGACTATTCATTCACCCTCCACCCCACCGCAAATTCACTCGCTCAACCAAATCAATCATTTGTGTGAAAATGCTGCTCCCTTATGCCTCAAAATAAAGAAAATCGTGGCACTGTCTTTTCTCGCAAGTCGTGTTGCCAACTCAGATTGAAGGGATTCCTGGATGTATGGTCGCACCACCACCTCACAACATGACATCTGACCACGTGCTGCCTGATCATGTGACATCTGCCCGCTCGACCTCTACCAATATAATTACATTGCAGCCAGGATTGCATATCGAGTCCATGCAGGCTCTCTGTAAAGAAATCCAGTCAGTCCCATTCGCTCGGTCAATCCCCGTGGCCCTGCAAATTTATTTCCCTCAGGTGCCCATTCAATTTCCTTTTGAATTCATTGATAATCTCCGCTTCCACCATCCTCGTTGGCAGTGAGTTCCAGGTTATTAACATTCACTGCATAATAAAATTCTTCCTCACATCCCCGCCGTATCTCTTGCCCAAAACCTTAAATCTGTGTCCCCTAGACCTTGTACCATCAGCTAATGTGGACAGGATTTCTTTCTCTATCTTAACAAACCCGTCATAATCTCGTACACCTCTATCAAACCTCCCCACAATCTCCTTTGCTCCAAGGAGAACAACACACGCTTCTTCAACATAACCTTGTAGCTAAAATCCCTCATCCCTGGAAACATTCTCGTAAATCTCCTCTGCACCCTCTCAAACACCTTCATATTCTTCCTAATGTGTGGTGACCAGAACAGGACGCAATGATCTAGTTGTAGCCTAAGCAGAGCTTTATAATGGTTCAGCACAACTTCCCTGCTTTTGTACTCAATACCTCTGTTTATGAAGCATAGGATGCCATATGCTTTGATCACTATTCTTTCAATATGTCCTGCCACCTTCAAAGATCTATGCATATGAACCCCCATGTCCCCCTGTCGCTGAACACTCTTTAGAAGTGTGCCATTAATCTATATTCCCTCTCGCTATCCTTTCAGCCAAAATGCATCGCCTCATAATTCTCAGTATTAAATTCCATGTGCCTCTTGTCTGCCCATTCTGCTAGCCTATCTATGTTCTGTGGCAATCGATTGGTATCCTCCACACCTCCAAGTATCATCGGCAAAATTCGAAATTTTACTCTGTATTCCTATATTCAAGTCATTTATATATAGCAAAAAGGGCTGTGGTCCTATCACTGATACTTGGGGAAAATTCACAGTCTACCATCCTCCGGTCTAAAATACTACCATTTAGCACGACTCGATGTTTTCTGTCTAAAGCCAATTTGTAATCCAAGCTGTCACTTACCCTCCTATTCCATGAGTCTCAATTTTGTTAGCCAGCGTTTTAAGTGGTACTTTGTCTGAAATGCTTTCTTAAAGTCTATATATAAAACACCCGCTTCATTTCCTACATCAACCTTCTTTGTTACTTCATCAGCAAATTCAATTTGATTAGTCAAACACGATCTGCCTTTTACAAATCCATGCTGGCTCTCCTTCATTAACTTTAACCTCTCCAAGTGCCTGTTAATTGTTTCCCTGATATTTGTTTCTAAAACTTTACCCACCACTGTTGTTAAATTCACCAGTCTGTAGTTACTTGGATTGCCCTTACACACTTTCTTGAACAAGGGTGTCATATTTACCAATTTTCAATCCTCTGGCACCTCCAACGCATCTAGGGTAAGATTGGAAGATTATGGCAAGCCATTCCACTATCTGCGCTCCAACTTCCCTTAGTAACCTGAGATGCAAGACTGTGTCCAATTATGCCCATTTTTAAGCCAGTTCTCCGTTATAGCCCCTGAAAATTCAGTAGACTTAGCGCCTCATTTGAAGCGCTAGAGGGCCTTGCGCCGGAGTTATGGCCAGTAGTGGAATTCCCTGGGGCCCTAAATCGGCGTTGCTCCGGTAGCGCTGCGCCGGCACCGATGACGTCATCGGTGTGCGCAGCGTCCCGGTTGCCGTGGTAACCCGCCCGAACTCCGAAATTGAGTTGCGGCCGCCTCGCCCGTGGCAGCCGCAACCAGCGTTTTGTCAGAGGTGCCTTACTGCAGTTAGCGCCGGCGCATTAAAGGCCCCGCGGCGGCCAGCCACTTTCCCGCCGGCCGCCTGCCCGCAGCTCCCTCCCCGGACTTCTCTCCCCCCCCCCCGGAACAGGTGCAAGCCCGGCACTTGTCCGAGGTGACGGGCTCATTTTTAAGCAGATTTGCGCGGGCCGCGGCCGGCTGCAGGCAGCTCCTCCTTAATGGAAGGAGGAGGCCTGCACTTCCCCAGCCTGCCGCACCGCATCGGGTGCCGCAGCGCCGGAATTGCGGCGCGAAACGGCAGTTAGCGCCCTTTTCCAGGCGCTAAGACCCTTCAGTAGCGCCGGCAGCCGTTTGGGCGCGGCGCCACTGAATTTTTGGCGCGCGCAGGGGACTTAGCGCCGGCACTAATTTCCGGCGCTAAAGCCCTGGCTAAGCCAAAACCAATTTCTAGGCCTATGTGTCAACTTGTGCCTGTGACTCGTCAATCTTATTTGTAACACTCCTTGCATTAACACACATGCATTCCAACTGCATGCTGGTTGGCTCCATCCAAAATGCCTATCCTCGTACTTCTCTGTATTGAATTCCATGTGCCACTTGTCTGCCCATTCTGCTAGCCGATCTATGTGCTGTTGCAGTCGATTGGTATACTCTACGGCCTAGAAATTGAGTGCCCTTAGCGCCGATTTTGCGGCGCTAGAGGGCCTAGCGCTGCATTTGGCGCCGGCGCCGAAATTGCCTGGGGCCCTTACGCCGCGGTAGACCGGTAGTGCTGCGCCGGCACCGATGACGTCATCGGTGTGCGCAGCGTCCCGGTTGCCATGCCGACGGGCCCCAGCGCCGAAATTCAGTTGCGGCCGCCTCGCCCGTGACAGCCGCAACTAAGACTCTGGCAACAGAGTCTTACGAGTCTTTGCGCCGGCGCATTAAAGGCCCCGCGGCGGCCGGCCGCTTTCCCGCCGGCCGCCTGGCCGCAGCTCCCTCCCCGGACTTCCCCCCCCCCCCCGGAACAGAAGCAAGCCTGGCACTTGTCCGAGGTGCCGGGCTCATTTTTTAAAAGATTTTCGCGCGCCGCGATCGGGTGCAGGCAGCTCCTCCTTAAGGGAAGGAGGAGGCCTGCACTTCCCGAGCCTGCCGCACCGCATCGGGTGCCGCAGCGCCGGAATTGCGGCGCGAAACGGCAGTTAGCGCCGATTTACCGCCGCAAAGACCCTTCAGTAGCGCCGGCAGCCGTTTGGGCGCGGCCCTGCTGAATTTTTGGCGCGCGCAGGGGGACTTAGCGCCGGCACTAACTTCCGGCGCTAAAGCCCTGGCTAAGCCAAAACTCAATTTCTAGGCCTACATCTCCAAGTTTGGTATCATGAGAAAATTTCGACATATTGTGCTGTATTACCAGAACCAAGTCATTTATGTGTATCAAAAAATGCAGTGGTCCTAACACTGACACTTGGGGAACACCACTGTCTACCATCCTGCAGTCTGAAAACATCCATTTACCTCCACTTGCTATTTTCTGTCCATAAGCCAATTTCTTATCCAAGCTGTCACTGACACTCCTATTCCATGAGCCTTAATTTTGTTAGCCAGCATTTTATGTGGTATTTTGTCTCAAATGCTTTAATAAAATCCATATAGATGACATCCACTACATTCTGTACAACAAACTTCTCTGTTACTTCATCAAAAAAATCAATTAGTTTAGTCAAGCACAATCTGCCTTTTAAAAATCCGTGCTGGCTGTTCTTAATTAACATTAATTGTTAATGTTTTCCCTCATTAATGTTTCGACAATCTTACCCACCACTGATGTTAAACTGACTGGCCTGTACTTACTAGGATTGTCTTTACACCCTTTCTTGAACAAGGATGTCACATTTACAACTTTCCCATCCTGTGGTAACTCTCACGCATCGAGGGAAGATTGGAAGATTATGGCAAGTCCTTCTGCTATCTTCACCACAACTTCTCTTAGGAACCTGAGATGCAAGACAGTTTCCAATTATGCCCATTCTTAAGCCAGGTCCCCGTTAAAGTCTCTGGCCTAGAAATTGTGTTTTAGCTTAGCCAGGGCTTTCGCGCCGGAAATTAGAGCCGGCGCTAAGTCCCCTGCGCGCGCCAAAAATTCAGTGGCGCCGCGCCCAAACGGCTGCCGGCGCTACTGAAGGGTCTTAGCGCCTGGAAAAGGGCGCTAACTGCCGTTTCGCGCCGCAATTCCAGCGCTGCGGCACCCGATGCGGTGCAGCAGGCTGGGGAAGTGCAGGCCTCCTCCTTCCGTTAAGGAGGAGCTGCCTGCACCCGGCCGCGGCCCGCGCAAATCTGCTTAAAAATGAGCCCGGCACCTCGGACAAGTGCCGGGCTTGCATCTGTTCCGGGGGGGGGGGAAGAGAAGTCCGGGGAGGGAGCTGCGGGCAGGCGGCCGGCGGGAAAGCGGCTGGCCGCCGCGGGGCCTTTAATGCACCGGCGCTAACTGCATTAAGGCACCTCTGACAAAACGCTGGTTGCGGCTGCCACGGACGAGGCGGCCACAACTCAATTTCGGAGTTCGGGCGGGTTACCACGGCAACCGGGACGCTGCGCACACCGATGACGTCATCGGTGCCGGCGCAGCGCTACCGGAGCAACGCCGATTTAGGGCCCCAGGGAATTTCACTACTGGCCATAACTCCGGCGCAAGGCCCTCTAGCGCCTCAAATGAGGCGCTAAGGCTACTGAATTTTCAGCCGGCTATTTCACAACCTTGTGTTGCAACTTGCGCCTGTGACTCAACAATCTTATTTGTTACACTCCTCGCGTTATCACACATGAATTACAATAGCATGTTAGTTGACTTTGCTTTTTTCATCACTTTAATGCTGCTCTTTCTGCATTATTCTCTTTTCTGTTTCTGATTGGCCCTCCTTGTTTTCTATGCATTTTGTCTCTCCTCTCTTCTGCTGTATCGTGGAGATTCACCACCAGTGTGTGTTTTTTTGGCTATCATGTTCTTCTTATGCTTTTCCAGCACTCTGTCTCCACCTCCTTGTCCTTTTGTCACTCCTGCTCAAATGTTTGTGGTCTATCAGCATTATAAATAGAAATTGAAAAGTTAATTGAAAACCTATCTTTACTGCTCTGCTGCTATGATAGCAGCCCGTACACAGTCTGGCCCCACTGTGTCTGTATCACAGACCCCGGGGAGAGCAGACCGGCCCCATTCTGTCTGTATCACAGACCATCGGGAGAGAAGACTGGCCCCACTGTGTCTGTTTAATAGGCTCCGGTGAGTGCAGACCGGCCCCACTGTGTGTGTATCACAGGGGAGTGCAGACCGGCCGCACTGTGTCTGTATCGCAGGCCCCGGGCAGAGCAGACTGGCCCCACTGTGTCTGTATCAGAGGCCTGGGGGAGAGCCGATGGGCCCCACTGTGTGTGTTCCACAGACCCCGGGAAGAGCATACCGGCCCCACTGTGTCTGTATCACAGATTCCGGGGACAGCAGACTGGCCCCACAGTTTGTGTATCACAGACCCCAGGGAGAGCAGACGGGCACCACTGTGTCTGTATCATCGACCCCAGGGCGAGCAGAATACTCATCTTACAGATCCTGATAACTCGATTTCCAGACACAAACATCTCAATTCACAGACCAAGACAGCACCATACCCAAACTATAAAGCTCATTTCAAAGACACAGAGAGCTCCAGTCAAGCACCCAGACAGCTCCATTAACAGTCTCAGAGAGCCATTTTGATAGACACAGACAGCTACACTCACAGACCCAGACAGCTCCATTCGCAGACATAGACAGCTTCATTCACAGACTCAGAAAGCTACATTCACAGATACAGACAGCACAATTCACAGACCCAGACAACTCATTTTACAGACTGAGACATCTCCATTCACAAATAAAGACAGCTCAAATGACGGACCCAGGCAGCGCAATTCACAGACACAGACACGGACAACTCATTTCATAATCACAGACATCTCCATTCACAGGCCCAGACGTCTCATTTCAAAGACACTGGCAGCTCATTTCACAGACCCAGGCAGCGCCATTGACACACACAGACAAATCATTTCACAGACTCAGACAGCTCCATTCATAGACACAGACATCTCAATTCACAGTCTCTTGAAGCTCATTTCACAGACCAAGACAGCTTCATTCACAGACATAGACAGCTCCATTCATAGACTCAGACAGCGCCATTCACAGACACAGATAACTCATTTCACAGACCGAGACAGCTGCAGTCACAGATCCGTACATCTCAATTTAAAGTCCCAGACAACTCATTTCATAGACACAGACTGCTCCATTCATATACACACAGCTCTATATTAGACTCAGAAAGTTCCATTCAAAGACACCGACAGCTCCAATCACAGAACAAGACAGCTCCATTCACAGTCCCAGTCAGCTCAATTCACAGACCCAGACAACTCATTTCACAGACTCAGACAGATTCACAGATACAAACAGCATCATTCACAGACTGAGAAATCTCCATTCACAGATCCAGAAAGCTCCATTCACAGACCCAGACAATTCATTTCCCAGACCCAGACAGCTCCATTCACAAACTCAGTCAGCTCAATACACAGACCCAGACAACTCTTTTAACAGACTCAGGCATCTCCATTCAACGACCCAGACATCTTAATTAAAAGAACCAAACAATTCATTTCAAAGTTCCAGGCTGCTCCATTCACAGACACAGGCAGCATCATTCACAGACACAGAAAGCTCCATTCACAGTTCCAGATATCTCCATTCACAGACTCAGACAGCTCAATTCACAGACCCAGACAAGTCATTTCGCAGACCCAGACAGCTCCATTCACAACTCAGAGAGATCCCTTCACAGACCCAGACAGTTCTTTTCACAGATTTAGAAAGCTCCATTCACAGACTCAGACAGCGCATTTCACAATCTCGGACAGCTCCATTGAAAACCTCAGAAAGCTCCATTGCCAGACTCACAAACATATTTTCAGAGACTAAGATATCTCCATTCACAGACTCACAAGGCTCATTAACAGACCCAGACAGCTCCAGTCACAGACCCAGAAAGCTCCAATCAGAGACTCAGACAGCGCATTCTCAGCCCCAACAGCTCCATTCACGGACACGGAAAGAGCATTTCACAGACCCAGACAGCTCCATTCCCAGAATCAGAAAGCTCATTTCAAGGTCCCAGACAGCTAAGCTCACAGACTCAGACAGCTCCATTCACAGTCCCAGAGAGCTCCATTCACAGACTCAGAAAGCTGATTTCACAGACCCAAACAGCTCCATCCACAGACCCAGACAGAACTGTATACAGCCTCAAAAAGCTCCTTTCACAGAACCGGGCAGCTCAATTCACAGTCTCAGGAAGCTCTTTTTACAGGTCCAGAAAGCTCGAATCAGAGACTCAGACATCTCCATTCACAGACCCAGACAGCACTATTCACAGACTCAGACAGCTCCATTCAGAGACCCAGACAAAGCATTTAACAGACAAAGACAGCTCTATTCAAAGGACAAGACAGCTCCATTCATAATCACAGAAAACTCAGTTCGCAAACGCAGATATCTCCATTCACAGACCAAAACAGCTCCATTCACATACACAGACAGCTCAATTCAAAGACCCAGACAGCTCATTACACAGACCCAGACAGCTCCATTCACAGACCCAGACAGCTCCACTCACAGTCCCAGACAGCACCATATAGGGACCCAGACAACTCAATTAAAAACGCAGACAACTCATTCCACAGATGCAGACTGCTCATTCTCAGACACAGACAGCTCCTTTCAAAGTCTCAGAAAGATCCATTCACAGATCCAGACAGCTCCAATCACAGACCCAGGCAACTAATTTCACAGACACAGACAGCTCCATTCACTGACCCAGACATCTCAATTCAGATATCCAGACAGCACAATACACACACAGAAAGCTCATTTCACATACACAGACAGCTCCATTCACAGACGCAGACAGCAACATATACAGCCTCAGCAAGCTCTTTCTCAGATCGGGCAGCTCCATTCAAAGTCTCAGAAAGCTCATCTTACAGATCCTGATAGATCGATTTCCAGACACAAACATCTCAATTCACAGACCAAGACAGCACCATATCCAGACTAAGAAAGCTCATTTCACAGACACAGACAGCTCCAGTCAAATACCCAGACAGCTCCATTAACAGTCTCAGAGAGACATTTTTACAGACACAGACAGCTACAGTCACAGACCCAGACATCGCCATTCGCAGACATAGACAGCTTCATTCACAGACTCAGAAAGCTACATTCACCGATCCAGACAGCACAATTCACAGTCCCAGACAACTCATTTCACAGACTAAGACATCTCCATTCACTAATAAAGACAGCTCAATTGACGGACCCAGACAGCGCCATTCACAGACACAGACACGGACAAATCATTTCATAAACACAGACATCTCCATTCACAGACCCAGACGTCTCAATTCAAAGACACTGGCAGCACATTACACAGACCCAGGCAGCGCCATTGACACACACAGACAAATCATTTCACAGGCTCAGACAGCTCCATTCATAGACACAGACATCTCAATTCACAATCTCTTGAAGCTCATTTCACAGAAACAGAAAGCTCCAATCACATACCCAGACATCTCAATTGAAAAACACAGGGAACTAATTTCACAGACCAAGACAGCTTCATTCACAGACACAGACAGCTCCATTCACAGACCCAGACAGCGCCATTCACAGACAAAGACAACTCATTTCATAGACTCAGACAGATCCATTCACACACACATATATCTCAATTCACAGAATCTTGAAGCTCATTTCACAGACTCAGACAGCTCCACTAACAGACCCAGACATCTCAATTCAAAGGGACAGATAGCTCATTTCACAGACTCAGGCAGCTCCATTCACAGACCCAGACAACTCATTTCACAGACCGAGACAGCTGCATTCACAGAACAGTACATCTCAATTCAAAGTCCCAGACAGCTCATTTCATAGACACAGACAGCTGCATTCAAACACCCGCAGCTCCGTATTAGACTCTGAAAGCTCCATTCACAGGCTCGGAGAGCTTCAATCACAGAACAAGACAGCTCCATTCACAGTCCCAGTCAGCTCGATTCACAGACACAGACAGCGTCATTCACAGACACAGAAAGCTCCATTCACAGACACAGACAGCGTCATTCACAGACACAGAAAGCTCCATTCACAGATCCAGAAAGCTCCATTCACAGATCCAGACAAGTCATTTCCCAGACCCAGACAGCTCCATTCACACACTCAGAGAGCTCCATTCACAGAACGGGACAGCTCTTTTCATAGATTTAGAAAGCTCCATTCACAGACTCAGACAGCTCCATTCACAGACCCAGACAGCACCATATACAGACCCAGACAACACATTTCACAGACTCAGACGGTGCCATTCACAGAACAAGAAAACTAAAATCAAAGGCGCAGACAACACATTTCACAGAACCAGACAGCTCCACTCGGAGACTCAGAAAGCTCCATCCATAAACCCAGACCACTCATTTCACAGACACATACAGCTGCATGCACAGACCCAGACATCGCAAATCAGATACCCAGACAGCAACATGCACTCAGAAAGCTAATTCCACCGACCCAGACATCTCCATTCACAGACACAGTGATAACCATATACATACTCAGAAAGATCATTTCACTGACTCAGACAGCTCCATTGACAGTCTCGGAAAGCTCATTTCACAGACCCAGACAGCTCGATTCACAGACTCAGACATCTCCTTTCACAGGCCCAGACCGCACCATACACAGACTCTGAAAGCTCATTTCACAGACACAGACAGCTACAGCCAAAGAACCAGACAGCTCCATTCACAGTCTCAGAGAGCTCTTTTAACAGACACAGACAGCTCCACTCACACACCCAGAGCGCTCCATTCACAGGCACAGACAGCTCCACTCACAGACTCAGAAATCTCCATTCACAAATCCAGACAGCTCTATTTACAGTCGTTCCAATCAACTGATTTCACAGATTCAGACATCTCCATTAACAGAACAAGACTGCTCCATTCAGGGACCCAGACAGCTCCATTCACAGACAGAGACATCTACTTTCAAAGACTCAGACATATTCCTTCACAGACCCAGACATCTCAATTGAAAGACCATGATAGCTCATTTCTCAGCCCCAGACAGCGCCATTCCCAGATCCAGACTGGTCCATTCACAGACACAGACAGCACCAAATACAGACCCAGGCAACTCAGTTCACAGACCCAGACAGCTCCATTCACAGGCCCAGACAACTCATTTCACAGACAGAGGCAGCTGCATTCACAGAACCGGACATCTCAATTCAAAGACGCAGACAACTCATTCCATAGACACAGAATTCACATACACACAGCTCCATATTAGAATCAGAAAGCCCCATTCAAAGACTCAGACAGCTCCATTCACAGAACAAGACAGCTTCATTCACAGTCCCAGTTATCTCAATTTAATGACCCAGATAACTCATTACAAAGTGCCAGACTGCTCCATTCACAGACACAGACAGCATCATTCACAGACTCAGAAAGCTCCATTCACAGATCCAGAAAGCTCCATTCACGGACCCAGGCAAGTGATTTCCCAGACAGAGACAGCTCCATTCACACACTCTGAGAGCTCCATTCAGAGACCCAGAGAGCTCTTTTCACAGATTTAGAAAGCTCCATTCACAGACTCAGATAGCTCCATTCACAGGGCAAGACAGCTCCATTCACAGTCCCAGTCAGCTCAATTCACAGACCGAGACAACTTATTTCGCAGACTCAGAGAGCTCCATTCAGAGACCCAGACAGTTCTTTTCACAGATTTAGAAATCTCCATTCACAGACACAGACAACGCATTTCACAAACTCGGACAGCTCCATTCACAGCCGCAGATAGCTCAATTCACAGACTCACAAACATCTTTTCAGAGACTAAGACATCTCCATTCACAGACACACAAGGCTCGTTTAACAGGCCCAGACAGCTCCATTCTCAGACCCAGGCAGCTCCAATCAGAGACACAGACAGCGCTTTTCTCAGCCCCAATAGCTCCATTCACGGACACAGAAAGAGAATTTCACAGACCCAGACAGCTCCATTCACAGATACAGGAAGCTCATTTCACGGACAAATACAGCTAAATTCACAGACTCAGACAGCTCCATCCACAGAACCAGACAGCTCCATTCATAGACTCAGAAACCTCATTTCACAGATCCAGACAGCTCCATTCGCAGCTACAGACAACATATTTCACAGTCCTAGACATCTCCATTCAAAGACTCAGACAGCTGCATCCACAGACTCAGGCAGCTTGTCATGAATCTTATCATTCATGAAGAAATGACTCGTTAACTAACACTGGGCGGACAAGCTGGTGGTGCCGTCCAAGTGGTATAAATACTCGGGCGCGGGCACAGCTTGCCCAGGAAGTTTTTGTAACCAGGAAATAGGGATGTAACTAGAATATCATGGTTGTGAAACAGTTGATAAAAGCCTTGTTTTATACTCAACCAAGTGCTCAGTGCGCTTTTTACGTCATAGCTCATTTCACAGACACAGACATCTCCATTGACTGATTCGGACAGCTCCATTCACAGACACAGACATCGCCATTCAAAGACACAAACAGCTCCATTCACAGACCCAGACAACTCATTTCACATTTCTGATATCTGCATTCACAGACCAAGACAGATCAAATCACTGTCCCAGACAGCTCCATTCACAGAAACCGACAACTAATTTCACAGACTCAGACAGCCCCATTCACAGACCCAGACATCTCAGTTCAAAGACCCAGACAGCTATTTTCACAAACCCAGACAGCTCCATTCACAGACTGAGGTAGTTCCATTTACAGACCCTGACAGCACCATATACAGACGCAGACAACACATTTCACAGACTCAGACGGTTCCATTTACAGATCCAGAAATCTGAATTCAAATACGCAGACAACTGATTTCATAGAACCAGACAGGTCCATTCTTAGACACAGACAGCTCCATTCAGAGACTCAGAAAGCTCCATTCATAGACCCAGACAAATCATTTCACAGATACAGGCAGCTCCATGCACAGACCCAGACATCTCAAATCAGAGAACCAGACAACACCATACACTCTGAAAGCTCATTCCACAGACTCAGACATCTCCATTCACCGACCCAGACAGCACCATATACATACTAAGAAAGATCATTTCACAGACTCAGTCATCTCCATTCACAGACTCAGTCATCTCCATTCACAGACTCTGAAAGCTCATTTCACAGACACAGACAGCTACAGTCAAAGAACGAGACAGCTCCATTCACAGTCTCAGAGAGCTCTCTTCCCAAACATGGACAGCTCCGCTCACAGACCCAGACCGCCCCATTCACAGGCACAGACAGCTCCACTCACAGACTCAGAAATCTCCATTCACAAAACCAGACAGCTCCATTCACATTCGTCCCAATCAAATCATTTCACAGACTCAGACATCTCCATTAACTGAACAATACAGCTCCATTCAAGGACCCAGACAGCTCCATTCACAGACCCAGACAACTACTTTCAAAGACCCAGACATCTGCCTTCACAGACCCAGATATCTCAATTGAAATACCCTGACTGCTCATTTCTCAGCCCCAGACAGCCCCATTCCCAGATCCAAACAGGTCCATTCACAGACAGAGACAGCAGCAAATGCATACCCAGGCAACTCATTTCACAGATCCAGACAGCTCCATTCAAAGACTCAGACAGCTCCATTCACAGGCCCAGACAAATCTTTTCACATGTCAGACATCTCCATTCACAGACCAAGAGAGCTACAATCAGTGACCCAGGCAGCTCCATTCAAAGACACAGACACAGACAACTAATTTCACAGACACATACAGCCCCATTCACAGACACAGACATCTCAATAAAATGACCCAGAAAGCTCTTTTCACAGACACAGACAGCTCCATTCAAAGACCCAGATAGCTCCATTCAAAGATCCGGACAGCAAAATATATAGACCCAGACAACACATTTCACAGACTCAGACAGATCCATTCAAAAACCCAGATATCTCAATTCAGATACATAGACAGCACAATACACTCTCAGAAAGCTCTTTTCACAGGCCGAGACAGCTCCATTCAAAGACCCAGACAGCTCCATTCACAGGCCCAGACAGCAACATATACAGACCCAGACAACTCATTACAAAGACCCAGGCAGCTCCATTCTCAGACACAGACAGCTCAATTCAGAGACTCAGAAAGCTCCATTCACAGAGTCAGACAGCTCCATTTACTGACCCAGAGAACTCATTTCACAGACACAGACAGCTCCATTCACAGACCCAGACATCTCATTTCAGATACGCAAACAGTACCATACACAGACTCAGAAAGCTCATTTCACAGATACAGCCAGCTCCAGTCAAAGACCCAGAAAGCTCCATTCACATTCTCAGAGAGCTCTTTTCAGAAACCCAGACAGCTCCTTTCACAGAACAGACAGCACAATTCACAGGCTCGGAAAGCTCCTTTCACAAATCCAGACAGCCCCATTCACAGTCCCAGACAACTCATATCACAGATTCAGACATCTCCATCCACAGACCAAGACAGCTCCATTCACGGACACATACAGCTCCATTCACAGACACAGACATCTCCATTGAATGAGCCTGACAGCTCATTTCACAGCCCCAGACAATGCCATTCACAGACCCAGACAGGGCGATTCACAGACACAGACAGCACCATATACAGACCCACACAACTCATTTCACAGACTCATACAGCTCCATTCACAGAACCAGACATCTCAATTCGAAGACCCAGAGAACATATTTCACAGACCCAGACAGCTCCAATCACAGACAAAGACAGCTCCATTCACAGACACAGAAAGCTCCATTGACAGATCCAGACAGATCCACTCATAGACACAGAAAAATTATTTCACAGACAATGACAACACCGTTCACAGACCCAGACATCACAGGTCAAAGACAGACATCACATTTCATAGAGATCCTAGACAGCTCCATTCACAGACACAGGCCGCTCCATGCACAGACCCAGACAACTCATTTCACAGACAAAGACAGCTCCATTCACAGAATCGAACATCTAAATTAAAAGACCCAGACAGCTCATTACATAGAAACAGACAGCTCCATTCACATAAACAGACAACTCCATTCACAGATTCAGAAAGCTGCATTCACAGACTCAGACAACTCCATTCACAGCCCAACACAGCTCCATTCAAAGAACAAGACTGTTCCATTCCCAGTCCCAGACAGCTGAATTCACAGACCCTGACAAATCAATTCACAGACCCAGGCAGCTCCATTCACAGACCCAGCCAGGTCTATACACAGATCCAGGCATCTCCATTCACAGATCAAGACAACAAATTTCCCAGAACCAGACAGCTTATTTCACAGACTCAGACAGCTCCAAACCCAGACCCAGACAGCACCAAATAGAGACTCAGATAGCTCAATTCACAGACCACGGCAGCTCCATTAACAGTCTCAGAAAGCTCTATTCACAGACCGAGACAGCTCCATTCACAGAACCCGACAACTCCATTCACAGGCCCAGACAAAAACATATACAGACCAAAACAACTCATTTCATAAACCCAGACAGCTCCTTTCTCAGACACAGACAGCTCCATTCAGAGACTCAGAAAGCTCCATTCACAGATCCAGAAAGCTCCATTCAATGACCCAGACAACTCATTTCACAGACACAGACAGCTCCATTCACAGACCCAGACATCTCAATTTAAAAATACAGACAGCTCCATTCACAGTCCCAGGCAACTCATATCACATATTCAGACATCTCCATTCGCAGACCAAGACAGCTCCATTCACGAACCCAGACAGCTCCATTCACAGACACAGACATCTCAATTGAAAGAGCCTGACAGGTCATTTCTCAGCCGCAGACAGCTCCATTCACAGACACAGAGAGAACCATACACAGACTCAGAAACCTCATTTCACAGACCCAGATAGCTCCATCCATAGATGCAGAAATCTCATTTGCCAAACCCAGACTGCTACATTCACGGACCCAGGCAGCTCCATTCACAGAGTCAGAAAGCTAATTTCACGGACTCAGACAACTCAATTCACAGAAAGAGACAGCTCCTTTCACAGTCCAGGCAGCTCGTTACACAGATTGGAATGCTCCACTCACAGATTCAGAAAGCTCATTTCACAAACTCACACAGCCCCATTCACAGACTCAGACAGCTGCATTCACAGATGCACAAACATCATTTAACAGACCCAGACAGTTCCATTCACAGACTCAGAAAGAGCATTTCACAGACCCAGACAGCTCCATTCACAGACTCAGAGAGCTCCATTCACAGTCGCAGAAAGCTCCATTCACAGACTCAGAAAGCTAATTTCACAGAACCAGACAGCTGCATTCACAGATAAGAAAGCTCAATTCACAGACCCAGAGAGCTCTATTCACAGATGCTGTAAGCTCATTTCATAGATCTAAACAGATCCATTCACAGACTCAGACAGCTCATTTCACAGAACCAGACATCTCCATTCACAGACGTAGACATCTCCATTCACAGACCCAGACAGGTCCATTCAAGGACTCAGACAACTAATTTCACAGAGTGAGACAGCTCCATTCACAGTCACAGAGAGATCAATTCAAAGACCCAGAGAGCTCATTTCACAGACACAGACAGCTCCATTCTGGGACCCAGAAAGCTCCATTCACATTCCCAGACCGCCCCATATAGAGACCCAAAAAAACATTTCACAGACTCAGACACGTCCATTCACAGACCCAGAATTCACAATTTCAAGACCCAGACAACACTTTTGACAGACCCGGCTCCATTCACAAACACAGACTGCTCCATTCACAGACTCAGAAAGCTTCACTCACAGATGCAGACAGCTCCATTCACATACACTTAATGCTCCATTCACAGACTCAGAAAGATCCATTCGCAGTTCCAGACAGCTCCATTCACCGATCCAGACAACTCATTTCACAGACACAGACATCTGCATTCACAGACACAGACGTCACAATTCAAAGACACTGACAGCTCATTTCAGAGACCCAGACAGCGCCATTCACAGGCCCAGACAGCACCAATCACAGACCCAGACGGCACCATATACAGACACAAACAACTCAGTTCACAGACTCAGATATCTCCATTCACAGACACAGACATCTCAATTCATAGTATCACAACGCTCATTTCTCTGACCCAGACAGGTTCATTCAAAGACTCAGAAAGCTAATTTCACAGTACCACACAGCTCCATTCACATATTCAGAATGCTGATTTCATATACCTAGACAGCTCCATTCACAGACTCAGAGAGCTCCATTCACAGGCCCAGACAACGCCGTTCACAGACAAAGAGAGCTCCATTCAAAGAATCAGACAGCTCCATGCATAGACCCAGACAACTCATTTCACAGACACAGATATCTCCATTCACAGACCAAGACAGCTCCATTCACAGATCCAGACAGCTCAATTCAAAAACCCAGTCAGCTCATTACACAGACCAAGACAGCTCCATTCACAGACACAGACAGCTCCATTCACAGACCCAGACAGCAACATATACAGACATAGACAACTAATTTCAGAGGCACAGACAGCTCCATTAATGTAATGTTATCTTAGTAATTACGAGTCTCCCAAGCAGTTGTAGTGGAGTGCCATTTATTCAGTCCTGACTCTGTGTCTCGTAGTACAGCTCCTCAAGCATGGCCAAGATGGCGTCGGATCCCGCCCCCGGATATGACGTCAGCCGTCAACCAGCTGTCGATCAAAACCCGCTGTCTTTACGACAGCTACGGTTATCAGTACAATTAACAAACTCAGACATCTCCATTCACAGACCCAGACAGAACGATTCACAGACTCAGACAGGTACTTGCACAGACCCAGACAACACATTTCACAGAAATAGACATCTCCATTCAAAGAATCAGATAGTCCATTCATAGATTCAGACAACTCATTTCACAGACTCAGATATCTCCATTCACAGAACAAGACAGCTCCATTCACTGACCCAGACAGCTCCATTCACAGACCCAGACTGTGCTGCCTTCCTTTAGGAATTTATGTTAGTTTTCAAGTTAATTCAGGGGTTTAATTAATTTGGGTCGATTCCCAATGTGTGCCACCACCTAGTGGATATTTGGTACCTAGCAAGTGCAGTAAAGTGCCGTAAAGTAAAATGATGTAAATTAAATTGCTGTAGATTACAAGACATGCAGCTGGACACATGGTGTTGCAAGTTATTATCCTGTTACGTTTCGACCTTGGACACTATTTGTCTGTAAGTACTTGAGAATGTTATAGATGATTAGTGTACGCTATATTTTGTAGAAAATGTTTAATTTGTAACTTTTCTCTGTAAGCAAACCTACACAGCTAGCTGTGAATTGCTCGCTATCTGTATCTAACTTGTCAGCTTGTAGGTGTATTTTGATGCACTATGTACAGGGCTAATTTAAAGTGAATGTAAGAGAATGCTTTTCAGTTTGCTAAATGAATAATCACAGTAAGCTGTGTTTTCACGTGTTTTGGTAAGTTACATGCCAAATGTACTGTGTTGCTCATGCTCACCTAAATTTGTGTATGCATATCAGTTATGTGCTTGTTTACTAATGTATGCTTCCACTTCTGTATTGTGTTCAGTTTCACAATAAGAATCTTTCAGTAAAGTTTACAAGAAAAGTCAAGCCTTGTGATTTTTATAGGAAGATATCAAGTTGTTAGCTACCTGTCAACTCTGCATAGGAATGCGCTGCAAGGACAGTATAGTGAAAATACAACAGCACAGCGGGCTCAAGCACAAGAAGATACCACTCAGCTACCATGAGTCTACGCTCAGGAAGACAATGGGGCAGAAATTCGGGTCGGGGGCTTGCCGCGCGTGCAAGCCCCCGATCTGCACTTACCCGACGCGCCTGCCGTTCACCTCCAGGGATGCCTGGAATTCCTTTTTGAAAGAGTAGAATCCCGGGCAGCGTTTGACTTCACGCTGCCCAGGAGTGCAGCCAGCGCGAAGCCTGTAGCGCGCTGTGCAAGTGAGACACGCCCCTTCAGATCTCATTGTAACAGGACACGCCCCCAATGTTTCCAAGCAGCTGCAGAGAACTTTGTAGTTTCACAGCTGCAGGGAAAGTAAGTTATCTGCTATTTTATGAATGTTTTGTGAACTTTTATCAAATTTTAAAAACATTTAAATGATTTTGATGACTCTTAGATAGTTATAAAGAGAATTGAAGCTATTTAAGCATTATTTAAAGCCTTGAAAACATTCTATTAATTCTTTTCAGTTGATTAGCAAAGTGAAGTGACTGGAATGAGCACATTTCATGTGATTAAAAGAACTCAGAACTTCACTGATGATGACCTCAGCAATCTCCTCAACGAGGTGGAGGCGAGGCGCCTGCGCATCATGGGGAATGAGCAGTCGAGAGCTCCACAAAAAGGTCAGATGGCAGCGTGGTCAGAAGTTGCACAAGCTGTCAGTACGACCTCCACCATTCCACGTACAGCGGAACAATGTCACAAGAAATTCAGTGACTTGCTGCGATCTGTCAGGGTTTGTACAGTTATTACTAAAGTGTACTGTAACATTGCTTAGAATTTAAGTTAGCCAGATTTCAAAAGGCTTTCTCAATGCATTTACTGCTGTCAATTTACTTCTTGGTAAAGTCACCTGAGGTAGCAATAAAACTTTATGGCTTTGGGGCCAGCTCAGGGATACCTACTGTTCTCTTATCTTGATTCCATTGCTTGTAGCTGTAAAACTTCAATCAAAGATGTAAAGAAACACCCCACCCAGTCTTCAAAGCCTTCGCTCTCCATGTCAGAAATACAGCTGTGTGATTCTCTTATTTCTGGTGTAATTTCAGACTGAAAGTGCCCACAACTCCAGGGAACGCACACTCACAGGCGGTGGTGTTGCCATGCTGAGGGTTTTGGCTGAACATGAGGAACGGGTCCAGCAGATGCACGAATTTGCTAGCAATCGCCCCGTGGATGATTCTGAAACAGACATTGCTGACCTTCAATGTGAGTTGGCCTGGTCAGCTATATGTTAAAGAAGGTTAGGTGTGTGCTGAATATCTGTGATGTGGCACATCGTGCTTTACCTCAGCAAATGTTTTCTGCTTCCTTCCCACAGCTGGACAGAGTACCTCTCACACACGGGATGAGCAGTGCGTGGAGTCAGCAGCCACAGAGGACATTGGGGAAGGTTTTTCTGATGCAATGGCAACAGTTACTGAGGTGGCTGAGTTGGCTGAGGAACAGGAGCAACCTGTCCTATGTCAGCAAGTGCAGCCGGAGTGTATAGACCCTGTGTCGCTGGCCACTATCTCACCATCTCGTGGCCCTTGTGGCTCTGTGCTAGTCACTGATGACTGTAGCTCCACAGGCAGACACCATATTGACACTTCAGTGCAGGTGGGAGGAGCAGAAGTACAGCAGCACCTACAAGATGAGCAGCAAGATATTGCAGGTTTCAGGCAATTGCTGAGCTCTCTCACTGAGAAGGAAGTAGACGCTAGAGACTCTGTCAGGCAGGGAATGGAGAATATTGGCATTACACTAAATCAGATGTCATCGCAGTTTGTGGTGCTTAATGATAATTATCTTAATCAGATATCATCGCAGTTGGTGATGCTTAATGATAATTCTCTTAATCAGATATCATCGCAGTTGGTGATGCTTAATGATAATTCTCTTAATCAGATATCGCAGTTGGTGATGCTTAATGAAACTGTGATTGCACTAATTAACTCGCTTGTATCTATCACTACTGGCATAACGCTGACTCCAGCACAAATGCCCTCCCCAGGTCACAGTGCAGAGCCACTTTGGTCCCAGGAGCCAGCAGCTGCGCCAGTCATGATGCAGGGCAGCGTAGAATTGCCTCAGCAACAACCCTTTCCTCAAGCCGCTGCTGAAGAGCAGGAACAATCTGACAGGGCCCTTGCAAATAGATCTGGAGGGCTCCAGTCATGGGCAGTGAAAAGGCGCAGGAAACGTTGGAGTGTCACCTTCAGCTCACTCCGCCACCTTCAACCCTCAGTCACACAGGCCAGTTGGCAAATCGTTAAATAGTAATATTTTTCACTTTATTTAAATGTTAAATGTTTTCTTACATATTTAAATTCAAGTGTTTATTTGTGAAGGAAAGGATAGGTAACCTTATCGTTTCAGCAGTACACACAGTAATCAACGTTGAAAGAAATTAAACTTTTATTTAACTTCAAAAACTTTTACAACAAATGTTACAAAATTGTAAAATAGCTAGTTTGCACTTTGAATGTCTGTATTGCAGAAAGAAAGTAAAAATTACTGTAAAATGTTTACACTTTCTTTTCTAACAGTCACCATTTTGCACATGTTTCAAAACGTTAAAAGAAGTAGTTAGCATCTTAATATTTGTAATTTCACTAAGAATCAAACACAACTTAGTTAAACCTGTTTACAAAGTGATTTCAAAACTGTTAACGTTAACATTTTTAAATTGCATAAAATATGTCCTTAACATCCTTGAACGAAGAAAGAAAGAGAAGTAAAGACAAACTCTTTCCAAGAACACTTCCTCACTGTTCCTGTTCATAAATTTTTTTAAAGTTCATAACTGTTACTTAAAATTTACAAGTTATTCACTTTAAATATTGAAACTGAATCAGAAAAGTGTTTGATTATGCAATAAAAGGTCACTGTTTCACTTCAATATGTGACTGCTTCTGTCTTTGCCTTGCGGGGGGAGGGGTAGGTACAGGGCGTAACTACCGTGTGAAAGTGTTGGCTACCAGCAGTTCGCGAGCAGCCTTAGATTCGGTGGCACTTGGCTCCTCCCCATGAGGCCTGGCAACATGCACATTGCCATCGCCTTCATCCTCCACTTCAACAGGCAGCTGTTCCTCATTGTTAAGGGTCAGTCCTTCCTGCAGGGCAAGGTTGTGCAAAGCACAGCAGGCCAGCACAATACATGCCACTTTCTGGTGAGAGTACTGCAAGGTCACCTCTGACCTATCCAGGCGCCGGAAGCGTGATTTCAGAACTCCTATTGTCCTCTCCACCACTTGACGTGTAGTCACGTGTGCCTGGTTGTATCTGTCCTGAGCCTCATTATTGGTATTGTGGTAGGGGGTCATCAGCCATGGTTTTAGCGGGTAGACCTTGTCGCCCAATATCCATGCGGATCCTGTAGGCAATTTGCTGAGAGAATCATACAATTTAGAGTTACGGAGGACGAAGGAGTCATGATTACTTCCCCGGTGTCCTGAATAAACGTTTAGGATCCTTAGGTGCGCATCACACAATATCATTACATTCAATGAATGATACCCCTTCCTGTTAATGAATGTCACAGGTGCATCCTTGGGTGCCTTCAATGCAATATGTGTTCCATCGACGGCCCCAATCACTTTGGGGAATCCAGCAATGCGATGAAATTCTAAGGCCATCTCCTTCTGATGACGAGCGGACAAGTCATACATAATGAAATCAGAAATCCTACGGCAAATGGCTGCTGTGACCTGGTGAGTGCAGACCCTCGCAGCATTCTTGGAGATGTTGGTTATGTCGCCGGTGCCTGCTTGAAATGATCCACTTGCAAAGAAGTTCAATGCTGTGGTTACCTTCATGTTCACTGACAAGGCAGTGCGGGTCTTCGAGCGTGGCTCCAAGTCTGCCTTCAACATGTCACATAGTCGTCCAATTGCCTCTTCACTGAAGTGCAGCCGCCTGATACACAACTCCTCGGACAGCATTTCAAATGATCGCCTCTCCCTGTAAACTCTGCGGGGTGGGTAGTTGTTCCTTCTGATCAAGAGGCGTTCATGGTTCCTCAATTTTCTACGTTGCTCCCTGGCATTCCTATTTCTTTGAAGCAAATACACAAATAGCATCACGGCAAAATTTCTACAACAGGGCATGTTCCTCGCTCACAGGACTACTCCTCACACAGACGTACCTGTACGGAGTAAATGGAAATAGTTGTTACACTTATTTTAATAAACTGAGTGCCTATAACATCAACTCGGCCTATGACAGGAAGCATGCTTTAACGGCTTGCAAACGCATCCTTTCCGCCTGATGAATATCACAGGCCTACATCTTTTTCTAAATTGCAGAAATTCATTATTACATAAATACATTCATCCACGTACTGAAAGGAATACATACATAAATGCACATCCTAAATGGAAAATATACAGACACACATACAATCATAAATACATACTTACTAAATATTACTGATGACAATTTCATTTTGTAAGCATTTTATTATTTTTAAAACATTAAATTTCACGTTTTATAAAAATAAATTCAATGAGGCCTTGGCCACAACCACAATTGCTCCTTCTAACTACAGTACTGAAAACCCGTTTTAAACAAATTTTTTTTTTAAAACTTACCTCAGCCTTTCTTAAAATAACTTTCCTCCCTTTCCCAAACAGAAATTGAGTGACTTTCAGAAGCTCCACGATGACAGACTTCTTCCTCCGTAGCTTCTCGATAGTTCTACTCCTGCTTTTTTCATGTGTAAGTTGTCAGGACTTACCCTCACTGAATCCATGAATGAAATCGACGAAGTTCACTGCGCACACGCTGCCTGTGCAGTCGCACGCGCTGTGCCTCTGAACCCCTTCATTCAGAGGACTGGAAATGCCGGTTTTCCCCGCATGCGCTGTGCATGCTGAAAACAGGCATTTCCTCCGGCCAGACACGTGAGTACCCCGACCGTACTCATGCGTTCAGAGAGGAATTACTGGGCCATTATACCATAGAGGACGTCGACCAGCCAACCGAGAAGCATGAGCCTCTTCGAGCAAATGATGCCAAGTCACATTCCTCTAAAGCATCCTCTAGATCATCCCGGCTGTCCAGCAGATCGTCGTCATCGACAGCTTCTGCAGCCGCCAAAGCACATGCTAAGGCAAAAACTGCCCAGGCTCAATTGTCCTTCGCTGAAAAAGAAGCTAGTGTGATGAAACAGAGAGCTGACCTCGACGCTAGTGTGATGAAGCAGAGAGCTGACCTCGACTCCAGTCTCCACATTATCCAAAGCCAGAGAGCTGCTGCTTCCGCTGAAGCTGCAGCTGCAGCTTATGAAGAAGGTGAGGAGAATGAAGGCGGGAAGCACAGCTATGAACCATATGTTCTAGAACAGCCCCTCAGTCAAGTGCAATGTACAAGTGAGTATGTCCAACAACACTCCAAATTGTTCTTCAAGGAAGCATCATCGAAACACAAGCCAGCAGACTCATAAGAGAACATAAGAAATAGGAGCAGGAGTAGGCCAATCGGCCCCTCGAGCCTGCTCCACCATTCAATAAGATCATGGCTGATCTGATCCTAACCGCCAATCTACTATCACAGAACCATCTCCTGAATCTAACAGAATTAGACACACGAAATAGGAGCAGGATCAGGCTACACGGCCCCTGGGCCCACTCCGCTAACTATAGGGCCATGACCGATCTGAACCTAGACTCATGTCAAAATTCCTGCCCGCTCCCCATAACACTTAATTCCCTTTACTTCTAGGAAACTGTCTATTTCTGGTTTAAATTATGTAATGATGTAGCTTCTACAGCTTTTTGGGGCAGCATATTCCATGGACCTACCACCCTCTGAGTGAAGTAGTTCCTCCTCATCTGAATTTTGAAAGAGCAGCCCCTTATTCTAAGACTATGCCCACTAGAAACATAGAAACATAGAGATAGGAACAGGAGTAGGCCATTCGGCCCTTCGAGCCTGCTCCGCCATTCAATGAGATCATGGCTGATCTTCGTCTGAGATCTTAGCTGATCTTACCAGTTTAGTACCCCGTCCCCGCCTTTTCTCCGTAACCCTTAATCCCCTTAGCCTTCAGAAATATATCCAATTCTCTCTTGAAAATATTTATTGAATTAGCCTTCGCAGCCCTCTGTGGCAGGGAATTCCACAGGCTCACCACTCTTTGAGTGAAGAAATTCTTCCTCATCTCTGTTTTAAATGATTTGCCCGCTATTTTTAGACTGTGGCCCCTGGTTCTGTGCTCCCCGGCCATTGGAAACATTCTCTCTGAATTCAGCCTGTCCAGGCCTGCCATAATTTTATATGTTTCGATGAGATCCCCTCTCAATCTTCTAAACTCCAGTGCGTACAAGCCCAAACTATTTAATCTCTCTTCGTAGGTCATTCCCGCCATTCCAGGTATCAGCCTGGTGAATCGCCGTTGCACTCTTTCCATGGCAAGAACATCCTTCCGCAGATGGGGCGACCAAAACTGTACACAATACTCCAGATGCGGTCTCACCAGCACCTTGTACAGCTGTAGTAAGGTATCCCTATTCCTATACTCGAACCACCTTGATATGAAGGCCAACATACCATTTGCCTTCTTAATCGCCTGTTGCACCTGCATGCTCTCCTTCAGTGACTGGTGCACAAGAACACCCAGGTCCCTCTGCACTTCCCCATCTCCCAATCTATTGCCATTTAGATAATAATCTACCCTCCTGTTTTTACCCCCAAAGTGGATAACCTCGCATTAATTCACATTATAGTGCATCTGCCACGTATCCGCCCATTCCCCCAACCTGTCCAAATCGCACTGTAGCCTCCTGACATCCTCATCAGAGCCCACCCCTCCTCCTAGTTTAGTGTCGTCAGCGAATTTGGAAATATTGCATCCAATTCCCTGATCCAGATCATTTATATATATTGTGAACAGCTGGGGTCCCAGGACAGATCCTTGCGGCACCCCGCTGGTCACTGCCTGCCACTCCGAAAACGAGCCGTTTATTCCAACTCTCTGTTTTCTATCCGCCAGCCAGTTCTCTATCCACGTTAATACTTTGCCCCCAATCCCATGAGCCTTAATTTTGCATGATAATCTTTTGTGTGGAACCTTATCGAAGGCTTTCTGGAAGTCAAGGTACACCACATCCACTGGCTCTCCCCCATCTATTTTACCAGTTACTTCCTCAAAAAATTCCAGCAGATTAGTCAAACACGATTTACCCTTTGTAAATCCATGTTGACTCTGTCCGATCCTTTCCCCATTTGTCAAGTGCTCCGCTATTTTATCCTTAATAATGGACTCTAGCATTCTGCCCACAACCGATGTAAGGCTTACTGGTCTATAATTCCTTGTTTTCTCTCTAACCCCCTTTTTAAATATTGGGGTAACATGAGCTACCCTCCAATCCACGGGTACTGTTCCCGAGTCAATGGAGTTCCGGAAGATGATCCTTAGAGCATCTGCTATCTCCAGGGCCACCTCCTTAAGTACCCTAGGATGTAGTTTATCAGGCCCCGGGGATTTGTCGGCCTTCAGTCCCCTCAACTTAACCAACACCATATCCCTAGAGATACTAATTTCTGTCAGCTCCTCCCTCTCATTAGTCCCTATGTTTGCCGATATTCCTGGGAGGTTATTTGTGTCCTCCTTTGTGAATACAGAAACAAAGTATGAGTTTAATTGGTCTACCATTTCCTTATTCTCCATTATATATTCTCCCGAATCGGACTGCAAGGGTCCGACTTGGGATTTTACCAGTCTTTTCCTCCTGATATACCGATAAAAGCTTTTGCAGTCTGTCTTTATGTTTGCTGCAAGTTTACTTTCGTATTCTATTTTCCCCTTCCTGATTAATCCCTTTGTCCTCTTTTGCTGTATCCTGTACTGCCCCCAATCTTCCGGTCTGGTGCTTTTTTTTGCCAGTTGATATGCCCTTTTTTTTGATTTTATGCTGTCCCTAATTTCCCTCGTTATCCACGGTTGAGTCACCTTTTTAGGTTTATTTTTATGCCAAACCGGTATAAACATGTTCTGGAATTCTTCCATTCTATCTTTGAATGCTTGCCATTGTCTATCCACTGTCAATCCCCCCAGAAACACCACCCAATCAATCTTACCCAATTCCCGTCTCATACCCTCGTAATTCCCTTTATTTAAGTTCTGGACCTTAGTCTCTGATTCAATTTCCTCACTCTCCATCTCGACTGAGAGCTCGATCATATTATGATCGCTCTGACCCAAGGGGCCTCGTACAAGAAGATTGCTGATAAGTCCCTTCTCATTGCACAATACCCAGTCTAAAATGGCCTGATCTCGAGTCGGCTCCTCGACATATTGGTCCAGATAACCGTCCCGAAAACATTCCAGGAATTCCTCCTCCTCAGAATTTTTACTAATTTGGGTAGTCCAATCAATATGTAAATTAAAGTCACCCATGATGACAGCTGTGCTCTTATCGCACGCTTCTCTAATTTCCCTTTTTATGCCTTCCCTCACTTCCATATTACTATTTGGAGGCCAAAATATCACACCCACTAACGTTTTCCTCCCCTTGCTATTTCTCATTTCTACCCATACAGATTCCGTTTCATCCGAGTTAATATCCTTCCTTTCCATTGCATTAATCCCCTCCTTTACCAGCAATGCTACCCCACCTCCCCTACCTTTTTGCCGATCCTTCCTAAATATTGCATATCCCTGGATGTTAAGTTCCCAGCCTTGCCCACCCTGCAGCCACGTTTCTGTAATCCCAATCAAATCATACTTGTTTACCTCTATTTCCACAACTAATTCATCCACCTTGTTCCTAGTTCTAGTTTCACCCATCATCGGGTACATCCTCCCCGCATCCAACCGAACAACCCCTTCACAATCTTATATATTTCAAAAAGATCGCCTCTCATTCTTCTGAACTCCAATGAGTAGAGTCCCAATCTACTCAACCTTTCCTCATATGTCCATCCCCTCATCCCCGGGATTAAACGAGTGAACCTTCTTTGTACTGACTCGAGAGCAAGTATGCCTTTTCTTAAGTATGGACTCCAAAACTGTATGCAGCATTCCAGGTGCGGTCTCACCAATACCTTGTACAAATGAAGCAATACGTCCCTATTTTTATATTCTATCCCCCTAGCAATAAAATCCAACATTCCATTGGCCTTCTTAATCACATGCTGCACCGGCATACTAACCTTTTGAGTTTCGTGCACCAGGACCGCCAGATCCCTTTGTACTTCAGTACTTTCCAGTTTCATGCCATTAAGACAATAACTTGCTCTACGATTTTTCCTGACAAAGTGCATAACCTCACACTTTCCAGTATTGTATTCCATCTGCCAAATCTCTGCCCACTTACTTTGCCTGTCTATGTCCGCTTGCAGGTTTTTTATGTCCTCCTCACTCACTACTTTCCCTGCCATCTTAGTGTCATCTGCAAACTTTGATATGTTACACTCGGTCCCCTCCTCCAAATAGTTAATATAGATTGTGAAGATTTGGGGACCCAGCACTGACCCTTGCGGAACACCACTAGTTACTGTTTGCCAGTCTGAGAATGAACTATTTATCCCAACTCTCTGCCTTCTATTAGATAGCCAATCCTCTATCCATGCCAGAATATTACCCCCAATCCCGTGATTTATTATCTTAAGCAATAATCTTTTGTGTGGCACCTTGTCTAATGCCTTTTGGAAGTCTAAATACACTACGTCCACTGGTTCCACTTTATCCACCCTATATGTTACTTCCTCAAAGAACTCCAGCAAATTTGTCAAACATGACTTCCCCTTCATAAAACCATGCTGACTTTGTCCTATTAAATTATGTTTATCCAAATGTCCTGTTACTGTCTCCTTAATAATGGACTCCAAAATTTTACCTACCACAAACGTTTGGCTAACTGGCCTATAGTTTCCAGCCTTCTGTGTACTGCCCTTCTTAAATAAGTGTGTTACATTAGCAGTTTTCCAGTCTGCCGAGACCTTTGCTGAGTCCAGGGAATTTTGGATAATTATTACCAATGCATCCACAATCCCTACCGCCACTTCCCTCAAGACCCTTGGATGTAATCTATCAGATCCAGGTGATTTGTCCGCCTTGAGTCCCACTATTTTACCGAGTACCACTTCCTTAGTGATTTTGATCGTGTTTAGCTCCTCCCCCCCATAGCCCCCTGTTTGTCCAGCGTTGGGATATTCTTAGTGTCCTCTACTGTAAAGACTGATACAAAATATTCATTCTGTGTTTTTGCCATCTCAATATTTCCCACCATTAATTTCCCGCTCTCATCCTCTAAGGGAGCAACATTTACTTTAGCCACCCTTTTTCTTCTTATATAAATATAAAAACTCTTACTATCTGTTTTTCTATTTTTTGCTAATTTACTTTCATATTTTATCTTCCCTTTCTTAATCAAACTTTTTATTATTTTTTGCTGTCTTTTAAAGTTTTCCCAATCCTCTATCCTCCCACTAGATTTGGCTACCTTATATGCTCTTGTTTTTAGTCGAATACTATCCTTAATTTCTTTACTTAGACACGGATGGCTGTCTTTTCTTTTACAACCTTTTCTTCTCAGTGGAATATATATTTTTTGGAAGTTGCAAAATAACTCCTTAAATGTACACCACTGATCATGTATCGTCTTACCCTTTAATCTATTTTCCCAATCCACTCTACTCAATTCCGCTCTCATACCTTCATAGTCTCCTTTATTCAAGCTTAGCACACTTGTTTGAGATCCAACATTCTCACCCTCTCATTGAATATGGAATTCAACCATGTTATGGTCACTCATTCCAAGGGGATCCTTTACTAGGACATTTTTAATTAATCCTGTCTCGTTACAAAGGACCAGATCTAAGGTTCCTTGCCCCCTGGTCGGTTCATTACATACTGCTCAAGAAACCCATCCCTAATACACTCAATGAACTGATCCTCAAGGCAGCCCTGCCCAATTTGATTTGTTCAATTAATATGATAGTTAAAATCCCTCATAATTACAGATGTTCCCTTATTACAAGCCTCAACTATTTCCTAATTGATACTCCGTCCAACAGAGTTGCAACTGTTCGGAGGCCTATAGACTACGCCCACTCGTGTTTTTTTCCCCTTATTGTTCCTTATCTCCACCCAAACTGTTTCATTATCCTGATCTATTGACCCAAAAGCAATTCTCTGTATTACAGTGATTCCTTCCTTTATTTACATAGCCACCCCACCTCCCTTTCTTTCCTGCCTGTCATTCCTCATCGTTAAGTAACCTGCAGCCATGTTTCTGTAATGGCCACAAAATCATACCCATATGTAGTGATTTGTGCCATTAACTCGTCTATTTTGTTATGAAAGCTACGTGTATTCAGATAGAGAACTTTCAAATATGTTTTGTGACACTTAGTTCCTGCTTTTGCCCTTTTTATTACTTTACCTTTTACTCCATACCTTCTGCCCCTTCCTGACACGCTCTGGTATTTAATTTCCCCACTGCTACCTAAGTGTATGATCTTCTCTGTTGTCATTTTTATTATTTGATCTCTAGGAACCTCCCCCCCACTGGGTAATTAAAGACCCTCTCTACAGCCCTAGTTATATGATTCGCCAGGACTCCAGTCCCAGCACTGGCCAAGTGAAGCCCGTCCCAACGGAACAGCTCCCTCCTGCCCCAGTGCTGGTGCCAGTGTCCCAGGAAGCACAACCCATTTCTCCCACACCAGTCTTTGAGCCACGCATTTAACTCTCTAATTTTATTTGTCCTAGCCAAATTCACTCGTGTTACCCTTGAGGTTCTGTTTTTTAATTTGACCCCTAGCTGCTCATACTCCTTTAACAGTACCGGCTTCCTAGTCCTATCTACGTCGTTTGTACCAACATGGACCACGACAACTGGGTCCACCCCCTCACACTGCAAGTTTATTTCCAGCCCAGAGGAGATGTCCTTAACCCTGGCACCGGGTAGGCAACAAAGCCTTCGGGAATCTCGCTCTCGTCTGCAGAGAACTCTATCTATCCGCCTAATAATTTACACCCTACCACTACAACATTTCTATTTACTCCCCACTGTTGAATGGCCCCCCGTTCCACGGTGCTGTGGCCAGGGTGCTCGTTCTCCCTTCAGTCTCTGCTCCCGTCCCCACAGGGAGGAAAAACCTCGAACCTGTTGGACAAGAGCAAGGGCTGCGGCTCCTCCAACACTACCTCCTGGATCCCCGTACCTGCCTCACTCGTAGTCACAGCGTCCTGTCCCTGACCATGGGCTATATCTGAATTAATTAACTTCATAGGTGTGACCACCTCCTGAAACACAGAATCCAGGTACTTCTCCCTCTCCCTGATGTGTCACAGTGTCTGAAGCTCAGACTCCAGCTCATCAACACGGAGCTGGAGTTCCTGTAGCAGCAGACAATAGTCACAGATGTAATCACCGTGAGCCTCAATGGGGTCCACCGGCTCCCACATCTTGCAACAGTAACACATCACTTGCTCCATTCTATGCAATTGATTAAATTTTTTATTGTTAGTTATGGACACCCTCTGCCCAATTATAGATGCTAGTATCCCTTTTAATTATTTGGATTTAAATTAAATCAATCCCTCTAATTACACCAGTTAAATGGTTTACCAGCAGTCACTCTGCACCAGAAAGGCCTTATTAACAACAACCCACAGAGTTAAAGTTTGAAAAGAGCAACCAGCACCCCACTTACCCTAACTCACACTTACCCAAACACACAGCACTCTCTGCTGACTCGCACTCAGTGATTGCTCGCACTAGGACTGGTCTTTTTATACTGTTTGTACAAAAAACATCCAGGTATCTCGACGCAGAACCAGCTACACAGCACAATAACAAACAGCCTGTTTTCGGAGACACTGAGCTTAAAAGAGAAGAAGCAAGTAAGACTTACCTGCAGAGACCTCCACAGCACTCGGCCAATCCAGCCAAGGAGTCCTTAACTGAGCCGCAAATGCACAAGAGCTCGCTAGGTATCTCATCCGCCGAGAATTGTTAAGTTCAGGTCTTCTAGAATTTGATGACCGTCCTGAAAATTATTGGTCATGGAAAGTGTCCTTCCTGAGTACCACCAAGGACTTGAATCTGTCAGCCAGAGAAGAACTAGATTTGATGAAAAAGTGGCTCGGAGATGATTCGTCAGAACAGGCGAGGAGAATTCGCTCAGCGCACGTCGCAACCCCACAGCAGGCCTCAACCTGGTTTGGCAATGTCTCGAAGACTGTTATGGGACACCAGAAGTCATTGAACACGCACTACTTAAGAAGATTGAGGACTTTCCGAAGCTAACCAACAAAGATAATGTCAAGCTTCGAGAACTGGGTGACATTCTCCTCGAACTGGAGTGTGCTAAGGGACAAGGCTACCTGACAGGCCTCTCGTACTTGATAAAGCTCGTGGGGTAACCCCAATAGTGGAAATGCTCCCCTTCAACCTTCAAGAGAAATGGATAGCTAAGGGATCCAAGTACAAGGACGAGTACAGAGCGGCATTTCCTCCCTTCACTCTCTTCTCCAGGTTCGTCCAACAACCGGCAAATGTGAGGAATGATCCAAGTTTCACTTTCTCCATCTCCTGCAGTCACGCTCCTTCGAGAACAGAGAAACCCACAAAGCATAGCAACAAAGCCTCTGTGAGCATGCACAAAACAAAGGTTCCAGCCGAACCCTCAGTCAACCAATCCAGTTCTGCTGGGAATAATGTGGATGATCCAGATCGTCAGTGTCCAATACACAAGAAGCCCCACCCACTCAAAAAGTGTCGAAGCTTTAGAGGCAAGCCTATTGATGAGCGCAAATTATACCTGAAAGTGAATCGCATCTGCTTCAGGTGTTGTGGGTCGATTCTGCACATGGCAAAAGACTGCAAGGTGACAATCAAGTGCTTCGAGTGCAACATTGAAAAACACATCGCAGCCCTGCATCCAGGTCCTTCTTCGACCACCAAGAGTGCTGCTGTTGACAAAGAGGATAGCGGGGAGCAAAGTGAAATCGCATCTTCATCAGTCACCTCCAAGTGTACAGAGATTTGTGGAAATGCAAGCAGCCCACGCTCATGCTCCAAAATCTGCTTGGTTAAAGCATATCATGCAGGGAGAAAGGAGAAGGCAATCAAGATGTATGCAGTGCTTGATGAGTAAAGTAACAAGTCTCTAACGAAGACAGAATTCTTCAATCTCTTTGAAGTCAAGGCCAGTGCAGCTCCAGGCACGCTGAAAATGTGTTCATGGCCAACAGAGACTATGGGTAGGACAGTTGGCAACTTCATGATCGAGTCCATGGATAGGAAACTACAGCTTACCCTCCCCAACTTAATTGAGTGTGGCAAGATGCCAGATGATAGGACGGAAATTCCCTCCCCAGAGGTCGCATGCCATCAGCCCCACCTACAGCCAGTTGCCAACAAGATTCCAGCTGTGGACCCGGACGCTCCAATCCTTCTGCTCTTGGGAAGAGACATCTTAAGGGTGCACAAGGTGCATGAGCAAATCAACGGGCCCCACAATGCTCCTTATGTGCAGCGGCTTGACCTGGGATGGGTCCTCATGGGTGGAGCTTGCCTGGGAACAGTCCACAAACCAGCGGATGTCAACGTCTATAAAGCAAACGTGCTGCACAACGGTCGCACATCCTTTCTCAGCCCATGTCCAAACAGGGTCCAGGTAAAGGAAGACTACAATGGCATGACGCAGCATCATAGGTCAACCTCCTCTGTCTGTGAGGAAGAGGCAGGCCTCACTGTGAGCATAGACAGCCTAGGATGCTCAGTGTTTGAAAGGTCCAAGGATGATGACAAACCAGCACTATCCATGGATGACAAATCTTTCCAAACCATCATGGATGAGGAGGTTTACCAGGACGATGGACACAGCTGGGTGGCACCCTTACCATTTCGCTCTCCTAGACGCCGTGTTCCAAGCAACAGGGAACAAGCTATGAAGCACTTGTGCTCACTCAGGAGAACACAGCAGAAAAGGCTAGAAATGAAGGGCCATTACATAGAGTTCATGCAGAAGATGCTGGACAACGACCAAGCCTAGCCTGCTCCACATTTGGAGGAAGGTAATGAACACTGGTACCTGCCAACATTCGGTGTTGTATCACCCACAAAAGCCGGACCAGTTACGAGTTGTGTTCGATTCAAGTGCTGAATGTGAAGGAGTGTCTCTGAACGATGTACTCCTCAGCGGCCCAGACTTGAACAACACCTTGTTGGGAGTTCTTTTGTGTTTCAGGAAATAATATGTAGACCTGACAGCAGATGTGCAGCGACTGTTTTATTGCTTTGTCTTCTGAGAAGACCACAGGGACTATCTCCGCTCCCTCTGGCATGAGGACAACGACATCAACAAGAATGTGGTGGAGTACAGGATGAAGGTCCACGTGTTTGGAAACAGCCCTTCACCTGCTGTGGCCATCTACTGCATTATGCGAGCCGCTCAGAAAGATGAGCAAGAATATGGCTCCGATGCAAAGCATTTTGTTGAGAGACAGTTCTATATTGACGATGGTCTCACCTCGGTTACCACACCTGAAAAAGCAATAGATCTACTGACATGAACCAGAGAGATGTTGGCAGAGTCCAACCTGAGACTACACAAGGTAGCATCGAACAGTGGACAGGCTATGGAGGCCTTCCCTGCAGAGGACCGTGCTAAGGATCTGAAGGATTTGCACCTGGGAGTGTATCCTCTCCCCCTTCAACGGTGCCTGGGGCTCTCCTGGAACCTGGAAACAAACAGCTTCACATTCCTGCTGTCCCGTGAGGAAAGGCCATTCACACGGAGAGGTGTCCTGTCCACAGTAAACAGTTTGTACGACCCTTTGGGGTTCGTAGCTTCAATAACAATGCAATGAAAAGCATTGGTACGGGAACTCTCATCTGATCAGAGTGAGTGGGATGCTCGGCTCCTCCCAGAAAAAGGAGCAAAATGGAACCTATGGAAGGAGTCCTTGAAGGCTCTCGAAGACCTGCACATAGAGAGGTGCTATATTCCAGTCTCGCTGTCTTCAACACAGAGAAGAGAGCTATGCATCTTCTCAGACGCTTCCACAGTAGCAATAGGAGCTGTGGCCAACTTGAGAGCAGCTGACACTGACGGGAAATACCATGTTGGCTTTGTTAAGGGGAAGTCCAAGTTGGCCCCTCGGCCTGCCCACACCATTCCATGTCTCGAGCTTTGTGCAGCTGTGCTGGCTGTTCAGCTGTAGGAGTTGATCAGAGACGAGATTGACATCGATGTGGGCGCTGTCAAGTTCTTCACGGACAGCAAGATTGTACTTGGTTACATCCACAACTCCACAAGAAGATTTTATGTGTATGTTTCCAACCGGGTGACTCGTATCAGACGATCCACTCACCCTGATCAGTGGTGTTATCTCTCCACAGACCTGAACCCTGCAGACCATGCTACCAGGTCTATACCAGCAGCACACCGACAGCAAAGCAGTTGGTTCTCGGGCCCCTCTTTCCTGTCTCCTGTCAACACAGAGGAGACTCCTGAGTGCAATCTCTTCACCCTTGTGGAGCCTGAAGCTGATACTGATATTCGGCCTGAAGTTACGACTCTGGTCACCAAAGCCTCAGAATCTCAGTTGGGCTCACAACACTTTGAGCGATTCTCAAGCTGGAGAACACGATGTCGAATCACAGCCCGACTCATTCATGTTGCAGCATCCTTCAAGGGGAATTCTGACAATGTAGAATGCAAAGGATGGAAATGTTCTAAAGAAGTATCCAGCAAAAGTGAGCTTTCACAAGCCAAAGGTGTGATCATTCGCTCTGCCCAGCATGATGTCTTCAAGGAGGAACTCAAATGTCTTGAAGAGGGACAGACATTCCTCAAGCAAAGCCCACTTAAGAAGCATAACCCAGTTACAGATGAAGATGTTTTGCTTCGGGTCGGAGGTCGCATATCATCCGCAGACTTGTCAAGAGAAGAAAAGCACCCTCTGATCATCCCACGCACCCATCACATTGCCACACTGCTCGTGAGATACTATCATGAGCAAGTGGCTCACCAAGTATGGCACATAACAGAAGGAGCTATCCGAACAGCCGGATACTGGATAATCGGGAGCAAGCGCTGGGCGGTGCTCTTTACGTGCATGTCTACCACAGCTGTGCACATTGAGGTGATTGAATCCATTTCAACAGACAGCTTTATCAATGCACTTAGGAAGTTTTCTCAATCCGTGGTCCAGCCAAACTTCTCCGCCCTGACAGAGGGACTAACTTCGTGTGTGCCTGTAAGGAGTTGGACATCCACACGGACGATGTTGTGCTACGAAGCTACCTCCAAAAGAAAGGATGCGCGTGGGTGTTTAACCCCCCGCATTCATCCCACATGGGTGGTTCATGGGAGAGGCTCATCGGTGTTGCCAGGCTTATCTGAATGCTATGCTGCTTCGGACGGGACCCACTCGTCTCACACACGACGTCTTGAGCACTCTGATGGCTGAAGTCATGGTAATCATGAATGCAAGACCCCTGGTGCCGGTGTCCACCGACCCAGGCATGCCTGCAGTCCTCCCCCCAGCGATGCTCCTGACACAAAAGCTGAGTGCTATTTCAGCCCCCTCTGGAAACTTCGACATGGCTGAGCTGCAAGGGAAGCAGTGGAAGCAAGTCCAGTGACTTGCAGACACTTTTTGGAAGAGATGGAAAGGAGAGTATTTGTCCACCCTACAGAGCCGTAGGAAATGGACAGAAGACAAGCCAAATGTCAAAGTGGGAGATGTTGTCTTGCTGAAAGACAGCCAAGCACACAGAAATGCATGGCCAGTGGGACTGGTTTTCAAAACTCTGCCCAGCAGGGACAAGAAGGTCCGCAAAGTGGAGGTGAAGATTGTCAAGGAGGGGACTGTCAAAGTGTTTCTGAGCCCAGTCTCAGAGATCGTAGTCCTCCTTTCTGAAGAAACCTAGAGAAACGATTCTGAGTATGTTTGCAGCCAACGGACGTTTTCTTTAGGTTTTATTTTGTATCTGTAGTGGTACAATGGAATTATACCAAGCGGGGAGTGTGCTGCCTTCCTTTAGGAATGTATGTTAGTTTTCAAGTTAATTCAGTGGTTTAATTAATTTGGGTCATTCCCATTGTCTGCCGCCACCTAGTGGATATTTGGTACCTAGCAAGTGCAGTAAAGTGCAGTAAAGTAAAGTGATGTAAAGTAAATTGCTGTAGATCACAAGACATGCAGCTGGACACATGGTGTTGCAAGTTATTTTCCTGTTACGTTTCGGCCTTGGACACTATTTGTCTGTAAGTATTTGAGAGTGTTAGAGATGATAAGTGTACACTTTTTTTGCAGAAAATGTTTAGTTTGTAACCTTTCTCTGCAAGCAAACCTACACAGCTAGCTGTGAATTGCTCGCTCTCTGTATCTAACTTGTCAGCTTGTAGCTGTATTTTGATGCACTATGTACAGGGGTAATTTAAAGTGAATGTAATAGAATGCTTTTCAGTTTGCTAAATGTATGTTCACAGTAAGCTGTGTTTTCACGTGTTTTTGTAAGTTACATGCCAAATGTACTGTGTTGCTCATGCTTACCTAAATTTGTGTATGCATATCAGTTATGTGCTTGTGTACTAATGTATGCTTCCACTTCTTTATTGTATTTCAGTTTCAGAGGCAGAATCTTTCAGTAAAGTTTACAAGAAAAGTCAAGCCTTGTGATTTTTATGGGAAGATATCAAGTTGTTAGCTACCTGTCTAGCTCTGCATAGGAACGCGCTGCAAGGGCAGTATACAGACAGCTCCATTCACAGACTCAGACAGCACAATACACAGACCGAGGGAACACATTTCACAGACTCAGAAAGTTCAATTCACAGACCGAGGCTTCTCAATTCAAAGACGCAGACAACTCATTTCGCAGACCCAGAGTGCTCCATTTACAGTCCAGGCAGCTCGTTACACAGATTGGAATGCTCCATTCACAGACTCAGATAGCTCATTTCACAAACTCAGACATCCCCATTCACAGACTCAGACAGCTGCGTTCACAGATGCACAAACATCATTTAACAGACTCAGACAGCTGCGTTCACAGACTCAGAAATAGCATTTCACAGACCCACACAGTTCCATTCGCAGAATCAGAGAGCTCCATTCACAGTCCCAGAAAGCTGCATTCACAGCCTCAGAAAGCTAATTTCACAGAACCAGACAGCTGCATTTGGATAAACATAATGTAATAGGACAGAGTCAGCATGGTTTTACGACGGGGAAGTCATGTTTGACAAATTTGCTCGAATTCTTTGAGGATGTAACATACAGGGTGGATAAAGGGGAACCAGTGGATGTAGTGTGTTTGGACTTCCAAAATGCATTTGACAAGGTTCCACACAAAAGATTACTGATCAAGATAAAAAAATCACGGGATTGGGGGTAATATACTGGCATGGGTGGAAGATTGGCTATCTAACTGAAAACAAAGAGCTGGGATGAATGGTTTGTTCTCGGGCTGGCAATCAGTAACTGGTGGTGTTCCGCAGGGCTCAGTGCTGGGAACCCAACTCTTTACAATCTATATTAATGATTTGGAGGAAGGGACCGAGTGCAACATATCCAAGTTTGCCGATGATACAAAGATAGGAGGGAAAGCAGTGAGTGAGGAAGACATAAAAAACCTGCAAAAAGACATAGACAGGCTAAGTAAATGGGCAGAGATTTGGCAGATGCAATATAATGTTGGAAAGTTTGCGGTTATGCACTTTGGCAGAGAAAATCAAAGAGCAAGTTATTATCTAAATGGAGAGAAACTGCAAAGTGTTACAGTACAAAGGGACCTGGGGGTCCTGGTGCAGCAGGTGATCTTGAAGGCCAATGGAGTCTTGGCTTTTATTGCAAGGGGGATGGAGTATAAAAACAGGGAAGTCTTGCTGCAGTTATACAGGGTATTGTTGAGGCCACATCTGGAATACTGCGTGCAGTTTTGGTTTCCATATTTAAGTAAAGATATACTTGCTCTCGAGGTGATTCAGTGAAGTTTCACTCGGTTGATTCCAGAGATGAGGGGGTTGACGTATGAGGAAAGGTTGAGTAGGTTGGGACTCTACTCATTGGAGTTCAGAAGAATGAGAGGCAATCTTATCGAAACATATAAGATTGTGAGGGGGCTTGAATGGGTGGATGTGGTGAGGATGTTTACACTGATGGGTGAGACTAGAACTAGGGGGCATAATCTTAGAATAAGGTGCTGCCCTTTCAAAACTGAGATGAGGAGAAACTTCTTCACTCAGAGGGTAGTAAGTCTATGGAATTTGCTACCCCAGAGAGCTGTGGAAGCTGCAACATTAAATAAATTTAAAATGGAGATAGACATTTTCCTAGCAGATAAAGGAATTAGGGGTTACGGGGAGAGGGCAGGGAAGTGGACATGAGTCTAGATTCAGATCAGCCATTATCCTATTGAATGGTGGTGCAGGCCCGAGGGGCCGTATGGCCTACTCCTGCTCCTTTTTCTTATGTTCTTATGTTATTATGCCCTTATTCACAGATAAGAAAGCTCAATTCACCGACCCAGAAAGCTCCATTCACAGAAGCTGAAAGCTCATTTCATAGATCCAGACAGGTCCATTCACAGACTCAGACAGCTCATTTCACAGACCCAGACAGGTCCATTCAAAGACTCAGACAGCTAATTTCACAGACCGAGACAGCTCCATTCACCGTCACAGACATCTCAATTCAAAGACTCAGAGAGCTCATTTCACAGGCCCAGACAGCTCCATTCAGGGACCCAGAAAGCTCCTTTCACATACCCAGACCGCCCCATATAGAGGCCCAAAAAAATCATTTCATAGACTCAGAGACGTCCATTCACAGACCCAGAAATCACAATTTCAAGAGCCAGACAACACTCTTCACAGACCCAGCTCCATTCACAAACACATACAGCTCCATTCACAGACTCAGAAAGATCCATTCGCAGATCCAGACAGGTCCATTCACAGATCCAGACATCTCATTTCACAGACATAGACATCTGCATTCACAGACTGAGACGTCACAATTCAAAAACTCTGACAGATCATTTCACGGACCCAGACAGCGCCATTCACAGACCCAGACAGCACCATTCACAGACCCAGACAGCACCATATACAGACACAAACACCTCATTTCACAGACTCAGATATCTCCATTCACAGACACAGACATCTCAATTCACAGTATCAGAAAGCTAATTTCACTGACCCAGAGAGTTCCATGCAAAAACTCAGAAAGCTAAATTCACAGTACCAGACAGCTCCATTCACATATTCAGAATGCTCGTTTCATATACCTAGACAGCTCCATTCACAGACTCAGGCAGCTCCATTCACAGACCCAGACAAGGCATTTCACAGACAAAGAGAGCTCCATTCAAAGAATCAGACAGTTCCATGCATAGACCCAGACAACTCATTTCACAGACAAAGATATATCCATTCACAGACCAAGAATGCTCCATCCACAGATCCAGACAGCTCAATTCAAATACCCAGTCTGCTCATTTCACAGACCCAGACAGCTCCATTCAGGGACCCAGAAAGCTCCATTCACATACCCAGACCGCCCCATATAGAGACCCAAAGAAACATTTCACAGACTCAGACACGTCCATTCACAGACGCAGAATTCACAATTTCAAGACCAAGACAACACTTTTCACAGACCCACCTCCATTCACAAACACAGACTGCTCCATTCACAGACTCAGAAAGCTTCATTCACAGATGCAGACATCTCCATTCACAGACACATACAGCTCCACTCACAGACTCAGAAAGATCCATTTGTAGATCCAGACAGCTCCATTCACAGACACAGACAACTCATTTCACAGACACAGACATATGCATTCACAGACCCAGACGTCACAATTCAAAGACACTTACAGCTCATTTCACAGACCCAGATAGCGCCATTCACAGACACAGACAGCATCATTCACAGACCCAGACAGCACCATTTACAGACACAAACAACTCATTTCACTGACTCAGATAGCTCCATTCACAGACACAGACATCTTAATTCACATTATCAGAAAGCTCATTTCACTGACCCAGACAGGTCCATACAAAGACGCAGAAAGCTAATTTCACAGTAGCAGACAGCTCCATTCACATATTCAAAATGCTAATTTCATATACCTAGACAGCTCCATTCACTGACTCAGACAACTCCATTCACAGACCTAGACAACGCATTTCACAGAAAAAGAAAGCTCCATTGAAAAAATCAGACAGCTCCATGCATAGACCCAGACAACTCATTTCACAGACACAGATATCTCCATTCACAGACCTAGACAGCTCCATTCACAGATCGAGACAGTTCAATTCAAAGAACCAGTCAGGTCATTTCACAGGCCAAGATAGCTCCATTCTCAGGCACAGACAGCTCCATTCACAGACCCAGACAGCAACATATACAGAACCAGACAACTAATTTCACAGGCACAGACAGCTCCATTAACAGACTCAGACAGCTCCATTCACAGAGCCAGACTGCACTATACACAGACTCAAATAGCACATTTAAAGACCCAGGCAGCTCAATTCACAGTCTCAGGAAGCTCATTTCACAGAGCCAGACATCCCGATTCACAGGCTCAGACATCTCCATTCACAGACCCAGACAGAAGCATTCACAGACTCAGACATCTCCATTCACAGACCCAGACAACGCATTTCACTGAAATAGACAGCTCCATTCAAAGAATCAGACAGCTTCATTCATAGACCCAGACAACTAATTACACAAACTCAGATATCTCCATTCACAGAACAAGACAGCTCCATTCACAGACCCAGACAGCTCCATTCACAGACCCAGACAGCTACATTCACAGACTCAGACAGCATGATATACAGGCCGAGACAACACATTTCACAGACTCAGACAGTTCAATTCACAGACACAGACAGCACCATATACAGATCCAGACATCTCAATTCACATACTCAGGCAGCTCCATTCTCAGACCAAGTCATCTCAATTCATGTTATCAGAAAGTTCATTTCACTGACCCAGACAGCTCCATTCAAAGACTCAGAAAGCTAATTTCACAGAACCAGACAGCTCCATTCATAGATTCAGAATGATCACTTCGTAGGACTAGACAGCTCCAGTCACCGACTCAGACAGCTCATTTTACAGACCCAGAGAGCAGCATTCACAGACGCAGGCAGCTCCATTCACAGACCCAGACAACGCATTTCACAGACAACGACAGCTACATTCATAGACACAGAAGCTCAATTCAAAGACAGAGGCAGCTCATTTCACAGACCAAGACAGCTCCATTCACAGACTCAGATATCTCCATTCAAAGACCCAGACAGCTCAATTGAAAGACCCAGACAGTTCATTTCACAGACCAAGACAGCTCCATTCAGAGAACAAGACACGTCATTTCAAAGACCCAAACAGCTCATTTCACAGACCAAGACAGCTCCATTCAGAGACTCAGACAGCTCCATTCACAGACCCAGACAACTCATTTGACAGACTCAGACAGTTCCATTCACAGAACCAAACATCTCAATTCAAAGACGCAGACAACTCATTTCACAGACCCAGGCAGATCAATTCTCAGACATAGACAGCTTCATTCAAAGACTCAGAAACCTCCATTCACAGATCCAGACAGCTTCATTCACAGACCCAGATGTCTAATGTCACAGAACCAGACAGCTCCATTCAGAGACACAGACGTCTCAATTCAAGAAACCGACAGCTCATTACACAGACACAGACAGCTCAATTCACAGACACAGACAGCTCCATTCAAAGACCAAGACAACTCATTTCACAGACTGAGACAGCTCCATTCACAGAACCGGACATCTCAGTTCAAAGACCCAGTTAGCTTCATTCACAGAACAAACAGATCCATTCAAAGTCCAAGAAAACTCAACTCATAGATTCAGACAACTTAGTTCACAGACCCAGACAGCTCCATTCACAGACAGCTCCATTCACAGACTCAGAAAGCTCCATTGACAGACCAAGGCATCGCCATTCACAAACAGACAAAACATTTCCCAAACACAGATAGCTCCATTCACAGACTCAGACAGCTCCATTTACAGAGCCAGAAAGCAGGCAGCTCCATTCACATTCTCAGAAAGCTCATTTCACAGAGCGAAATATCTCGATTCAGAGACTCAGACATCTCCATTCACATACCCAGGCAGTACCATTCACAGACTCAGACAGCTCCATTCACAGACACAGGAAAAGCATTTCACAGACAAAGACAGCCCCATTCAAAGAATCAGAAAACTCCATTCATAGACCCAGACAATTCATTTCACAGATTCAGATATCTCCATTCACAGACCAAGACCGTTCCATTCACAGACACAGACAGCTCCAATCACAGACGCGGACAGCACCATATACAGACCCAGACAACTCATTTCACATACTCAGACAGTTCCAATCACAGACCGAGACATCTCCATTCACAGTCTCGGAGAGCACATTGCACAGTCACAGACAGCTACACTCACAGACACAGACAGCTCCATTCACAGTCTCAGAAAGCTACATTCACAGATACAGACTGCACAATTCACATTCCCGGAAAATTCAATTCACAGACTCAGACATCGCCATTCACAAACCAAGACAGCTCAATTGACGGACACAGACAGCTCCATTCCCAGACACAGACAACTCTTTTCACAGACACAGACATCTCCATTCACAGACCACGACGTCTCAATTCAAAGACTCTTACAGCTCATTTCACAGACGCAGACAGCGCCATTCACAGTCATAGACAGCTCCAATCACAGACACAGACAGCACCATATACAGACCCAGACAACTCATTTCACAGACACAGAGAGCTCCATTCACCGTCTCAGCAAGCTACATTCACAGATCCAGACAGCACAATTCACAGTCCCAGAAAACTCAATTCACAGACTCAGACATCACCATTCACAAACCAAGACAGCTCAATTGACGGACACAGACAGCTCCATTCCCAGACACAGACAACTCTTTTCACAGACACAGACATCTCCATTCACAGACCCAGACGTCTCAATTCAAAGACCCTTACAGCTCATTTCACAGACACAGAGAGCGCCATTCACAGTCATAGACAGCTCCATTAATAGACACAGACAGCATCATATACAGACCCAGACTACTCATTTCACAGACTCATACAGCTCCATTCACAGACCCAGACATCTCAATTCACAGTATCAGAAAGCTAATTTCACTGATGCAGACAGCTCCATTCAAAGACTCAGAAAGCTAATTTCGCAGAACCAAACAGCTCCATTCAAAGATTCAGAAAGCTTATTTCACTGTATCAGACAGCTCCATTCACATATTCAGAATGCTCATATCATAGACCTAGACAGCTCCATTCACGGACTCAGAGAGCTCATTTCAAAGACCCAGACATCTCCATTGAGAGTCTCAGACAGCTCCATTCACAGACTGAGGCAGCTCCATTCAAAGACCAAGACAACGCATTTCATAGACACAGACAGCTCCATTCTCAGTCTGCTCCATTCACAGACACAGATAGCTCATTTCAGAGATCCAGGCAGCTCAATTCACAGTCTCAGAAAGCTCATTTCACAGAGCCAGGCATCTTCATTCACAGACCCAGACAGCACAATTCACAGAGTCAGACATCTCCATTCACAGACCCAGAAAACGCATTTCACAGACAAAGACAGATCCATTCAAACAATCAGAAAGCTCCATTCACAGAACCAGACAACTGATTTCACAGACTCAGATATCTCCATTCTCAGACGAAGACAGCACCATTCACAGACCCAGAAAGCTCAATTCAAAGAGCCATACTGCTCATTTCACAGACCCAGACAGCTGCATTCACAGACACAAACAGCTCCATTCACAGACCCAGACAACTAATTTCACAGACTCAGACAAGTACATTCACAGACACAGATGTCACAAATCAATGACCATGACAGCTCCAATTCACAGACCCAAACATCGCCGTTCACAAACCCCAAAAGCTCCATTCACAGACCCTGACAGCATCATATACAGTTCTAGTCAAGTCATTTCAAAGACTCAGACAGCTCCATTCATAGAACCAGACATCACAATTCGAAGACCCAGAGAACTCTTTATACAGATGCAGACAGCTCCATTGACATACACAGACAGCTCCATTTTCAGACACAAAAAGCTCCATTCAAGACCCAGACAACGCATTTCACGACCCAGACAGTTCCATTCTCAGACACAGGCAACACATTGCACAGATTCAGACAGCTCCATACACTCGCAGAAAACAATTTCAGACACTCAGACAGCTCCATTCACAGACCCAGACAGCAAAATATACAGAATCAGAAAGCTCATTTCACAGACCCGGGCAGCTCCATTCACAGTGTCGGAAACCTTATTTTGCAGACCCAGACAGCTGGATTCACAGACTCAGACATGCCATTCACTGACCCAGAGAGCATCATACACAGACAATGAAAGCTCATTTCACAGACACAGACAGATCCAGTCAAAGTCCCAGACAGTTCCATTCACAGTATCGGAGAGCTCATTTCACAGACACGGACAGCTCCACTCTCAGACCCAGACAACTCCATTCACAGACACAGACAGCTCCATTCACAGACTCAGAGAGCTCCATTCAGAGATCCAGACAGCTCCATTCACATACCCAGACAACTCCATTCACAAACCCAGACAACTAAGCTCACAGACTCAGGCAACACAATTCAGAGATTCAGACATCTGAATTCAAAGATCATGACAGCTCCATTTCACAGACCCAAACAGCGCAATTCACAGACACCGATAGCTCCATTCATAGACCCTGACAGCACCATATACAATCCCAGACAAGTCATTTCACAGATTTAGACAGCTCCATTCACAAAACCAGACATCACATTTCGAAGACCCAGAGAACTCTTTATACAGATGCAGACAGCTCCATTCACAGACACAGACAGCTCCATTTCCAGACAAAGAAAGCTCCATTCACAAATCCAGACAGCTCCACTCACAGACAAAGACAATTCATTTCACAGACTGGGACAGCTCAATTGACAGACCCAGACATCTCTGTTCAAAGACACAGACAGCTCATTTCACACACCTAGAGAGCTCCATTCACAGACACAGACAGCTCAATTCACAAACCGAGACAACTCATTTCACAGACCGAGACAGCTCCATTCACATAACCGGATATCTCAATTCAAAGACCCAGACAGCTGATTTCGTAGGCACTGACAGCTCCATTCACATGCAGATTGCTCCATTCACAGACTCAGAAAGCTCCATTCACAGACTCAAACAATTTATTTTACAGACCCAGACAGCTCCATTCACAGCCCCAGACTTCTCAATTCGAAGAACCAGACTACTCATTTCACAGACCCAGACAGCTCCATTCAAAGACTCAGAAAGCTCCATTCACAAATCCAGAGAGCTCCATTCAAAGACCCATACAACAAATTTCACAGAATAAGACAGCTTTATTCACAGATCCACACAGCTCCATTCACAGACACAGGCAACTAATTTCAGACTCATGCAGCTCCATTCACAGACCAAGATGTCTCAATTCAAAGACACAGACAGCTCATTTCACACGCCTAGTCAGCTCCATTCACAGAGACCTACAGCTCAATTCACAGACTAACACAGCTCCATTTATAGATACAGACAGCTCCATTCACAGATACAGACAGCTCCATTCACAGACCAAGACATCTCATTTCACAGACCGAGACAGCTCCATTCACAGAACCGGACATCTTAAGTCAACGACCCAGACAGCTCATTTCATAGACACAGACAGCTCCATTCATATACAGACAGCTCAATTCACAGACTCAGAAAGTTCCATTCACAGAGACAGGGAGCTCCATTCACAGACCAATATATCTCAATCCACAGACTCAGACGACTCATTTCTCAGAGCCAGACAGCTCAATTCACAGACCCAGACATCTCAATTCAAATACCCAGACTACTAATTTCACAGACTCAGATATCTCCATTCACAGACAACTCCATTCGCAGACTCAGAATGCTCCATTGACAGACGCAGACATCTCCATTCACAGACACAGACAACAGATATCCCAGACCCAGAGAGTTCCATTCACAGACTCAGACAGCTCCATACACAGACTCAGATAGCTCATTTCACAGATCCAGGCAGCTCCACTCACAGTCTCAGAAACCTCATTTCACAGAGACAGACATCTCCATTCACAGACACAGACAGCACCATTCACAGACACAGACAACTCCATTCACAGACCCAGACAACGCTTTTCACAGACAAAGACAGCTCCATTCAAAGAATCAGACAGCTCCATTCATAGACCCAGACAAACCATTTCACAGATTCAGATATATCCATTCACAGACCAAGACAACTCAATTCAAAGAGCCTGAAAGCTCATTACACAGACCCAGTCAGCCCCATTCACAGCCCCAGACAGCTGCATTCACAACCCCTGACAGCAGCATATACAGACCCAGACAACTCAATTCAGAGAGGCAGACAACTCTTCTCACAGACCCAGACAGCTCAATTCACAGACACAGACAGCTCAATTCAAAGAATCAGAAAGCTCCTGTCACAGATCCAGACAGCTCCATTCATTGACCCTGACAACTAAATTTCACAGACTCAGACAGCTCCATTCACAGACCCAGACATCTCAATTCAGATTCGCAGACAGCACCATACACACTCAGAAAGCTAATTTCACAGACTCAGACAGCTCCATTCACAGTCTCAGAAAGCTCATTTTACAGATCAAGACAGCTCGATTCCCAGACTCAGATTCCCATTCACAGAGCCAGACAGTACGATGCACAAACTCAGATAACTCATTTCACAGATCCAGGCAGCATAAAGGCTCCAGACCAAAAGTTGGAAAGTGGGGTTAGGCACAAACACGATGGCCAGAATGGCCTCCTGTGCAGCAAATTTCTAAAATTATATGGTTATATTGTACACGATATTCCTATATTGCGATCCCAATTATTATTGACACAGTTTTAATCATTTCAAATCCAGCGCAGGACTCAAAGTTCTCAAAAATAACACTCGTGTACACATACATAGAGAAAACAATTAACAAACTTAAAACCGAATATGCTTCTGGATACTGAAACCGGAAACATACATCAAACAGACATTTTTACAGAGATTTACAAACAAAACAAATGAAGTAGAAACATTCTTAGCATTCTTAATGTTAATCAATCAGCTATTTACACATCCACACACACTGTCCTAAACACTAAAACCACAAACAACAGCCTTTGCCTTCTATTACAGGACTGATGTTAATCTTTGTTTCTAACCCATTTCTTCCTTCTACCTCACTATCTTTAGCCGATCTTCTAACATGCGCACCTACTCATCAGCACATGTTCAAAGTGCGTGGCCTGTTGGACAGTTTCTGGGTGCTTGGTCAGTTTCTGGACAATTGCTCATTTGCTTGCTGCTTGGTAAGATTTTGGTCAGTTTCCGGGAAATCAGTAATGTGATCGTCAATTGGTTAATTTCTCAGTGATCAGTCAGGTTGTGGTAAATAGGTCAGTTTCTGGGGACTCGGTCAGGCTGTCATCAGTTAGTCAGTTTCTGGATGGTAGTCAGGTTGAGTGCAACTGGTCAGTTTCTGAGTATTCGTTCATGTTGTGGCCAAATGATCGGTTTCTGTTTGCTCAATCAGCTTCTTGTTAGCTGGTCAGTTTCTGTGTGCTTGGTCTCGATGTGGTCGTTTGGTCAGTTTCTGTGTGCTCAGTCACGATGTGTTGAGTTGATCAGTTTCTGTGCATTTTGTCAGGTTGTGATCAGCTGGGCACTTTCTCTGTGCTCAGCCAAGATATTGCCAGTTGCTCATTTTCTTGGTGCTCGGTCAGGTTGTGGTAATAGGTCAGTTTATGGGTGTTCGTTCAGGTAGTGGTCAATTGGTCAGTTTCTAGCTGTTGGGTGATGCAATAGGAACTTGTCTGGATGTTCCATCAGATTGTGGTCAGTCGGTCACAGTATGGATGTTGGGTCAGTTGTTCAATTTCACAGAATCACAGAATCACAGAAACCCCACAGTGCAGATAGAGGCCATTTCGGCCCATCGAGCCTGCACCGACACATATCCCACCCAATCCCTGTAACCCCTACACCAACACATATCCAACCCTATCCCCGAGTATTTAATCCCCCTAACACTAAGGGTCAATTTTTATCATAGCCAATCAACCTAACCCGCACATCTTTGGACTGTGGGAGGAAAAATTTCTACTGCTTAAGCAATTTCTAGACAGTTGATCAGTGTCTGGACATTCCAGTTAGTGGTGAATTGATCAGTTTCATGGTGTTCGGTCAGGTTGTGGTCAGTTGACCAGTTTCTGGGCGCTCGGTCAGTTTGTGATCAGACTTTCAGTCAATCGGTGCTTGGTTAGATTGTGGTCAATTGATTAGTCTATGGGTGATCAGTTTGGTTGTGGTCTGTTGGTCAGTTTCCGGGTTTTAGTTCAGGCTGTTGTGTATAGGTATGTTTCTGGGTGTTTGGTAAGATAGTGATCAGTAGGCCAGTTTCTGGGAGCCCAGTCAGTCTTCATTAGTTGGTCAGTGTCTTGGTGCTCGGCAGTTTGTGGTCAATTTGCAAGATACTTGGTATGGGATTAGATTTGGTCAGTTAGTCAGTTTTTGTGCGCTTTTTCAGTTAGTGGGTCTTTTTTATGTTTGGCAGGCAGTGCCTAATGGTTTACCGCAGGAATCAGTGCTTGGGCCCCAGCTATTCACAATATATATCAATGATTTGGATGAGGGAACCAAATGCAATATTTACAAGTTTGCTGATGATACGGAACTTGGTGGGATTGTGTGTTGTGAGGAGGAAGCCAAGAGGCTTCTAGGCGATTAAGACAAGTTGAGTGAGTGCGAAAATACATGGCTGATGAAGTATAACGTGAATAAATATGAAGTTATCCACTTCGGTAGCAAAAACAGAAAGGCAGAGTATTATATAAATTGTGATAGTTTGGGAAATGTTGATGTACAGAGGGACCTAGTTGCCCTTCTACACCAGTCACTGAAAGCAAACATGCAGGTGCAGCAAGCAGTTAGGAATGCAAATGGTATGTTGGCCTTCATTGCAAGAGGGTGTGTGCACAGGAGGAAAGAAGAATTACTACAGTTATACAGGGCCTAGTTGAGACCACACCTGGAGCACTGTGTGCAGTTTTGGTCTCCTTACCTAAGAAAGGATATACTTGCCATAGAGGGAGAGCAGCGAATGTTCAGCAGACTGATTCCTGGTATGGCAGGACTATCATATGAGGAGAATGGGTCGACTAGGCCTGCATTCACTAGTGTTTAGAAGAATGAGAGGGATCTCATTGAAACGTGTACAATTCTGACAGGGTTAGACATACTGGATGCAAGGAGAATGTTTCCCCTGGCTTGGGGTCTAAAGAAAGAGTCAGAGTCTGAGGATACGGGTTAGGATATTTAGGACTGAGATGAGGAGAAATGTCTTCACTCTGAGTGAAACTGTGAAATTCTCTTTCACAGAATGCTGTGGATGCCAATTACTGAATATATGTAAGATGGAGATAAATAGATTTCTAGACACAAAAGGCATCAAGGGATATGGGCAGAGAGCAGGAATATGATATTGAGACAGCAACAGCAGCGGCGGCGGCAGCGGAACTAAGTGGAATGAGGCAACAGCGGTGAGTTAAAAGAGCGGGTGAGGATCGAGAGGCTTATCAATCTTCGAGCTCAGAGGGAGGGAGAGAGAAGTAAAACGTAATCGACGTGTGATGTCACCAGAAAGCAGGTAATTGATTGGTTGGTGAGTATTTCTCTCCTTCTCCAAACTTAAACTCTCTGGTTTATAGTTTCTAAACTTTGTGTTGTAGCGGGGGCTGTTGGTACACCAGGGCCCTTAAGTATATCAGATAACTATAATGTAATTGGTGTGATTGATTCAATTTAATTCAATTTGAATTAATTAAAGGGTAAGTCATGGCAGGGGAGCTCGGCCCCATGGTATGTTCCTCCTGCACTATGTGGGAACACGGGGACAGGTTTGCAGGAAGTGTATCCAGCTGCAGTTTCTGGCAGAACGCATTGCGGCGCTGGAGCTGCGATTGGATACATACTGGATCATTCATGATGCTGAGGAAGTCGTGGATATCACGTTTAAGCGGTTGGTCACATCACAGGCAAAGCTTGCACAGGCAGGAGGGGAATGGTTGACCAACAGGCAGAGTAGTAGGCGCAGGCAGGTAGTGCAGGAGTCCCCTATGGACATCCCCCTCTGAAACAGATATACCGCTTTGAATACTGTTGAGGGGAATGGCTTATCAGAGGAAGGCAGCAGCAGTCAACTTCCTGGCAACAGGGGTGGTTCTGCTGCACAGGACGGGAGGCAAAAGAGTGGTAGAGCTATAGCAATAGGGGACTCTATTGTAAGGGGAATAGGTAGGTGTTCCTGCGCCCGCAAACGAGACTCCAGGATGGTGCATTGCCTCCCTGGTGCAAGGCTCCAGGATGTCTCAGAGCGGCTGCAGAACATTTTGGAAGGGGAAGGTGAACAGCCAGTTGTCGTGGTGCATATAAGTACGAACGATATAGCTAAAAAAAGGGATGAGGTCCTAAAAGCTGAATGTAGGGAGCTAGGAGGTAAATTAAAAAATAGGACCTCAAAGGTAGTAATTGCAGGATTGCTACCAGTGCCACGTGCTAGTCAGAGTAAAAATAGAAGGATATTTCAGATGAATTCATGGCTAGAGGAATGGTGCAAGGGGGAGGGAATCAAATTCCTGGGGCATTGGAACCGGTTCTGGGGGAGGTGGGAGCAGTACAAACCAGATGGTTTGTGACTGGGCAGGGCCGGGACCGATGTCCTAGGGCTAGTGATCTGCGGGAGGGTTTAAACAATAATGGCAGGGTGTTGGGAACCTGAGCAGGGAGACAGAGGAAAGGGAAACAAGGATAAAAGCAAAACATAGGACGGAGAAAAACAGAAGTGGCAGTCAGAGAAAGCAACGGTTTAAATCAAACATGGCCACATTAAATAATAATTTTCTTAGGTCTAAGAGCGTTAAGAAAAAAAGTCTGTAGGCTTTGTGTCTTAATGCGAGGAGCATTCATAATAAAATGGATGAATTAGCTGCCAAGTAGAGGTAAATGACTATGATTTGATTGGGATCACGGAATCATAGCTCCAGGTGGCCAAAGCTGGGAACTCAACATCCAGGGGTATTCGATATTCAGGAAAGATAGGCAAAAAGGAAAGGGAGATGGGGTAGCTTTGCTGGTTAAAGTGGGATTTACACAATTGTAAGGAAGGATATTAGCTCTGATCATGTGGAATCTGTATGGGTAGAACTGAGGAATACCATGGGGCAAAAAACGTTAGCGGGTGTAGTAGATAGACCTCCAAACAATATTGCGGAGGTTGGGGATGGCATTAAAAGGGAAATTAGAGAAGTGTGCAATAAGGGCACAGTAGTCATCATGGGTGACTTTAATCTTAATATAGATTGGGCTAACCAAATTGGTAACAATACTGTGGAGGAGGAATTCCTGGAGTGTTTACAGGATGGTTTCCTGGACCAATATGTCGAGGAAACAACTATGGATCGGGGCATTTTAGACTGGGTATTATGTAATGAGAAAGGATTAACTAGCAATCGTATTGTGCGAGGTCCCTTGGGTCGCAGCGATCATAATATGATAGAATTCTTCATTAAGATGGAGAGTGAAGTATTTGACACAGAGACTAGGGTCCTGAATTTAAATAAAGGAAACAACGATGGTATGAGATGCGAGTTGGGTAGGGTTGATTGGGGAATGTCACTCAAAGGGTTGAAGGTGGATAGGCAATGGCAAACATTCAAAGATCGCATGGATGAACTACAGTATTTGTTCATCCCAGTTTGGCTTTAAAATAAAGCAACAAAGGTGACTCAAACGTGGCTATCAAAGGAAATTAGGGATAGCATAAGATCCAAGGAGAGGACATATAAATTGGCCAGAAAAAGCAGTAAACCTGTGCACTGGGAGCAGTTTAGGATTCAACAAAGGAGGACAAAAGGATTAATTAAGAAGGTGAAAATAGAATATGCGAGTAAGCATCCAGGGAACATAAAAATTGAGTGTAAAAGCTTTTATAGATATGTGAAGAGAATAAGATTGATGAAGTCAAGCGTAAGTCCGTTGCAGTCAGAATCAGGGGAATTTATAATGGGGAACAAAGAAACGGCGAACCAATTAAATACATATTTTGGTTCTGTCTTCACAAAGGACGACACAAATAGCCTCCCAGAGATGTCGGGGAACATAGGGGCCTAGAAATTCAGTGCCCTTAGCGCCGATTTTGCGGCGCTAGAGGGCCTAGCGCTGCAATTGGCGCCGGTTCCTAAATTGCCTGGGGCCCTTCCGCGGCGGTAGACCGGTAGCGCTGCGCCGGCACCGATGACGTCATCGGTGTGCGCAGTGTCCCGGTTGCCGTGGTAACCCGGCCCCAAGCTGAAATTCAGTTGCGCCCGCCTCGCCCGTGGCAGGCGCAACTAAGACTCTGGCAACAGAGTCTTCCCCCAGTGTGCGCCGGCGCATAAAGGTGGAGAGGCGGCCGGCCGCGTTCCCGGCGGCCGCCTGCCTGCACCTCCCTTCCCGGACTCCTGCATTCCCCCCCCGCGGCCCTGATCAGTGTCTCATGCGAGCCCGGCACTTCCCCGAGGTGCCGGGCTCAGATGTCGGGTCAATCCGCCGGACAGTTGTCGGCTGCAGGCAGCTCCTCCTTAACAGGAGGAGGAGGCCTGCAGTTCCCCCGCCTGCCGCACCGCATCGGGTGCCACAGCGGGGAATTAGCGCTGGGAAACCCAAGTTCACGCCCGTTTTGAGGCGCTAAAGAAGGGTTTTAGCGCCCGCCGCCGTCTGGGCCCGGCGCACCCGAATTTTCGTCGGGCGCTGCCGCATTACCGCTGGCGCAAACTTTCTGGCGCTACAGCCCTGGCAAGACCAGAACCCAATTTCTAGGCCAGGGTCTGATGAAAGGGAGGAACTGAAAGAAATCATTATTTGTAGGGAAATGGTGTTAGGGAAATTGACGGGATTGAAGGCCGATAAATCCGCAGTGCCTGATAATCTACATCCTAGTGTCCTTAAGGAAGTGGCCCTAGAAATAGTAGATGCATTGCTGATCATCTTCCAACATTCGATTGAATCTCTAACAGTACCCATGGCTTGGAGGGTAGCCAATGTTACCCCAATGTTCAAAGAAGGTGGTAGAGAGAAAACGGTGAATTACACACCGGTAAACCGGACATCGGTAGTGGGGAAAATGCTAGAGACCATTATAAAAGATGTAATAGTAGAGCACTTGGAAAACAGTGACAGGATCGGACAAAGTCAACATGGATTTACAAAAGGTTAATCGTGCTTAACTAATCTACTGCAATTTTTTGAGGATGTAACTGGTAAAATAGATAAGGGAACCAGTTGATGTTGTGTATTTGTGACAAGCCTTCGTCCGAAACTAGAGTTTTAGACTTTAGTGAAGCCAGTTAAGGTTATGAGGGTCGAGTAGGCTATGATAGGTTGGAAAATAGATTAAACGATATGTCGGTAGATAAGCAGTGGCTTGCATTTAAAGAAATAATGCATAATTCTCAAAACAAATATATCCCATTGAGAAACAAAAACTGCACTGGAAAAGTGATCCAACCGTGTCTAACTATATAAGTTAAGTGTAGCATTAGATTGAAAGAATAACCTTATAATGCTGAAAAGAGAAATGGTAAACCTGACGATTGGGAAAGTGTCAGAAACCAGCAAAGGTTGAACAAAAAATTGATTAAAAGGAAAAAAAAGAACGTGAGAGAAAACTAGCAAGAAATATAAATGTACATTGGAAGAGTTTCTACATGTATGTACAAAGGTAAAGAGCAGCAAAAGTAAACTTTGCTCCCTTAGAGGCTGAGAAAGGAGAAATTATTATGGCGAACAAGGAAATGGCAGAAATATAAACAAATATTTTGTATCTCTCGTCACAGTAGGATTCACAAAAAAATTCCTAAAATGGTGGGGAACCAAGGGTCTGATGAAGTTGAGGAATTTAACGTAATTAATATAAGTAGTGAAAAATTACGAGAGAAACTAATGGGATTAAAAGCCTACAAATCGGCTGGACCTGACGGCCGACATGTCATGGTTTTAAAGAGGTGGCTGAAGAGATTGTGGATGCATTGGTTTAGGTCTCCCAAGATTCCCTTGATTCTGGAATTGTCCCAGTGGATTGGGCAGTTGCAAATGGAGCACTGCTTTTCAGGAAAGGAGGGAGAGGAAAAACAGGGAAATACAGGCAAGGTAGTCTAACATCCGTCGTCGGGAAAATGCTGGAATCCATTTTTAAGGAAGTGTTATCAAGCCACTTAAAAATCATAACATGATTAGGCATGGTTTATTAAAGGGAAATCGTGTTTGACTCATTTATTAGAGATTTTTGAGGATTTAACTAGCAGGGCATAAACGGGAACCAGTGGATGTCGTATATTTGGATTTCCAAAAGGCATTCGATTAGGTGCCACATTAAAGGTTATTGCACAAGATTAGTGCTCATCGAGTTGGGGGTAATATATTAGAATGGGTAGAGGATTGGTTAACGGACAGAAAACTGAAAGTAGGGATAAACGGTTCGATTTCAGGGTGGCAGACTGTAAATAGTGGGGTGCCACATGGATCAGTGTTGATGCCTCAGCTATTTACAATCTATATTAATGAGCTAGGTGAAGTGACGGAATGTAATCTATCCAAGTTTGCTGATGATACAAAGCTAGGTGGGACATTAAGCCGAGAGGAGAACAAAGAGAGTCTGCAAAGGTATATATATCAACTAAGTGAGTGGGCAGTAAGTTGGCAGATGGAGTATAATGCAAGGAAATGTGAGGTTATTCACTTTGGCAGGAAGAATGCTGAAATAGAATATTTTTCAAACGGTCAGAAACTTTCTAATGTTGGTGTTCAGAGAGATTTGGGTGTCCTCGGGCAAGAAACACAGACAGCTTGCATGCAGGTACAGCAAGCAATAAGGAACGCAAATGTAATGTTGGCCTTTATTGCAAAGGGGTTGGAGTATAAGAAATAGGATGTCTTGCTACAATTACACAGGGCCTTGTTGAGACCACAAGTGGAATACTGTGCACAGTTTTGGTCTATTTATCTATGGAAGGATATACTTGCCTTGGTGGCGGCGCAACGAACGTTCACTAGATTGATTCATGGGATGAGAGTGCTGTCCTATGATGAGAGATTGTGCAGAATGGATCTATACTCAGGAGTTTAGAAGATTGAGAGAGGATCGCATAGAAACATACAAGATTCCAAAAGAGATTGACAGGGTAAATGCTGAGAGGTTGTTTCCCTGGCTGCAGTTTCAAGAAGTAGGGGGCATATTCTCAGTATAAGAGTTAGGCCATTTAAGATTTAGATTAGGAGGAATTTCTTCACTCAGAGAGTTGTGAATGTTTTGACTTCTCTGCCCCAGAGGGCTGTGCATGCTGAGTCTTTGATTATATTCGTGGCTGGAATAGTTAGATTTTTGGACTCTCGGGGAATTATTGGTTATGGCTGTCGAGTGGGAAAGTGGGTTTGAGGTCGATGACCAGCCATGATCTTATTAAATTGTGGAGCAGGGGTGAGGGGCCGTATGGCCACTCCTAATCTATTCTTATTTTGTTCTTATGTCCTTTTGACACCAGTCTGTAGCAGGATGAATGCCTCATGCCTGCTGCCAGGATAACGGGCATTGACGGCGAGGGTGATCTGCCTGTGGTCGCACAACAACTGAACGTTCAGAGCGTAGTGGCCTTGGCTTTTACGGAACACTTTGCTTTGTAATCAGGTGCCCGCAATGCCACGTGGGTGCAGTCAATGGCGCCCTGACACATGGGGAAGCCCGCTTTCCTTGAAAAGCCACATGAGCATTAGTCCTGCTTATCTCTGGTGATGGGGAATTAGATGTACACGCTTCTCCTTCTGCACAGAGCGTCTGTTACCGCGTGGATGCAGCAACGGCCGGCGAAATGCGAAGCATTTGCAATATCCCCTGTTAACAACCAGTGTATCCATTATTTCCATGGCTACTTCTTTTAATACGCTGGAATGCAGATTCTCAGGCCCTGGGGATTTACCTGCATTCAGTCCTAGTCATATCTCCAGCACTATTTTTTATTTCAACTAATTTCCTTTAATTCCTCCTTCTCACTAGACGCTTGGTTCCTCAGCATTTCTGGGAGTTATTTGAGTCCGCTTCCGTGAAGACAGAACCAAAGTATTTGTTTAATTGCCCAGCCATTTCCTTGTTCCCCATTATATATTCTCCCGTTTCTGAGTGTAAGGGACCTACGTTTGTCGTCACTAATCTTTTTATTTTTACATACTTGTATAAGCTTTTATAGTCCACTTTTATGTTCCTTTCAAGTCCCCTCTCAAAATCGACTTTTCCCCTATTAATCAATCTCTTGGTCCTTTTTTGCTGAACGCTAAACGGCTCCCAGTCATCAGGCTTGCTACGTTTTCTGGCAACCTTATATGACTCCACTTTGGATCTAATATTTTCTTTAATTCCTTTTGTTAGCAATGTTTGTGCCACTTTTCCTTTTGTGTTTTTGCACCAGAAAGAAATGTATAACTGTTGCAATTCATGCATTCGTTCCTTAAATTTTAACCATTTCCTATCGACCGTCATCCTTTTAATGAGGCTCTCCAATTTATCATAGCCAACTCCCACCTCATACCTTCGTAGTTTCCTTTGTTTCGATTTAGGATGCTAGCTTCGGATTGGAGTACTTCACTTTCCATCTTAATGAAGAATACTATCATGTTATGTTGACATTCCCTGAAGCACCATGCACAACAAGATTATTAATTAGCCACTTCTCATTGCACAATATCCAATCCAGTATAGCCTGTTCGCTAGTTGGCTCCTCAAAGTACTGGTCTAAAAAAGCTATCTCGTACATACTCCAGAAATTTATCTTCCATAGAATTATTGCTAATTTGGTTTAGCCAGTCTATATGTAGATTAAAGTCACCCATGATTACCGTAGTACCCTTGTTACGTGCATCTCTAATTTCCTCTTTATTACCTTCCCACACATTACCACTACTGTTTGAACACCTATAGACAACTCCCACCAATGTTTTCTGCCCCTTGGTGCTCCTTAGCTCCAACTAGACTGATTATACAACTTGATTTCCTGAGCCAATATGCTCTCTCTATATTGCTCTCATTTCAATCTTCACTAACAACGCCGCCCCACCAACTTTTCCTTTTTGCCTGTCCATCGTAAATTTCGATTATCCTTGGATATACAGCTCCATGGTCAATGATTCACTCTCCAATCCAGCTCCCTATTTCTGGACTAGATATTCGTCCACACTCCCGGTTCACTGCTTCATTCTCCTACCCAGCTCATCAGGGCTTGTTATTCATCTTGGGCGTGGCGATAAATGTGTGGTGTCGCATCAACCGCCTTTTATATGTTTACTTTTAAACTCTAGGAATGGAGTCTTGTTACTTCAGGGCCACCATACCCGACACAACCCACCCGCATCAGTCAGCCACATGCACACTTTCCAAAGCAGCAACTGTGCAATGACTGACAGCTCAATCCTGGACTGATGTTGCGTCAGTACACAGAATCACCGAGCAGAGATCAAAAGGAGACACTTAGTCTGATTCTCTCCGTAACCCAGGTTCACTGAGTAAAGATCAGGATCAAGAACTTTGGCTGATTCCCCCAGACTAGCTCAGGGTCATTGTGTAATGCTCAGGAGCAGGAACCGGGGTTGATTCCCCCATACTAACCCAGGTTTACTGGGTAATGATCAGGAGCAGGAACCGAGGCTGATTCCCCCACACTAACCCAGGGTTACTGGGTCATGATTTGTAGCAGGAACCTGGGCTGATGCCACCCAAACTAATCCAGAGTCGGCCGTTAATGATCAGTAGCAGGAACCTGGGCTGGATCCACCCGCACTAACCCAGAGCCATTGGGTATTGATTAGGAGCAGACTGAATCCAACACACTAACACAGGGTCACTGGGTAATGATCAGGAGCAGGAACCTGAGCTGATTCCACCCACACTAACCCAGAGCCATAGGGTAATGATCAGGAACAGGAGCCTGGTTTGAACCCACCAGCCCAACACACGGTCCCTGAGTAATGATGAGGAGCACAAACCTGGGCTGCTCCTATACTAATCCAGGATCACTGGGTAATGAAAATGAGTAGGTACCTGGCCTGATACCTTATAATATCGCCAGGTCACTGTTGTGATCAGGAGCAGTAAAGCTGGAATTAATCCCCCTCACTCACCCAGGGTTACTGGGTAATGAACAGGAGCAGTAATCTGGGCTGATTCCCCTACAATAACCCAGTGTAACTGGGGAATAATCAGTAGCAAGAACCTGGTCTGATTCCCCCACACTAACTCTGGATCACTGTGTAATGATCAGGAGCAAGAACCTGGGCTTATTCCCCGACACTAACACAGGATCACTGTGCAATCATCAGGAGCAGGAGCCTGGACTTATTCCCCCACACTAAATCAGGTCACTGTGTAATCATCAGGAGCAGAACCCTCGTCTGATTACCCCACAGTAACTCAGGGTCAAATTTAGTGATCAGGAGCAGGAACCTGGGCTGATTCCCCTACACTAACTCAGGGTCAATAGGTAGTGATTAGGAGCAGGAACCTGGTCTGATTCCCCTACACTAACTCAGGATCACTGTGTAATCATCAGGTGCAGGACCCTCGCCTGATTACCCCACAGTAACTCAGGGTCAAATTTAGTGATCAGGAGCAGGAACCTGGGCTGATTCCCCTACACTAACTCAGGGTCAATAGGTAGTGATCAGGAGCAGGAACCTGGGCTGATTCCCCTACACTAACTCAGGGTCAATAGGTAGTGATTAGGAGCAGGAACCTGGGCTGATTCCCCTACACTAACTAAGGATCACTGTGTAATCATCAGGAGCTGATTCCCCCGCACTAACTCAGGGTCAATAGGTAGTGACCAGTAGCAGGAACCTGGGCTGATTCCCCCACACAGGCCCAGTGTCACTGGGTTGTGATAAGGGTCACTGAGCTCCGTTCTGCTTCCCTCAACTGAAGCTTAGCTCGTGTGGTCTTTATTAGTTGCCGAAACACTCCGCTCTGTTTACTGTAGCGTGAAAGAAACTCTCAGCTCAGAAGCGACCTTTATCTGATTTCTTATAAACGGCTATTCTGCGTGTGCTATTGCATCCCCAATATTAATAACCTTGTAATATTAGTTAAGTTGAATGCCAACCTCTTTCCAGCAGATAAACCTGTCACATTTACCATCATTTCAATAAATCACTGGATACAGTGACGCATTTGCAAATCTCAATAATTACTCTCGCAAACTGATAACTTTTCTCCCAGCCTGATTTATAATTTCCCTTTTTATTTCCCTTCCTCTCATATAACATAGTGACGGTTGTGATCCTTACTCGTGGAAAATGCAGTCTCTCAAAATGGTGGCCATGGCAGTGGCGGATCTACTGGTCGTTATACTTGAACTGATATTGAGGCAGATTCCGACAGCTTTATTTCGTGCAGTGCATCCAAATGTGTAATATCCACGCCGCCCTGCTGGATGCAGGCACATACTGTTCGGTCACAGTCACTTTCACCTTTGATTGATTTGTGGCCATTTGTTGCCAGAAACTGAAAATTAAAAATTGCACCGAGAAAATGGCTGTAGTTGTTTTGGGAACAGTGAATGTGATGAGCTGTTTAAAGGACATTAGCTGGTATTTTATATACACAGGTTGATATTTGCTTATGGACTACGCCTGGTTTTCTGATGTAACAAGCGATGTTGTGGAATCACCGGTCAGGAACAATCGAATTCCTTCATAATATTCTCACTCTTTGTGTCCCATTTGTTCTGATTCTGTTCATCAATGTTTTAACCGTCAAACACAATTTAGTGGCTAGAAGAGCCCACAGGATAGTCCGGGGTCCCAGCGGTGGGGAGAGTCCCAGAGACCCAGAGATGGAGAGTCGGAGGAAATCCATCATTTTACTTCTTGTTATCTCGGGGATTATCAAATTGTTATGGTCATTGCTGATGGTGTATTCCATGTGGTAGCAAATTTGGATTTTGCAGTATAGGTCTGTGTCTCTACCACTTTTTGTACAAGAAATGGCATTGACGCTCCAGCTACTGAGCTGCTACACAAACAATTGTTTTTATTCCGTGCCCCACAGTGGTTGTGCTAGTGGAATAATATTCCAGAGGCCTGGATAAATGTTAATTAAATAAATCTGAAATAAAAATCTTGTATCATTAATGGTAATCATGAAACAATCAGAATTTTGTAAAATAATCTGACATACTTACCTGGTCTGGACTGCATGTGACTCCAGACCCCCAGCATGTGGTTGACTCTTAACTGCCCTCTGAAATGGTCTAGCAAGCCATTCAGTTGCACACAACCGCTATGACTAATCACAATAAGATTAACATCTGATGGAACACCCGGCATCGAACTCAACACCGGCTACGGACACAAAAATGGTACACCCAGCCCAGTCGACAATGCAAAGACTTCCTCACTAACATGTGGGGCCTTACGAATTAATTGGGAGATCTGTCAAACAGACTAGTCAAGCAACAGCCTGACATAGTTACACTCACAGCTTCATATCTTTCAGCCAATGTCCCAGAGTCCTCCATGCGTGGGTATGTACAGTCCCAGCGTCAGGGCAGAAAAACCAGAGATAGTGGCACAATGGGTGGGGACTTCAAAGTCCATCTGCAAGTGTCACTCGGTAGCAACACTACTGACCGAGCTGCCCGAGTCCTGATGGAAAAAAGTGCCAGATTAGGACTACGGCAGGTAGTGAAAGAACCAACAAGAGGGAAAAATCTTACTTGAGCTCATCCTCCCCAATCCACCTGTCGCAGATGCAGCTGTCCATTAATGAATTGGTAGCAGTGACTACCACACGGATCTTGTGGAGACGAAGTTCGCTTTAAAACTGAGAACCCCCTCCATCGTGTTGTGGGGCACTACCACCGTGCTAATTGGGATAGATTCTGGACTGATCTAGCAGCTCAAAACTGTGCATCCATGAGACGCTGATGACCAACAGTACTTCACCATTAAATGGCTACCCACGGTTGCCCTTTTCCCTGCTGTGGGTGAAACCACAATACATCCCAAGGCACAGCGACCGTGACTCGTGGTTTCTGAACATGGATTCAGGCTCCAGCTCCACGCCCAGATTGTGCCGCCTGTGACACCTGACCCGAGGCTGCAAAGCACTTTCGGGAAATCCTAAGGTGTTCAAAGGCAGAACAATCCCATAAACAAGAACAAAAAATCTATAAAAATATGTGATAGAGTGGATAGCAAAGACCTATTTCCCTTAGCAGTGCGGTCTATAATCAGGTGACATAAGTTAAATTAATTGGTAGAGGGATTTGAGGGGAGTTCAGTTAAATGGGGTCACCCAGTTAGTTGTTGGGGTCTGAAACTCACTGCCTGGAAGTGTGGTCGAGGCAGAAACCTTCAGTGCATTTAAGAAGTACTTGGATATGCACTTAAAGTGCTGCATCCTACAAGGCTATGGACCAAGAGCTTGAAAGTGGGACGAGCTTGATGGCTGTTTTTCGGCCGGCACAGACATGATGGCCTAGAAATTCAGTAAGGCCCCGCCAGATCTTCAGCGCCCGAAATTTAGCGCTCGCCCGGATTCCCGCAGCGCCCGCCTGAAATTCGGTTGCCACGGGCGAAGACGGAGGCGGGCGCTACGGCAGGGTTTGGTCGCCTCGATTGGGGCGATGAACGTCTATTTCAGCCGTCCAGCTGCCGCTGCGCCACCCGATGCGGTGCGGCAGGCTGGAGTACTGCAGGCCTCCTCCTTCTCTTAAGGAGGAGCTGCCTGCAGCCGTGAGATCGCCGTTGGATTCTCCCGGCAAATGAGCCCGGCACCACGGAGAAGTGCCGGGCTTGCGGGAGTCAGACAGCAATGCAGTGGGGGGGTGGTGCAGGAGTCCGGGGAGGGAGGTGCGGCCATGCGGCCGCCGGGAAAGCGGCCGGCCGCCCCTCCACCTTTATGCGCCGGCCTTTTGGAGCTGCAAGGCACCGTTTTCAAAACGTTGTTTGCGGCCGCTGCGGGCGAGGCGGCCGCAACTGAAGTTGGCTTCGGAGCGGAATCGCATTGTAACCGGGGTGCTGCGCACACCAATGACGTCATCGGTGCCGGCGCAGCGCTACCGGCTAACGCCGATGTTAGGGCCCAACTTAATTTCGGGCACTAAAAAACTTTCGGCGCAACCCACTCTTTCGCCCCTAAGTGGGCGCAAACGCAACTGAATTTCTAGGCCAATGTGTCGAATGTCCTCCTTCTGTGCCATAAACTTCTATGAGACTATGATTGCAAGTGGGGTTGTGGAGCAGAGGAATAAGCTGCTGGGGTTGGGAGGAGCTGATGATATTTGGTGGGGGTTGGGTGGAGCTGCAGATAGAAGGTGTTAGGAGCCGTGGAAATTAGATGGACGTGGGGGTGAGTTGAAAATAGTAGGTGGTGGACGGGCTTAGCATATTCACTGGAGGAGCTAATGGTATTAGGTGTGGTTTGGAGAAGCTGATGTCATTATTTGGCATGGAGAGAAGCAGATGATATTAGATGGGGTGGGGAGGAGATGAGGATCTTAGGTGGGGTTTGTAGAAGCTGGTGTTATTTTGTTGCATGGAGAGGAACAGAATATATTAGGTGGTGTAAGAAATAGCTATTAGATTCATAGATGAAGTTTGTCTCTTAGAACAGAAATTAAAATGCATTAAGGAGCAGATGGTTGAATTGTCAGCAAGATGAATTAAAAAACACCAAAATACAAATGGAAATGTTAAGAGAATCGTTAACTGCAAGGAAACACAGTATAATAAAGGCGTTGCTAGACAATAAGGAGCCACGAAGTCATGAAATGACATTACAGACACATCACAAAACATTCCTCAGGAAGATAAGAGAAAGTTCTCGTCAGCCATGCAGAAAGGGACAGTGAGAAATGTATTACCACAACACACTTTGATTATAGATGATTGACACTAGATAGATCAAAGCCCTCCAAACTATCTATAAAGATAGAGGGCTGAGAGCGCGTATAAGACAGCGAGGGGCCAAGGCTTCTTCGAGGTGGAAATCAATGTTGGCTCGGGCCTAACACCTTGACTAATTTTAGCCTCTGAGGTGGATCATTGCTGGCCTATACCTAACACCTCCAACAGCTAGAGGGACGCATTAGCAGAAGGGACTGCTGTTACTGGCTGCGGAGACCCGCTGACCCGAGACCTTCATGCTGTCTCATTGGGCATCTATCCAACCTTCCATCCGGTTGGGCATTCCAATTCGGGAGTTGTAGACCGCTCTCTACTGTCACGGGTTGTATGTCTATTATACTTAGCTTAAACCATATGTAATATCTGATTATGCTTTAAAACTGTAGCTCTTTAATATAAAGCCTTGCAACTCCTAAGCCTCTTTGGATAATCTGTGTGTGACCTGTGAACCTAAACAGGGGTGGGGAGTAGCTGAGGATATTAGGTGGGGTGGGGAGGAGCTGAAGATATTAGCTGGGTTGGGGGGAGCAGAAGATATTCGTTGTGGGTGGGGAGGAGCTCAGGAAATTAGGTGGGGAGTGAGGAGCTGTGGACATTAGTTGGGATGGGAGGAGCTGGGGATATTTGTTGGGGTGGGGAGGAGGTCAAGATATTCGTTGTGGGTGGGGAGGACCTCAGGAAATTAGCTGGGGAGGGAAGAGCTGATGATATTTGGTGGGGTGGGGAGGAGCTGATGATAAAAGGTGGGAGTGGGGTCGAGCTGAGGATATGAAGTGGGCGTGGGGAGGAGCTGGGAACATTAGTTTGGGCGGGAGCGGCTGAGGATATTAATGGGGGGAGGAGCTGGTAACTTTAGGTGTGGTGGGAGGAGCTGGGGACATTAGTTTGGGGGAAGAGCTGAGGATCTTAGGTGGGCTGGGAGGAGCTGAGAATATTAGGTGGGGTGGGGTGGAGCAGAGGATATTAGGTGAGGTGGGGTGGAGCAGACGGTATTAGGTGGGGTGGGGAGGAGTTGGAGTATTTGGTGGGGAGTGCTGAATATATTAGGTGGGGTGAGCTGGAGCTGAGGGTTTTAGGTGCAATGGGGAGGAGCTGACGAAAGTAGGTGGGGTGGGGTGGAGCTGAGCATATATGAGTTGTGGGTTGTAAGGAGCACAGGATATTAAGTGCGGAGGGAGGTGCTAAGGATGTTATATCGAGTTGTAGAGAATCTGATGACACAAGTTGGGATGGGGAGGAGCTGAGAAAATGAAATGGCATGGGGAGGATCTGTGGATATTTGTTGGGCTGTGCAGGAGCTGAGAATATTAGGTGCTGTGGGGAGGAGCTGAGGATGTTAAAAGTGGGTGAGGTGGAGCTGAGGATATTAGGTAGGGTTGGAAGATACTGAAGATAGGAGTTGATGTTAGTCGGGGTAGGTAGGAGCTAATGAAATTATTTGGAATATAGTGGATCGAGGATATTTGATATGGGTTAGGAGTAGCTGAGGATATTCGGTGGTCATGGGTCGTTGTTGTCTCTGTTAGATGGGGTGGGTGGAGCTGAGGATTTTAAATGGGGTGAGGAGGAGCTGTGGATACTTGGTGGGTGTGGAGTATCTGAGCATGTAAAGTGGGAGTGGGGAGGAGCTGAGGATATTAGTTGGGGTGAGGAAGAGCTGAGGATATTAGGTGGGGTGGGGAGGAGCTGAGGATATTAGGTGGGGTGGGGAGGAGCTGAGGATATTTGGCGGGTTGTGGTGGAGCAGAGGATATTGGTGGGGTGGGGAGGAGCTGAGGATATTAGATGGGGTGGGGAGGAGCTGAGGATATTTGGCGGGTTGTGGTGGAGCAGAGGACATTGCTGGGGTGGGGAGGAGCTGAGGATATTAGGTGGGGTGGGGAGGAGCTGAGGATATTTGGCGGGTTGTGGTGGAGCAGAGGACATTGGTGGGGTGGGGAGGAGCTGATGATATTAGGTGGGGTGGGTAGGTGCTGAGGATATTAGGTGGGGTGGGGAAGAGCTGAGGATATTTGCTGGGGTGGGGAGGAGCTTAACATATTTGGTGGGGTAGGCAGGTGCTGAATATATTAGTTGGGGTGCGGAGGAGCAGAGGATATTGGGTGGGGTGAGATGAGCTGAGAATATTAGGTGAGGTCGGGAGGAGCTGAAGATATTAGGTGGGGTGGAGTGGGGTGGGCCAGAGGATATTTGATGGAAGGGAGAAGCACAGGATATTAGGTGGGGTCGGGAGGAGCTGAGAATATTTGGTAGGGTGGGGAGGAGCTGATGATATTAGGTGGGTTCGGGAGGAGCTGAGGATATTTGTTGGGGTGGGGAGCAGCTGATGATATTAGGTGGGGTCGGGAGGAGCTGAGAATATTTGGTAGGGTGGGGAGGAGCTGAGGATATTGGGTGGGTTCGGGAGGAGCTGAGGATATTTGTTGGGGTGGGGAGCAGCTGATGATATTAGGTGGGGTCGGGAGGAGCTGAGAATATTTGGTAGGGTGGGGAGGAGCTGAGGATATTAGGTGGGTTCGGGAGGAGCTGAGGATATTTGTTGGGGTGGGGAGCAGCTGATGATATTAGGTGGGTTCGGGAGGTGCTGAAGATATCAGGTGCGGTGGGGAGGAGCTGAGGATATTAGGTGGGGTCGGGAGGAGCTGAGGGTATTATGTGGGCCGTGGAGGAGCGGAGGATATTTGATGGGGTGGGCAGCAGCTCAGGATATTAGGTGGGATCGGGAGGAGCTGAGGATATTAGGAGGGTTTGGGAGGAGCTGAGGATGACAATGTTGGGTGGGATATTATGTGCTGTTGTGGTGGTGCTGACGAAGTTTTGTGGTATGGGGAGGAGCTGAGGATTTTTGATGGGTGTGGGGAAATGATGAGGATATTGAGCGAAAGTGGGAGGTGCTTTGTATGATAGATGCATAATTAGATACCGAAAGACACAAAGAGAGGCTGAAGAGGGACAGCGCTCCTGTTAGTTGACATAATTAATAACTTCACCCATTTTATCGAAAAGCTGTAGGACAAAGTGACAAGAAAAGTGTTTCCTCTGCAATGAATCTTCAGATTTTCTGATAAAATTCAAAACCTCACAAAGTTTGAGATGGCTGCATTTATTAATTATTACTGCTCATTTTTAATTTGGAAGCAAGTCATCCTCGGCTCCTAGGGACTGCCTAAGAAGAAGACAGACAAGATTACTGCACAAGATAAAAAATCACGGGATTGGGGGCAATATACTCGCATGGGTGGAAGATTGGCTATCAAACAGAAAACAGAGAGTTGGGATAAATGGTTCATTCTCGGGTTTGCAATCAGTAATTAGTAGTGTTCCATAGGGGTCAGTGCTGGGACCCCAACTCTTACAATCTATATTAACAATTTGGAGGAAGGGACGAAGTGCAACGTATCCAAGTTTGCTGATGATACATAGATAGGAGGGAAAGCAGTGAGTGAGGATGACATAAAAAACCTGCAAAAGGACATAGACAGGCTGGGTGAGTGGGCAAAAATTTGGCAGATGTAATATAGTGTTGGAAAGTGTGAGGTTATGCACTTTGGCAGGAAAAATCAAAGAGCAAGTTATTATCTAAATGGAGAGAAACTGCAAAGTGTTAAAGTAAAAAGGGATCTGGGGGTCCTGGTGCATGAAACACAGAAGGTTAGTATGCAGGTGCAGCAGGTGATCAGGAAGGCCAATGGAATCTTGGCTTTTATTGCAAGGGAGATGGAGTATAAAAGCAGGAAAGTCTTGCTGCAGTGAGGCCACACCTGGAATACTGCGTACAGTTTTGGTTTCCATATTTAAGAAAATATATATTTGCTCTCGAGGCAGTTCAGAGAAGGTTCACTCGGTTGATTCCGAAGATGAGGGGGTTGACTTATGAGGAAAGGTTGAGTAGGTTTGGCCTCTACTCATTGGAATTCAGAAGAATGAGAGGCGATCTTATCGAAACATAGAAGAGGGGCCTTGATCGGGTGGATGTGGTGAGGCTCTTTCCACTGATGGGTGAGACTAGAACTAGGGGTCATAATCTTAGAATAAGGGGCTGCCCTTTCAAAACTGAGATGAGGAGAAACTTCTTCACTCAGAGAGTAGTAAATCTATGGAATTTGCTACCTCAGAGAGTTGTGGAAGCTGCGACATTAAATAAATTTAAAACGGAGATAGACAGTTTCCTCGCTGATGAGGGAATAAGGGGTTACGGGGAGAGGGCAGGGAAATGGACGTGAGTCTAAGTTAGGATCAGCCATGATCCTATTGAATGGCGGAGTAGGCCCGACGGGCCATATGGCCTACTCCTGCTCCTACTTCTTATGTTCTTATGTTCTTCCAGACGAATTGGTCCGAATGGCCTGTTTCGCTGCATATTCTACGTTATATAATCATCTAAACTACAGATCAGCTCTTTTTGCTTAACTATTTTGGACGCTCTTACTCTTGAAGCTGCAAAAGAGTTGCTGCACTAAATAGCTGAATTGACGCTTTACAGAAGAGCTCAGATGGAGTGCAACAACCTAGTGGTCCTGACATGAAAGGCAATGCGTGAACTGCCTATCAGGAATAGTGCCGTTTCCTAAACACAGTGGTTGCCCTGCCGCTGGTTGTATTTTCAAATTAAAAGCGATTCCCAGCGTAATTCAGTTGATGGTACCTTTGTCTAAATATTTCATTCATGGACTCGAAACCCTGGGACCCACCTATGGGCTGCGCTCAGTTGTTTTGTTTATTAATGAATTGAATAATTGAGGTAACCGAATATATTACCGCGCTCTTGACCTGCCTTCTGAACTTCGATTGGGTCACCCCATAAATAAATGTGTTTGTGCAGCAATTAAAAATCTGCAGCATATATCCGACATGTTGAAAGATATACAAATAATTATTGGAATCTCCGGGATCTGTTCTGGAAATGTTATAGTACAAGAAAAACATAACGTTTGCAAATAACAGAAGTATGAAGCTGCCGGATATGCTGAAGAGTAAAATCACAGACTTCCTTCTATTCTCCATCTCTGGGTCACTGCGAGTCTCTCCCTTGCTCTGACCCCTCAGTCCCTTACGGACTCGACTGGCCACTAAAATATTTCTGACTGTCAGAGTTTTGAGCAACAAAATTAACGTGAATGGGAGCAATGGGGTTATAACCGTATCAATCCAATCAAATCCCACCCATCCAGGTTCAGTTTAATAGCTTGGGATTGTAATACAGAGCAATGGCACATTGTCTATAATCTTTCCAGGTTCATATGCGATGTAGTGGGGAACATTTTTTAAACAGAGCACAAGGCAGGTTGTTGTCAGAACCACATGGTGCAGGATGATCCATTGAATATGTAGGCAGGTGAGGAAAAGAGGAACCGTATCATGGTTCTGGGAAGGAGGGGAAAGGTGAGAGCAGAAGTGCAGGAAATGGAACGGATACGGTCGAGGGCCGTGTCAACCATGGTAGAGGGAATCCCTCATTGAGGAGCAAGGAAGACACACTGGAAGCACTATTATGGAACGTGGCATTATCAGAACAGATGCAGCGGAAATGGAGAACGTGGGAGAATGGAATAGAGTTGGTACAGAAAGCAGGGTGGGAGGTAGTTTAACCCAGGTAGCTGTGGGAGTCAGTGGCATTATAGTGTCAGAGTACTCGCTCAGGCCAACATCCCTAGCATCGAAGCTTTGGCCACGCTCGATCAGCTCCAATGGACGGGTCATACCGTCCGCATGACTGATACGAGAGTCCAAAAACAAGTGCTCTAATCGGAGCTGCAACACGCCGAGAGAGCCCGAGGTGGCAGAGGATACGCTGCAAGGACACCTCAAATCCTCTTTGAAAAAGTGCAATATCCCAACGACATCTGGGAATCCCTGACCCAAGACTGCACAAAGTGAAGTAAAACATCCGGGAAGGCACTGACCACCTCCAGCCTCTTGGCCGGAAGCAATTGGAAGCCAAGCGCTAGCAGCGCAAGGAGCGCACATCAACCCAAGCACCCGACCCACCCGCCCCTTCAACCACCGTCTGCCCCACCTGTGACAGAGCCTGTAGGCCCCGCATTGGACTCAGTCACTTGAGAACTCATTTTTAATGTGCAAACAAGTCATCCTCGGTCCCGACGTTCTGCAAAAGAAGAAGAAGAGTGGATGTTGGTCGAAAGCCTAACCCCAGAAATGGAGACAGAGAAGTCGAGAAAGGGAAGGGCAGAGTCGTAGATGGGCCATGTGAAGGTGAGAGAAGGGTGCAAATCGGAAGCAAAGTGATAGAAATTATCTAGATAACGGCGAGAGCAGGAAATGGCACCGATACACTCAGCAACGTGCCAGAAAAAGAGGTGAGGGAGGGGACCTGAGTAGGACTGGAACAAAGAATGTTCCACATAGCCCATGAAAAGGCAGGCATAGATAGGACCCATGCGGTTACCCATTGCAACACTGTTAATTTGGAGGAAGTGAGTGGAGTCAAAGGAGAAGATGTACAATGTGAGAACAAGTTCAGCCAGGCAGAGCAGGGCGCTGGCAGACGGGAACTGGTCAGGCCTCTTTTCAAAGAAGAAGTGGAGCGGCTTAAGGAAAGGATTAACAGGCTGGGTCCGTTTTCTCTTGAAAAAAGAAGGCTGAGGAGTGAGCTAATAGAGATCTTTAAAATTATGAACGCTTTTGAAAGAGAGAATACAAAGAGAATGTTTCTACTTGTGGGGAAGGGCATAACTAGACGACATGAATATAAGATAGTCACCAAGAAATACAATAGGGAATTCAGGGGAAACTCATTTACCCGAAGAGTGTTGAGAATGTGGAGCTCGCTACACCAGAGAGTAGTTGAAGCGAATAGTATAGATTAATTTAAGGGGAAGCTAGACAAACATATGAGGGAGAAGGGAATAGAGGGTTATGCTGATAGATTTAAATGAGGAAAGATGGGAGGAGGCTCGAGTGGAGCATACACGCCGACCTGGACTGGTTGGCCAAGTGACCTGTTACTGTGCGGTTTGGTAATAATGAGTGATTAAACCCAGGGATTGTATTGGTTTCAGTTCTATTCTTTGCACTCCAAACCGATTACCGGCTGTGAACCATTCACTGATTGTAATACGAGAATTCCCTTTGGATCTGGAATTGTGCATTTAACACTGGAAGACTCCGCAGGTCAGAACTCAGTATTAACAGATTTGCTTCAAATTAATGCTGGTCCTGTGTGAATTTCAATCCAAACTTTTTAAGAAATAACAAAATTAAGAAACTACCCTCCCCCCACAAAATCAAATAGCCCGTATGAGGATCGAACCTGCGTTGTTAACACCACGCTGTATGCAGCTGGGCTACCCGGCCTTCATGATTTGCTCTTTCCGTCAAACTCTACACAAGCTTATATTTTCGAGACACTATCTGACAATTTCCTGCATTAATCTTTCAGCATACAACCTGCGGTTGTCAATCATACACTATCCGATCAGCAAATACTGTACATATGTCACTGTGTGCCACACATAACCACAGCTAACACAAGTGCCAGACAATGGCCAGCTCCATAAAGCGAAAGTCTAACCACCGCCCCTGGACAGTCAACAGCATGACCATCACCGAATCCCCCATCATGTTAAACAGCAACAACAACGTGCATTTATATAGTGCCTTCAACGTAGTAAAACTTTCCAAGTCGCTGCACAAGAACATTTTCTGAAAAAAATTGACACCATTCCACATAAGGAGAAATTAGTGCAGGAGACCAAAAGCTTCGGCAAAGAGGTAGTTTTTAAGCAGTGTTTTAAAGGAGGAAAGAGAGGCGGACAGGTTTAGGCAGGGAAATCCAGAGCTTAGAGCAACAGAAGGCACGGCCAGCAAAGGTTGAGTGATTATAATCAGGGATGCTCAAGAGGGCAGAATTAGAGGAGCGCAGTTATCTCAAGGGGGGTTGTGGGCTTGAAGGAGATTACAGAGATAGGGAGGGGCGAGTCCAAGGAGGGAGTTGAAAACAAGGATGAGAATTTTGAAATCGTGGCGCTGCTTAACCGGGAGCCAATGTACGCCAGGCAGTGGTGATGTTTGAACGGGACTTGGTGCATTTTAGGACAAGGGCAGCCGAGTTTTGGATTACCTCAATTTACGTAGGGTGGAATGTGGGAGGCCAGCCAGGAGTGCATTGGAATACTCAAGTCTAGAGGTAACAAAGGCATGGATGAGGGTTTCAGCAACGGATGAGCTGAGCAATTGACGGAGATGAGTGATGTTACGGAGGTGGATGTAGGCAATTTTTGTTAAGCTGCGGATATGTGGTTGGAAGCTCAAGTCAGGGTCAAATATGGCAACAAGGTTGCGAAAAGTGTGGTTCAGCTTCAGACAGATGTTAGGGAAAGGGATAGAGTCAGTGGCTAGCAAATGTAGTTTGTGGTGGGGGCCAAAAACAATGGTCGAAAACAGTCGAAAATATCAACATCATATGGGTTACCATTGACCAGATCCTTAACTGGACCAGTCACATAAATAGTGTGGTTAGAAAAGCAGGTCAGAGGCTGGGTATACTGTGTCGAGTGTCTCGCTTCCTGACTCCCCAAAGTGGAATACTCTCCACTTGCTTGGATGAGTGCAGCTCCAACAACACTCAACAAGCTCGCAAACATCCAGGACAGAGCAGCACGCTTGATTGGCACCCCATCCACCACCATAAACATTCACTTTCTTGACCACCAACACACCGTGTCTGCAGTGTGTACCATCTACAGGATGCACTGCAGCAACTCACCAAGGTTCCACCGACAGCACCTCCCAATCCCGTGACCTCTACCACAACCAAATCTGCTGATGATACAAAGATATGTGGGAAAGCAAGTTGTGAAGAGAATACAAAGAGTCTTCAAACGGATTTAGATAGATTAATTGAGTGGGTACACATTTGGCAGATGGAGTGTAATGTGGGGAAATGTGAGGTTATCCACTTTTGTAGGAAGAATAGAAAAGCGAAATATTATTAAAATGGAGAGAGACTACAGAATGCTGCGGTAAAGATGGATATCCCTTACTCTGGCTCCAGGTAGGCAACACACCCTTCAGGATTCTCGTTCTTGGCTGCAGAGTATGCTATCTATCTCCCTAATTATAGAGTTCCCTATCACTATCACATGTCTATTCTGCTCTCCGCCCTTGGACAGCCTTCTGAGCCACAATGCCTTGGTTTGCATTGTGGCTGTCCTTCCTGCAGTCTTTCTCCTTGCCCTCACAGGTAGCGAGTATATTGTACCTGTTGGACAGGACCAGTGTCTGCGGGACCTTCTTCTCGACCTCTCCTAAATTTCTGCTACCAGTCTCTCGAACAGTCACACCCCCACCTTTACTGAACCTGTGCTATCCTCTGGGGTGTGACGATACACCTCCTGCAGACGTGCTCATGCGTGATAGTCTTGCTGTCCAAAAACTGCTACTCGCTGCAGTCCCGACAGAAACCCAGCCCCGCCATATATATTCTAGCCTTATTTTATTCATTTAATTCGTTGAAATCCTAAATCACCGATTATTTATAATTATATATTTTATTTTACTAGTTAATATATATGAATTGAATACAATATGTTATTGTTACCTGCACCTCGTTTTAACCACTGTCCTAGGTTGGAAAAGAAAAAAACCTTAATACTCACCAACCAATCATGGATCTGCTGTCCTGCGACATCACACCTTGCTTTTTGGAAATCATGGACGGTCCCACCGCCACTGATACCGCCTCCGTTAAGGTCAGCGCTATTTCTCTGCTCTTTCCTTTATGACCCGCCACCACTGGTGTCTCTCAGAGCAAGTTTCAGCCGGGGAACATTTAGGCAACAGTGATCATAGTGCCTCAGATTTACATTTGCAATGGAAAAAGACAGGGAGCAATCTCGAGTCAAATTACTGGGCAAGTTCAGTGGATTGAGATTAGATCTGGCCCGGGTGAACTTGAATCAAGGATTGGCAGGCTAAACTGTAATCAAACAATGTGCTGCATTAAAGAGGAGATGGTTCGGTACACTCAAGGTACATTCCCAAAGCCAGACTTCTCTGGATCAAGAAAGAGATAGAGAGAAAGATGAAGTAGAAAAAGGGTGTGTATGCCAGATGCCAGGTTGAAAATACAAGTGAGCACAAGTTTGAATATATAAAGTTCAGAGCAGAAGTGAAAAAGGAAATAAGAGCAGAACAGAGAGATTATGGGAATAGATTGGCAGCAAACATAACAGGAAATGAAAAAGTCTTCTTTCAGCTTATAGATAGTAAGCGGGTATTAAGAGGGGGGGGTGGGGACGATTAGGAACAAAAATGGAGACCGATGCATGCAGGCAGTGGTCATATATGAGGTACTATACGAGTGCTTTGCCTCTGTCATTACCATGGAAAAATATGTTGGCAAAGTCACTGTGAAAGAGGAGGTAGTGAAGATACTGGATGGGATAAAATGTGATTAAGTGGAGATACTGGAAAGGCTGGCTGTACCTAAAGTAGATAAATCAGCAGTAAGAAGGAGATGCATCCTACGATGCTGAGGGAAGTAAAGGTGGACATTGTGGAGGTACTGGCCATAATTTTGCAATCCTCCTTGGATATGGGTGTGGTGCCAGAGGACTGGAGAATTGCAAATGATACACCACTTTTCAAAAAAAGGTGTAAGGATAAACCCAGCAACTACAGGCTAATCAGTTTACCTCCATATTGGGGAATCTTTTCGAAACGAATATCCGGGACAAAATTAAATGTCACTTGGATATGTGTGGATTAATTAAGGAAAGCCAGCCCGGATTTGTCAAAGGCATATCGTGTTTAACTAACTTTATTGTGTGTTTTGTTGAGGTAACAGAGAGGGTTGCTGAGGGCAATGCGGTTGATGTGGTGTACATGGACTTCCTAAAGACGTTTGACAAAGTTCCACGTAATTAGCTTGCTAGCAAAGTTGAAGCCCATGCAATAAAAGGGATATTGGCAGCATGGATACAAAATTGGCTAAGTGACAGGAAACAGAGAGCAGTGGTGAACGGTTCTTTATCAGACTGGAGGAAGGTACAGAGTGTTGTTCCTCAAGGATCGGTAACAAGACCATTGCTTTTCTTGATATATGTTTCTAGCTTGGACATGTTTGTAAAGGGCACAATTTCAAAATTTGCAGATGACACAAAACTTGGAATTATAGTTAACAGTGAGGCCGATAGGGTTAGACTACAAGAGGAGATAGACAGGCTGGTGAAATGGGCTGATACGTGGCAGATGAAATTCAACGAAGAAAAGTGTGAACTTATACATTTTGCAAAGGAAGAACGAGGCGAGGCAATATCAACTAAATGGTTCAATTATAAAGGGTGTGCTTCAACAGAGAAACTTGGGGGTATATGTTCACAAATCGATGGAGGTGGCAGGACAGGTTACTAAATCGGTTAAAACAGCTAACGGGATCCCGGGCTTCATAAATAGAGGTACAGAGTACAAAGGCAAGGAGGTTATCTTGCAGCTTTATTAAACACTGGTCCGGCGTCAACTGGAGTATTGCGTCCAATTCTGGTCACTGCACTTTAGCAAGAATGAGAAGGCCTTAGAGACGGTTCAGAAAAGATTTAGCAGAATGGTTCCACGGATGAGGGTTTCAGGGATGAGGGACTTCAGTTACATGGTTAGACTGGGGAATCTGGGGCTGTTCACCTTCGACCAGATAAGATTGAGAGGGCATTTCACAGTTGTGTTCAAATTCATGAGGGTTCTGCACAGAGCAGGATAGTTTTCTATATCAGTATGTTGTCGAACCAACTATGGAACCGACAATTTTAGATCGAGTATTGTGCAACGAGAAACGGTTAATTAATAACTTTGTAGTAAAGGAGGGGCCTTTCCGATGTCCCTACGAGTGTGTACAAAGCCCATACGCATCTGCAGGCATGGGAAAATAGGGGCCATTATTATTACTAGAAAAGTATTACTGGAGAAATTAAAGGAACTGAAAGCGGATAAAACACCTGGACCTGTTGACCTACATCCAACGGGTTGGAAAAAGTTGGCTATAGAGCTAGTGGATGCATTGGTTGACATTTTCCAAAATTCCATAGATTCTAGAATGGTTCCCGTGGATTGGACGGTAGCAAATGTAACCCCACTATTTATGAAAGGAGGGAGGGAGAAAACGGGGAACTACAGGCCAGTGATCCAGACATTAGCAGTCGGTCAAATGCTAGAATCCATTATTAAGGACGTGGTAACAGGGCACTTAGAACATCATATTCGGATTGTACAGAGTCAACAAGGATTTAGGAAAGCGAAATCGTGTTTGACAAATCTGTTGGAACTTTTTGAGTTTTAACAGCAGAATAGAAAATGTGGAGCCAGTGGATATGGTGAATTTTGGATTTTCAGAAGGCATTCGATAAGGTGCCACACCAGAAATTATTAAACAAAATTAGGGCTCACGGGATTGGGATTAATGTAATAGCTTGGTTAGAGGATTGGTTACGAGACAGAAAACAGAGTGTAGGAACAAACCAGTCATTTTAGGGTGGGAAGGCTGTAACTAGTGGGGTACCGCAAGGATCAGTGCTCGGGCCTCAGCTATTCACAATATACATCAATGATTTGGATGAGGGAACCTACTGTAATAATCCAAGTTTTTTGATGATACAAATCTAGCGTGGGAATGTAAGTTGTGGGAAAGATGCAAGGAGGCTGCAAGGGGAAATAGGCAGGCTAAATCATAGAATCATAGAAAGTTTCATCATGGAAGGAGGCCATTTCGGCCCATCGTGTCTGCGCCAGCAATCACAGAGCTATCCAGCCTAGTCCCAGTTCCTAGCTGTTGGTTCATAGCCCTGCAGGTTAAAGCATCTCAAGTGCACATCCATGTACGTTTTAAATGTGGTTAGGATTCCTGCTTCTAGCACCCTTTCAGGCAGTGAGTAGCCAAGCACATGTCAAAAGGAATATGATGCGGAGAAATGTGAAGTTATCCACTTTGCTAGGAAAAATAGAATTGAAGAGTATTTTTTCAATGGTAAGAGATTGGAAAATGTTGTTGTTCAGAGGGACTTATGTGTCCTTGATCCCGAATTCCTGGAAGTTAACGTGCAGGTAGAGAAGGCAATTAGGAAAGCAAATGATTGTTTGGTCTTTATTACAAGAGGATTTGCGCATAAGAATAAATACGTTTTACTGAAATTTTATAGGGCACCGATTAGACCACAGCTGGAGTATTGTGTACAGTTTTGGTCTTCATAGCGAGAGGATTCGAGTGCAGGAGCAAGGAGGTCCTGCTGCAGTTGTACAGGGGCTTGGTGATACCACACCTTGAGTATTGTGTGCAGTTTTGGTCGCCTTATCTGAGGAAGGATGTTCTTGCCATGGAGGGAGTGCAGCAAAGATTCACCAGACTGATACCTGGGATGGCAGGAATGATGTATGAAGAGAGATTGGGTCGATTAGGCTTGTATTCACTAGAGTTTAGAAGAATGAGAGGGGATCTCATTGAAAATTACAAAATTCTAACAGGACTAGACCGACTGGATGCAGGAAGGCTGTTCCCAATGGCGGGGAAGTCCAGAACCCGAGGTTACAGTCTATGGATAATGGGTAAGCCATTTATGACTGAGATGAGGAGGAATTTCTTCACCCAGAGAGTGGCGAACCTGTGGAATTCTCTTCCACAGAAGGCAGATGAGGCCAATTAATTACATATATTCAAGAAGGTGTTAGATAATTTCTTAAGGCTAAGGGGATCAAGGTATATGGGGAGAAAGCAGGGACAGGGTACTGAATTTGGATGATCAGCCATGATCACATTGAATGGTGGAGCAGGCTCCAAGGACCAAATGGCCTACTCCTGCTCCTATCTTCTATGTTTCTATGTTTCTATGGAAGGGTACACTTGTCATATAAAGAGTGCACCGACGGTTCACCAGACCGGTTCCTTGGAAGGGGGATTGTCCTATGAGGCGAGATTGAGTTGACAAGGCCTATATTGTATAGAGTTTAGAAGACTGGGAGCTGATCTCATTGAAACACACAGAATTCTTGCAGTGCTTTACAGAGTGATTGCATGGAGGATGGTTGCCCTGGCTGGGAGTCTAGAACTAGTGGTCACAGTCTCAGAATAAGGGGTTGGCCGTTACTGACTGAGATGAGGAGAAATAGCTTCATCAGAAGGTAGTGAATCGTTGATATTCTATACGCAGAGGGCTGTGGGTTGAGTAGATTCAATACACAGATCGATAGATTATTGGGTATTAAGGGAATCTAGGGATATGGGGGCAGCTCAGGAAAGTGGTGATGAGGAAGGAGATCAGCCATTATTTTTTGAATGGCGGAGCAGGCTCGTGTGGCCAAATGGCCTAGTCTTGCTCCTATTTCTTATGTACTTATGTTATGTTAAGTAGATAGATAGAAACTGTTCCTATTCGCGGAAGGGTTGAGAACAAAAGGAAACAGATTTAAGGTGAGTGGCAGATGAACCAAAGGTGATTGAGGAAAAACATTCTTTATGCAGCGAGCAGTTAGGATTTGGGATTCATTGCCTGAAAGTGTCTGGAGGCAATTTTAATCGTGGTTTTCAGAAGTGAATTGAATATAACTGAAGGAAAACATTTGCATGGCTATGGGGAAAGGGCGGGGGAGTGGGACTAGCTGAAGTGCTGTTGCAGAGATCCGGCACGGGCTCGGTGGGCCGAATGCACTCCTTCTTTGTATTAACCATTCTATGATACTCTGATTCTATGATTCATCTCATTGGTTAATATTATAAGCGTTGTCCTTTGAATCCTTGTTATCAATACTTTGCTCCTTTCATGTATAATTCCCCTCGGTAAAGCATCGGTAAAGCAGCATGAAATATTTGGCTGGTAAGACAATTCTTCAGAAACAACTTGTTCATGTTCTTGTTTTAGATTCAGGCAGCAGAGAATGCGCAGGGAATGAGATTCCTGGACTGAGGCACGAGCAGTGTAATCTAGGTGGCCCAGGGATTATATTCCCGAACTGCGGCAGGAGCAGTGTCATGTAGGCCAGTCCCATCGTTCCATCACTGGGATCATTTCTAAGACCCTGTCATTTCGGAACATTTATTTCTGGTGAATGATTTTGCTCTGACGGCCTAGCATGGAATAAACCAGAAAACAATTTTGGGGCAATCCAGCTTTGTTTTTCTGTTAGTCATTCCTTATTCCTGCCACTTCCTCATCTTCGGCTCTCAGTTTCAGTTCAATAGGACAAGGAAGGAGGTTCTGCTGAGGGAGTTTGAGCAGCTAGGGGCCAAATTAAAAAGCAGAACCAGAAGGGTAATAATCTATGGATTATTACCTGAGCCACGAGCGAATTTGGCTAGGACAAATAAAATTAGAGAGTTAAATGCGTGGCTCAAAGACTGGTGTGGGAGAAATGGGTTTTGCTTCTTGGGACACTGGCACCAGTACTGGGGCAGGAGGGAGCTGTTCTGTTGGGACGGGCTTCACTTGGCCAGTGCTGGGGCTAGAGTCCTGGTGGATCATATAACTAGGGCTGTAGAGAGGTCTTTAAACTAACTAGTGGGGGGGAGGTTCCTAGAGATTAAATAATAAAAATGACAACAGAGAAGGTCATAGACTTAGGTAGCAGTGGGGAAATTGAAAACCAGAGCGTGTCAGGAAGGGGCAGAAGGTATGGAGTAAAAGGCAAAGTAATAAAAAGGGCAAAAACAGGAACTAAGTGTCACAAAACATATTTGAAAGTTCTCTATCTGAATGCACGTAGCATTCGTAACAAAATAGACGAGTTAATGGCACAAATAACTACATATGGGTATGATCTTGTGGCCATTACAGAAACATGGCTGCAGGGTGACAATGCGTGGGAATTAAACATACCAGGTTATTAAACGATTAGGAAGGACAGGCAGGAAGGAAGGGGAGGTGGGGTGGCTAAGTTAATAAAGGAAGGAATTACTGTAATGCAGAGAAATAATATTGGGTCAAAAGATCAGGATAATGAAACAGTTTGGGTGGAGGTAAGGAATAATAAGGGGAAAAAAACACTAGTGGGCGTAGTCTATAGGCCTCCGAACAGTGGCAACTCTGTTGGACGGAGTATCAATCAGGAAATAGTTGAGGCTTGTACTAAGGGAACATCTATAATTATGGGGGATTTTAACTATCATATTAATTGGACAAATCAAATTGGGCAGGGCTGCCTTGAGGATGAGTTCATTGAGTGTATTAGGGATGGGTTTCTTGAGCAGTATATTAATGAACCTACCAGGGGCAAGCAACCTTAGATCTGGTCCTGTGTAACGAGACAGGATTAATTAAAAATGTCATAGTAAAGGATCCCCATGGAATGAGTGACCAGAACAAGGTTGAATTCCATATTCAATTAGCGGATGAGAAGGTTGTATCTCAAACAAGCGTGCTAAGCTTGAATAAAGGAGACTATGAAGGTATGAGAGCGGAATTGAGTATGGTGGATTGGGAAAATAGAATAAAGGGTAAGACGATACATGATCAGTGGTGTACATTTAAGGAGTTATTTTACAACTTCCAAAAAAATATATTCCACTGAGAAGGAATGGGTGTAAAAGAAAAGACAGCCATCCGTGGCTAAGTAAAGAAATTAAGGAAAGTATTCGACCAGAAACAATGGCATACAAGGTAGCCAAATCTAGTGGGTGGATAGAGGATTGGGAAAACTTTAAAAGACAGCAAAAAATAACAAAATAATTGATTAAGAAAGGGAAGATAGATTATGAAAGTAAATTAGCAAAAAATATAAAAACAGATAGCAAGAGTTTTTATAGTTATATAAAAAGAAAAAGGGTGGCTAAAGTAAATGTTGATCCCTTAGAGGATGAGACCAGGAAATTAATGGTGGGAAATATGGAGATGGCAAAAACACTGAATGAATATTTTGTATCAGTCTTTTCAGTAGAAGACACTAAGAATATCCCAACACTGGACAAACAGGGGGCTAAAGGGGGGGGGGAGGAGCGAAACACGATCAAAATCACTAAGGAAGTGGTACTCGGTAAAATAATGGGACTCAAGGCAGATAAATCACCTTGACCTGATGGCTTACATCTTGGGTTTTGAGGGAAGTGGCGGTAGGGACTGTGGATGCATTGGTAATAATTTTCCAAAATTCCCTGGACTTGGCAAAGCTCCCGGCAGACTGGAAAACTGCTAATGTAACACCCTTATTTAAAAGGGCAGTAGACAGAAGGCTGGAAACTATAGACTGATTAGCCTAACATCTGTGGTAGGTAAAATTTTGGAGTCCATTATTAAGGAGACAGTAACAGGACTTTTGGTTAATCATAATTTAATAGGACAAAGTCAGCATGGTTTTATGAAGGGGAAGTCATGTTTGACAAATTTGCTGGAGTTCTTTGAGGAAGTAACATATAGGGTGGATAAAGGGGAACCAGTGGACGTAGTGTATTTAGACTTCCAAAAGGCATTTGACAAGGTGCCACACAGAAGATTATTGCTTAAGATAAAAAATCACGGGATTGGGGATAATATTCTGGCATGGATAGAGGATTGGCTATCTAAAAGAAGGCAGAGAGTTGGGATAAATGGTTCATTCTCAGACTGGCAATCAGTAACAAGTGGTGTTCTGCAGGGGTCAGTGCTTGGTTCCCAACTCTTTACAATCTATATTAACGATTTGTAGGATGGGACCGAGTGTAACATATCAAAGTTTGCAGATGATACTAAGATGGGAGGGAAAGTAGTGAGTGAGGAGGACATAAAAAACCTGCAAGGGGACATAGACAAACTAAGTAAGTGGGCAGAGATTTGGCAGATGGAATACAATACTGGAAAGTGTGAGGTTATGCACTTTGGCAGGATAAATCGTAGAGCAAGTTATTATCTTAATGGCAAGAAACTGGAAAGTACTGATGTACAAAGGGATCTGGGGGTCCTGGTGCACGAAACTCAAAAGGTTGGTATGCAGGTGCAGCAAGTGATTAAGAAGGCCAATGGAATGTTGGCTTTCATTGCTAGGGGGATAGAATATAAAAATAGGGAGGTATTGCTTCAGTGGTATAAGGTATTGGTGAGACCGCACCTGGAATACTGCGTACAGTTTTGGTGTCCATACTTAAGAAAGGACATACTTGCTCTGGAGCCAGTACAAAGAAGGTTCACTCGGTTAATCCTGGGGATGAGGGGATGGACATATGAGGAGAGGTTGAGTAGATTGGGACTCTACTCATTGGAGTTCAGAAGAATGAGAGGCGATCTTATTGAAACATGTAAGATTGTGAAGGGGTTGGATCGGGTGGATGCAGGGAGGAATTTCCCGATGATGGGTGAAACTAGAACTAGGGGGCATTGCCTTAGAATAAGGGGCTGCTCTTTCAAAACTGAGATGAGGAGGAACTACTTCACTCCGAGGGTGGTAGGTCCATGGAATATGCTGCCCCAAAAAGCTGTAGAAGCTACATCATTACATAAATTTAAAACAGAAATAGACAGTTTCCTTGAAGTAAAGGGAATTAAGGGTTATGGGGAGCGGGCAGGAATTTGGACATGAGTCTATGTTCGGATCGGTCATTGCCCTCTGGGTAGCGGAGCGGGCCCAGGGGCCGTGTAGCCTGATCCTGCTCCTATTTCGTGTGTCTAATTCTGTTAGATTCAGGAGATGCTTATGTGATAGTGGATTGGCGGTTAGGATCAGATCAGCCATGATCTTATTGATTGGCGGAGCAGGCTCGAGGGGCCGATTGGCCTACTCCTGCCCCTATTTCTTATGTTCTTATGTTAATACAGGAAGAGAAACTCCGTTCTCCCTATTCTGAGCTCGACATTTGATGGGCGGGTGAAATATTTCAGATTCCCTCACCTTTAATTTAAAACTGTGTACAGTAAGATGAGCTAGAGTGTGATGCTGTAAAGTGTTGTTGTGACATTGGTTCAATGAGTCTGTTTTTTCAATGTCTCTAATTAAGGCCAGTTACAGTGAAGCCTAATGATGGCTCTCGGGGAATTACTCTCTGCTCTAGATAAGAAGCACCCTTCACTGTTCACCTCACACGATCCAGCATAGATATCACCAGCCACTCACAGAAGTGATATCATGGTTGTTCTACCCGCCCCACTACTTCCTGATAATTTTGTTGAAGAAGTGCGGATAAGTTTAATATTTGGTGATATACAAAGTATCTACTTTCCCCTCCTCGATGTTTTTGGTGTTCCGAGTAAGTATCTATATCCAGTGATTATTTGTATCAACCATGTTACACTGCGCTATTATTCTTGCTATTTAACGTTGTATACTCAATTATTAATGATATTCTGTGTTCCAAGTTGTTGCACCATTGTCGATGCTTGGTTTGTTATATAAAAATACTGGCACGTTCTTTGTGCAGTTTGTCTTCCTGATAACCTCAATATCAATAATTAATTCTGTAAATCGTTACTGTCTGTATTACTGTTCATGTCATTTCCTCCCGCCTCCTCCGCCCTCGCTGCTGTTGGTGTCCCTGGTAAGTGTCTGTATCCTGCTATTAATTCTGTAAATGATGCTTAACTGTATTTCTCTCCTTGTCATTCACTATCCCACCCGCGCTCCTCTCGGCTATTGATTTTGTGCATGCTAAAGTGTTAATAAGCTAAAAATACTCTACATTCAACTCAAGCAATGATACTGGACGAGACTCTTTATTTACCGAATTTCAGACTGCTATTGATAGTGAACATTTGCAACAGATCAGAAGAATGGGTTCTTTGTTCAGGATTTTTTTTTCAACTAATGCCGAAAGGTCATCGATCTAACATATTAACTCTGAAACTCTCTCCACAGATGCTGCCTGACCTGGTGAGTATTTCCAACATGTTCCGTTTTCATTTTAGATTTTCAGCATCCGCAGTATTTTGCTTTGATTTACACCTAATGCTCGGTGTGGTTCCTTACATAGAGTCACGTGAACAAATCCTGGCAGATCACATACACGTCTTCAAATGTCTGAAATATGCGCTAATCATTCAGTTGCAGCAAGTGTCTCCATTCACACCATATCCAGTTCTGCATTACTGGCACTGCTTTTGATGGTTAGAATAGGTTTATGAGGATAATTTACATTCTCACAAAATATTTATTCAGCCAAATTTCAATATATTTATTTTCAACCTTTGTTTTGAATTTAAAATTGGATGCCGTGCCCGTCTGTCACAGTTCAGTAGATCTCTCAGTGAGACCCAGAGTGATTCAATTTTTCCTCCTGCTATACTTCAGGATAACCGATCCCAACTGATTGCAACTGAATTACTGAGGATAAGAAAGTCCTGTGATCTTCCTCGACAAAATTCTCTACACAACATTTAAGAAGCATTTGGATGTGCACTTGAAATGCCATAGCATACAAGGCTACGGGCCAAATGCTGGAATATGGGATTAGATTAGACAGGGCTTGATGGCCGGCGCGGACACGATGGGCCGAAGGGCCTCTATCCGTGCTGTATTACTCTATGACTCTATGACAAGTTGGCAACCAACAAGTGAAAAAGTGCAAGGATAATTTTCTTCAATTTGTTTTCAGCTCCTTTACAAAAGCAATCAGCGGCACTTTGCCTGTGGGATAATTCGTCTGATTTCACTGTTAATAAATGCATTCAGTTGGACATTACCTGGTAAAAGATAACTGATTATTTTAATCTAGAATCCATTTGTTGTAATGTTAATTGGAAAATCTTCCTTTCAATAAGCTGCAATTTTGTATTTCAAAATAATGCACAACTCTAAGGGCTAGATTTTCAGTTGCTTGCGCCAGCAGTTAGCGCCTTAAGAGAAGTGATTTTCGGGCGCTATGCGTGTAGCGCCTGGGCGCAGCGCAGTTTGCGCCCCGCCCCAAATTAAGTTGCCCGTTAGCGCCGGCGCAAAGTTTAGCGGCCGCCCGGATGCGCGCGCAGAAAATGACGTCACATCCTCGTGCAACGCCCTTTGGCCGCCCCGAATCCAAACTTCAGTCGGACCGCCCCATTGTGCGCCTGGCGTCCAGAGCGTTTGTAAAATGGAACGCAACACACCCTGGGGAGCGCAAATTAAAGGGCACTCGTACAAAAGGCACTCTGCATGTGTTCTGTGGAAGTAAGCTGTGTGTTGTTCTGAACGGACTAATTATGTTTCCGGGCACCAATCATCATTCCTCCTCCTCCTCCTCCTCCTCCTCCTCCTCCTCCTCCTCCTCCTCCTCCTCCTCCTCCTCCTCCTCCTCCTCCTCCCGTTTCTCCCCAGACTTTGCATTTGAAAAACATACATGCACCCTTCCCCTTTAAGAGCTCATGCGCTGCGCCCGAGCTCGGGTGTTGCGCTCTCCACCGCCGGCTTAGCGCCTAAAGATACTAGTGGAACGCCTCTTTTAGCGCTCCACCAACCTCTTAGGGCGAAGCCACTGAATTTCAGGCAACGGGGCGCTACTTTGGGGCGGGCGATAACTTCGGGCGGGCGCTAAGCTTAGCGCCCCAAAACTGTCTATACTGAAAATCTAGCCCTAAATGTTCAAAACACATCGGGCTAGATTTTCAGTTGATAGTGCCAAAAGTTAGCGCCTTTAGAGAAGTGATTTTCGGGCGCTATGCGTGTAGCGCCCGTGCGCAGCGCAGTTTGCGCCCCGCCCCAAATTAAGTTGCCCGTTAGCGCCGGCGCAAAGTTTAGCGCCCGCCCGGATGCGCGCGCAGAAAATGACGTCACATCCTCGTGCAACGCCCTTTGTGCGCCCCGATTCCAAACTTCAGTCGGACCGCCCCATTGTGCGGCTGGCGGCCGGAGCGTTTGGAAAAAGGAACGCAACACAACCAGCGCGGGCCCCGGGGGGCGCAAATTAAAGGGGACGTGCTCTCCAGTATAAAGGCAAGCCTTTTTTCAGAAAACACTCTTGTGCAACGCATTTCTGGAGACACAACAAGGAGGATAGCTAACTGGTTTCAAGCAGCAAGAGCTCAGGTATTTTTGGACTCAGGCCAGAGCGCTGCAAGTGGCCTTTTGGAAATTTGAGTGTTTGCCAGGATTTGATGGGGGTTGCATGGGGTGCCAACGCAAAGCTGCAGCTCCATGTCCGTAGGGCTCGCAGACACATTGTGAGAGGGGAGGGGCAGCCCTGGCTAGAGGCAGAGGGGGCTCTAGGCGTCGGCCACGTAGGCCTTACCCAGTCAGGCTATACCACCAGCAGCGCTCCTACCTAAACATGAGTGCCGCGCGATGTGTTAAAAGGCTCCGATTCCGAAAGGAGGTGATTGCAGAGATCTGCCACCTGCTTCGCCGAGATCTGCGGCCAAAGCCCAGGTGCAGGACGTCTCTGTCGGTGGAAGTGAAGGTGACGGTGGCATTGAACTTCTATGCCACCGGCTCCTTCCAATACGCTGCTGGGGACATAGCAAACATCTCCCAGTACGGCGCACATCGCTGCATCCGCCAGGTGACGGAAGCACTGTTCAGAAGGAGAAGCCAATTCATCTCCTTCCCCATGGCCCTGGAGAACCAGCATCAGCGCGCATTGGGATTTTCCAGACTCGGGGAATTCCCCTTGGAGCAGGGTGCCATTGACTGTACGCATGTGGCTTTGCGGGCCCCTCTGGAGCATGGCGAGCAGCGTCACAACAGGAAGGGCTACCATTCTCTGAATGTGCAGCTGGTCTGTGACCACAATCAGTGCATCATGGCAGTCAATGCCAGCTTCCCAGGCAGCAGCCACGATGCCTCTATCCTGCGGCAGAGTACTGTGCATGACATGTTCCAGGCACAGCCTCCCCCAAGAGGATGGCTACTCGGTGACAAAGGCTATCCTTTGTGCACCTGGCTCATGACCCCGCTCCACGCGCCCAGGACCACTGCTGAAGAGGCCTACAACGAGAGCCATCAAACCACCCGCAACATCATGGAGCTAACTATTGGGGTTCTCAAGCAGCGGTTCTGCTGCCTTGATCACTCCGGAGGAGCTCTCCAGTATTCACCGGACCGGGTCTCCCAATTTGTGGTGGTTTGCTGCATGCTACACAACCTGGCTATCCGCAGGAGTCAGGCACTGCCACCTGACGTTGGACCAGCACCTCAGGAGGAGGAGCAGGAGGAGCATGAGGAGGAGGAGGAGGAGGAGCAGGAGTACGTTCCCAGGAGGGACCGACCAGGGCCAAGGGCCGCACCTCGCCACCTTATTACACGGTACTTCTAAGCCCCCTGTCAGGGAATGGCCAGGGGCCATGAGGGAAGATGAATGCAGCCGCTCAGCAACCCCTCAGCCGGCGAAGCCAACAAACACTAAGAAGAACAACCATGGAGACTGCATGAATAAAGATAATTTTTTATTACACAAAAATGAAAAGCCCTTCCCACATGAATCCCCAAAAACAATAAACGGGCCACACAAAAAGCCCAACAAACGAGTCACTCCCACAAACTGGGGAGGAGTCACTCCACCTTTCTTCAAACCGGGCCTCAACGTCAGCCTAATACAAAAAAAAAGCCCTCCAACAACACAACCATGGGCAAAATAAAGATGGCCACCGCCATATAAAAGGAAAGCTGGCCACACCCTCTACTGAGTGGCCCACGAGGGCGAGACCTTGCCCAGCCTTTTGCCTTCCCTGCCCGGCCTGCTGCTCCTTCGCAAGCTCTGCCCAGTGGCTGCTGCGAGGCTGGGGGAAGGTGCCTGAGGCTCAGATGCCCTTCCGCCAGATGCCGCTGGGGGGTGGCCTACATGGCGTTGGAGCCTCGAGGGGCCGTCGGCTGAGTGGCGCATCTGAGCCTGGCCACCATCAGCTGCAGCCGCTTGCCCTTTATGCCCCAGTGGGGGAATGGCGGTGACGGATGGCGCAATGTGGGCCAGCTGGCGTCTGGGATGCGCTGGCTGGTGCTGTGGCGCGGTGGCACTCGGCCGGGCCCGCACTGCAGGATCCGCAACAATCATCTGAGGGGCGGCTTGCTGGGATGGTCCAGCGCGGCGGCTGCCCTGGCGATGCTTGCCTGAGACAGCACGTGTGGCAGCAGTGAGTGCCCCTGTTGTCCTGGTGTGCGCGCGCATCACATCTGCCAGGGTCTTGTGGCATCAGTCAGCATGCGGCCACTCGCGGCAGTTGCTGCCCCAAACTCGCGCACACTGGTCGCCAGCGACTCGATGGCCTCAGGCATGCGCCCCACCACGCTCATGAGCTCCGTGTGGCGCCGGTCCGAATCCTCAGCCATCTTATCCATCTTCCGCAACTCCTCCGAGGTGAAGGTGTCCTGACTGGAGTCGCAACTCTCCCGCTGGGGAGGAGGGGGCCGAACTAAGGGACACTTGCCACGTTGGTGGCGGCGAGTGTGCCGATCAGCAGCACTCCCCTCTGATCCTTGCCCCCTTTGGGGGGAAGGCCGCGGGCCACGCGCACGGCTCGTGGGTGGCTGGACGCCACTGGTCCCAGAAGCTGCATTGCCCTGCGACAGTTCCTCCAGGCACTCGTCCAGTGAGGAGGTGTCAAGCATTTCCTCCTCTCCTGCGGGATGTGACTGTTCCCCCGATGGTCCGGCTTGCTCCTCCTCCTCCTCCTGCTCGGAGGTGCTGTCACTGGCAGCTTCAGGGTCCTGGTCGTCACAAGCTGAAAGCAGGAATGCACAAGAGTAGCTTCAGAGTGAGGAGACGGCGTCAGCGAGGGAGTTAGGACTGGTGGCATTCAGCGCATTGGTGGGACAGTGGCAAAGGAGGTAGCTCGGATGGGCCAGTGTGACGCGAGAGGGCCAAAAGGCGAGGTCCTTACCATTGCCGGGCAGTGGAGGGTTGGATACTCTGCACGCTGTGGGGACGATCACACGGGCTCCCATGTGCACACACACATGCTCCTCCAGCCGAGTGAGCTTCTGCAGCTTGGCGCGTCCACCCCTGGCACAGGCCTGGCGATTAAAGGCTACTTTAGCCTGCAAGAGAAAGGACGGGCTGTAAGTGCGCAGTGTAGCCCTGAGGTAGTGTGCACTGCCTCCCATGGGGGAATAGCTTGGCCAGAGTGAAGCCCTGATGTAGTGTGCACTGCCTCCCATGGTGGAATAGCTTGGACAGAGTGAAGCCCTGATGTAGTGTGCACAGCCTCCCATGGTGGAATAGCTTGGCCAAAGTGTAGAGTGCCGAATGGCCATTTGATGCTCATGACTGTCCCAATGCTGCTGGCTGAGGGCTGGCCAATAGGACTTTCAGCTCCCTTTGCCCATCATGTCAGGTGTACATGCAAGAATGAGGAGGAGACTGGAAAGGCTACTCACCTTGACAATCCTGGTCAGGTCGTTGTATTTTTTACGACATTGTTTGTGGGTCCTGGGGGCATCGCCGGTGAACGTCACCCTCTGGGTGATCTGCTTCCAGGCTTTGGTGTAGTCGTGGTGGGTTGGATTCCTCCCACTCTCTGGGAACAAGATCTTGCGCCTCACCTCCAGAGCTGTGACCATTATGTCCAGATCACCCTCTGAGAAGCGCAGGGCACGCTGACGGGCCTTCTCTGGCGTTGCCATGACTCCCTGGGGCTGAGCAGCAGTGTTGAGGCCTCTTTGCAAGGCTGCAGTGTGCAGGGCGTGGCAGCAGACCAATTCGTCCCTTCCCCCTTTAAGAGCTGGTCGGCGCCACGGGGTCTGCTGTCAGTCCAAAAATGACCGCACCCGCACTGCGCCCCGCCTGGGCGCTATCCCTCTGGACCGCCAGCTTAGCGCCTAAAGAGAGTAGTGGAATGCCTCTTTTAGCGCTCCACCAACCTCTTAGGGCGAAGCCACTGAATTCCCGGCAACGGGGCACTACTTTGGGGCGGGCGCTAACTTCGGGCGGGCGCTAAGGTTAGCGCCCCAAAACTGCCTATACTGAAAATCTAGCCCATCGTATAGCCCAGTTATATTTATAACTGCAGTGCACTTGTAGATAGTATCGTAGCATTTGCATATTACAGCCGTTCAGTTTAAATATAATTGCCTGTAATTATTACATGTCAAGTGATGCAGTTTCCCTATTTTGCGGTTGCAATCATTTTCTGTTCTAAATATAATGGATATTCTAAACAATGGCAGGAATCCAAGCAGAAATTCCCCCCTCACTGACGCAGGGGCGTAGAAGTGAATTGCACTGCTCCAAATGCTGACTGATCCTGGGACACAAAGGCTTCCTGAGGGGCTCTCGTCCATTGTATCTGCTACCTTGGGTGGTGCTTTTGTCTGCTGGGTTGAAGGTACATCCAGCATTTAAAATCACATTGATCAAACATCTGTAAATGTGATGTTTTATTTATTCCCATTTAATTTATTGATGGATCATTCTTACAATAATGCTTGAATTCAGCTGTACATTGATAATAGAATTAGATTATGTCTTTGAATATCTCTAATGATTTACACATTTCACACCGAATTCCCGAAGGCTGTGTTGCTTCTCCGGTGCTAGGTTTAAGGACATCTCCTCTGGGCTGGAGAGAAACTTAGACTGGGAGGGGGAGGATCCAGTTGTCGTGGTCCATGTTGGTACCAACGATATAGATAGGAGAAGGAAAGAGATTCTGCTGAGGGAGTTTGAGCAGCTAGGGGCCAAATTAAAAAGCAGAACCACAAGGGTAATAATCTCTGGATTTCTACCTGAGCCACGTGCAAATTTGGCTAGGGTAAATAAAATTAGGGAGGTAAATGCGTGGCTCAAAGACTGGTGTGGGAGAAATGGGTTTTGCTGCTTGGGCCACTGGCATCAGTACTGGGACAGGAGAGAGCTGTTCCGTTGGGATGGACTTCACTTGGCCAGTGCTGGGACGAGGATCCTGGCGAATCGAATAACTTGGGCTGTAGAGAGGGCTTTAAACTAATTAGTGGGGGGGGGAGGTTTTAAAGAGCTAAAAATAAAAATGACAGTGGAGAAGGCATTAGAGCAAGGTTGCAGTGGAGGAATTAAAAACCAGAGCGTGTCAGGAAGGGACAGAATGTATAATGATAAAGGTAAAGTAGTAAAAGGGGAAATAGCAGGAATACATTGTCAGAAAACATATTTGAAAGTTCTTTATCTGAATGCACGCAGCATTCATAACAAAATAGACGAGTTGACGGTACAAATAACTGCACATGGTTATGATCTGGTGGCCATTACGGAAACATGGCTGCAAGATGATCATGACTGGGCACTAAACATACAAGGGTATTTGATAATTAGGAAGGACAGACAGGAAGGAAAGAGAGGTGGGGTTGCTATGCTAATCAAGGATGGAATCACTGCAATAGTCAGAAATGTTATTGGGTCAAAGGATCAGGATAGTGAAACAGTTTGGGTGGAGATAAGGAATAATAGCGGGAAACGTCACTAGTGGGTTTAGTCTATAGGCCTTCTAACATTTGCAACTCTGTTGGTCGGAGTATATATCAGGAAATAGTTGGGGCTTGTAATAAGGGAACAGCTATAATCATGGGGGATTTTAACTTTCATATTGACTGGACTAATCAATTTGGGCATGGCAGCCTGGAGGAAGAGTTCACAGAATGTGTTAGGGACAGGTTACTTGAGCAGAATTTAACTGAACCAACCAGGGGGCAGGCAATCGTAGATCTGGTCCTGTGTAATGAGACAGGATTAATAAAAAATATCCTAGTAAAGGATCCCCTTGGAATGAGTGAACAAAATATGGTTGAATTCCAAATTCAGTTTGAGGGTGAGCGTGTTGGATCTCAAACCAGCATACTGAGCTTAAATAAAGGAGACTATGAAGGTATGAGAGTAGAATTGACTAAAGTGGACTGGGAAAGCATATTAAAGTGTAAGACGGTACAAGAGCAGTGGTCTACATTGAAGGAGATATTTCACATCTTTCAAGAAAAATATATTCACTGAGGAAAAAGGGGAGTAAAAGAAAAGACAGCCATCCGTGGCTTAGTAAAGTAATAAAGGATAGTATCCGACTGAAAACAAGGGCATATAAAGTAGCCAAGTCTAGTGGGAGGATAGAAGATTGGGAAGCATTTAAAAGCCAGCAAAGAATAACTAAAAGATTAATTAAGAAGAGGAAGATAGATTATGAAAGTAAACTAGCCAAAAACATAAAAACAGATAGCAAGAGTTTCTACAGCTGTATAAAAAGAAAAAGGGTGGCTAAAGTTGGTCCCTTAGAGGATGAGACCGGGAAACTAGTGTTGAGGAACATGGAGATGGCAAAGACGCTGAACAAATATTTTGTATCAGACTTTACAGTAGAGGACACTAAAAATATCCCAACACTGGACAAACAGGGGGCAATGGGGGGGCGGGGGGAGGAGCTAAACTCGATTAAAATCACTAAGGGGATAGTACTCGGTAAAATAATGGGACTTCAGGTGGATAAATCCCCCGGACCTGATGGCCTACATCCTGGGGTCTTGAGAGAAGTAGCGGTAGGGATTGTGGATGCATTAGTGATTATTTTCCAAAACTCCCTGGACTCAGGAAAGGTCCCGGCAGAATGGAAAACTGCTAATATAACACCCTTATTTAAGAAGGGAAGTTGACAAAAAGCTGGAAACTATCGACCAGTTAGCCTCACATCTGTGGTTGGAAAACTGTTGGAGTCCATTATTAAGGAAACAGTAACAGAGCATTTGGATAAACATAATTTAATAGGACAGAGTTAGCATGGTTATATGAAGGGGAAGTCTTGTTTGACAAATTTGCTCGAATTCTTTGAGAACGTAACATACAGGGTGGATAAAGGGGAACCAGTTGATGTAGCGTATATCGACTTCCAAAAGGCATTTCACAAGGTGCCACACAAAAGATTACTGTTCAAGATGAAAAATCACGGGATTGGGTGTAATATACTGTCATGGGTGGAAGATTTGCTATCTAACAGAAAACAAAGAGTTGGGATAAATGGTTCCTTCTCGGGCTGGCAATCAGTAACTAGTGGTGTTCTGCAGGGGTCAATGCTGAGACCCCAACTCTTTACAATCTATGTTAATGATTTGTAGGAAGGGACCGAGTGCAACATATCCAAGTTTGCCGACGATACAAAGATGGGAGGGAAAGCAGTGAGTGAGGAGATCATAAAAAATCTGCAAAAGGACATAGACAGGCTAAGTGAGTGGGCAGAGATTTGGCAGATGGAATATAATATTGGAGAGTGTGAGGTTATGCACTTTGGCAGAAAAAAATCAAAGAGCAAGTTATTATCTAAATGGAGAGAAACTGCAAAGTGCTGCAGTACAAAAGGATCTGGAGGTCCTGGTGCATGAAACATAAACAGTTAGTATGCAGGTGCTGCAGGTGATCAGGAAGGCCAATGGAATCTTGGCTTTTATTGGAAGGGAGATGGAGTATAAAAACTGGGAAGTCTTGCTGCAGTTATACAGGGTATTGGTGAGGCTACACCTGGAATACTGCGTGCAGTTTTGGTTTCCATATTTAAGAAAAGATTTTTTTGCTCTCGAGGCGGCTCAGAGAAGGTTCACTCGGTTGATTCTGGAGATGAGGGAGTTGGCATATGAGAAAAGGTTGAGTAGGTTGGGCCTCTACTCATTGGAGTTCAGAAGAATCAGAGGCGATCTTATCCAAACATATAAGATTGTGAGGGGAATTTATCGGGTGGATGCGGTGAGGAAGTTTCCACTGATGTGTGAGACTAGAACTAGGGGCATAATCTTAGAATAAGGGCTGCCCTTTCAAAACTGAGATGAGGAGAAACTTCTTTACTCAGAGAGTGGTGAATCTATGGAATTTGCTACCCCAGAGAGCTGTGGAAGCTGGAACATTAAATAGATTTAAAACGGAGATAGACAGTTTCCTAGCAGATAAGGGAATTAGGGGTTATGGGGAGAGGGCAGGGAAGTGGACGTGAGTCTAGGTTCGGATCAGCCATGATCCTATTGAATGGCAGAGCAGGCCCGAGGGGCCGTATGGCCTAATCCTGCTCCTACTTCTTATGGTCTTATGTTCTTATGTAATTCCAGAAAACTGCTGCGTTTGGTCCCAGCCTGATTTATAATTTCTCTCTTTATTTTCCTTCCTCACAATTAACTTAGTGACGATTGTGATCTTGTCTCGGGGAAAGTGCGGTCTCACGAAATGTGTCACTCGCTACCTGGTGGCAATGGCAGCGGCGGATCTACTGGTCATTATCCTCGACTTGATATTGAGGCAGATTCCGATTGTTTATGCGAGACAGTTTGGTTTCATGCACTATATCCCCCTGTGTAACATACACGCCGTCCTGCTTTATGCAGCCACAGACTGTTCTGTCTGGTTCACCATCAGCTTCACCTTTGATCGATTTGTGGCCATTTGTTGCCAGAAGCTGAAAACTAAATATTGCACCGAGAAAACAGCAGCTGTGGTTTTAGGAACACTGATTGCGCTGAGCTGTTTAAAGGACATCCCCTGGTATTTTATGATGACTGGTAAATATGTGTTTACGAACACTCCCTGGTTTTGTAGTGTAACATTCGATGTTATGTATTCATGGGTCTGGGCAACAATCGAACTCCTTCATTATATTCTCACCCCGTGTGTCCCATTTGTTCTGGTTCTGCTGCTCAATGCTTTAACCGTCAGAAACATTTTAGTGGCCAGCAGAGCCCGCAGGAGGCTCCGGGGAAACAGCAGTGGGGAGAGCCCCAAAGACCCAGAGATGGAGAGTCGAAGGAAATCCATAATTTTACTGTTTCTTATCTCGGGAAATTTCATACTCTTATGGGCAATCTTCATGTTGTATTCTGTATGGAGCCGGATGCGGCATTTGGGGTATCAGTCTGTATATCTACCTATTTACGTGCAAAAAATTGGATTCATGCTCCAGCTCCTGAGTTGCTGCACAAACACTTGTATTTACGCCGTGACCCAGACTAGGTTCAGAGAGCAGTTGAAGAATGCGATGAAATATCCGTTTACTCTAATTGTTAAATTAATTAAATGATGAGAAGAACTTTCCAGCATCATAACTATATCCCGCCTCATAAGCTGTCCAAACCAAGGGGCCAGTGACACATGTTAATATTAACACACACACGTTCACACTGTGTGTATCATAACCAACCACCAGAGACACCCTGTGAACCGTGAAGCTTCCCACTTCCCTCAGGGCTATTAACACTCTGACAGAGACAACAGCGTAATATTAACACAGTTCTCTGCCAAGCTCCGACAGTAATCACTAAAACCCTCCCACATATCCGTGACTCATATACACGGATTGGGTGAGATACCCACTCTAAATCTAAACCCAGTCCCCATGACAATATTAGTGGAATCACTGAAACCCCTGCAGAAATTAGAATACTACTAAAGGCATTCTTTGTGCAATACAATACTCCCACAAAGCAAAAATGAATATGAAGACACGTATATATAGAAACATTGATCATAGTAACACTGTAGGAATATATCACTCCTGCCTGGCTTGCTTCACCTCTCCCTCTCTCACAGTGACCCATTCTTTCGCCGGTCCCCTCTCACTCTCACCTGGCCCGTCTCTCTCTCTCTTTCTCTCTCTCCCTCACTCACTCATATACACTCTCGCCTGGCCTACCTCACCTCTCTCTCTCTCCCTCTCTCTCCCTCTCTCTGTCTCTCTCGCTTGCCTGGCCTACCTCACCTCTCTCTTTCCCTCTCCCCGAAACGACCTCACCTCTTTCTCTCTCTCTTTCTCGCCTGGGCTCCCTAGCCACACCCCCTCTCATCGGAGCAGTCCCCCTCTCTCTCTCTCTCACTCCCACACTCTGTAGTCTGGCCTATTATCTCCCTCTGTCTCTTTCTCTCTCTCTCTCACACACACACACACACACACACTCACTCACATACTCACTCACCTGGCCTACGGCTCCTCCCTCTTTCTCTGACTAATGCTGTCGCCTAGCCTGCATCACTCTCACTCACTATATTTTATCCAATGTTCACATTAGAGACAGGAGTTGCTGCTGAGAAACACAGGGGCCATACATTAGCAGAGGGGAGTTAATTGTTCCCTATTACCAGCTGTGTGCTATACATGTACAGGAGGTAGCACTGACATGCACGATCAATACAGTACCAGGCGGAAGTGAGCAGTTCCATTTTACCCGCTGTGTGCTGTTCATGTACAGGAGATGACATTGAGAAAAGAAAACATAAGAACATAAGAAATAGGAGCAGGAGAAGGACATTCGGCCCTTCTAACCTGTGCCGCCGTAAAATGAGATCATGGCTGATCTTCTGCTTCAATTCCTTTCACCGGTCCTATCAGCATATCGCTTGATGCCCTTACTAGTCAGCAATCTATCGACTCCTGTTTTGAATATACCCAATGTCTGAGCCTCCACAGCCCTCTGGTAATGAATTCCAAAGAGTCACCACCCTCTGTGTGAAGAAATTTCCCCTCATCTCCGTTCTGAATGGGCTACCCTTTTATGCTGAGGCTGTGGCCCCTGGTTCTAGACTGCCCAGCCAAGGGAAACATTCTCCCAGCATCCACCCTATCAAGCCCTGTATTAATATGGTATGCTTCAATGAGTTCCCCTCTCATTCTTCAGAATTCAAGAGAATGCAAGCCTAGTTTACTCAATCTCTTTTCATATGAAAGCCTCGCCATCCCAGGAATCAATCTCCTGAACATTTGTTGCACTCCCTTTATGGCAAGTATGTCCTTCCTTAGGTAAGGAGACCAACATTGTACACAGTACTCCAGGTGCGATCTCACCAACGCCCTATATAGTTGGAGTAAGACTTCTTTACTCCTGTACTCAAATCCTCTAGTAATAAAGGCCCGCATACCATTTGCCTTCCTAATGACTTGCTGCACCTGCACATTCACTTTCAGTGATTCATGTACAAGGACAGCCATGTCCCTTTGAGCATCTGCATTCCCCAATTTTTCACCATTTAGGAAATACTCTGCCTTTCTGTTTATTCTACCAAAGTGGATATCTTCTGATTTTTCAACATTATATCCCATCTGCCATGTTCTCGCCCACTCCCTGAGCCTGTCAAGAGCCCCTTTAAGCCTCTTCCCATCCTCTTCGCAACTGACACTGCCACCTAGCTTTGTGTCATCAGCAAACTTGGAAAAGTTACATTTAGGCCCCTCATCCAAATCATTGATATAGATTGTAAACAGCAGGGGCCCAAGCACCGAACGTTGTGCTACCCCACTAGTCAGAGCCTGCCATCCTGAAAAAGACCCGTTTATCCCTACTCTGATTCCTGTCTGTTAACTAATTCTCAATCCATGCTAGTATATTACCCCCAATTCCATGTGCCCTAACTTTGTTCAAAAACCTCTTGTGTGGGACTTTATCGAAGGCCTTCTGAAAATCCAAATACACCATATCTACCGGTTCCCTTTTGTCTAGTCCACTACTTACATACTCAAAGAACCCCAATAGGTTTGTCAAACAGGATTTCCCTTTCATAAATCCATGTTGACTCCGTCCAATCTTACTATTAGTTTCATATGCCCAGTTATTGCATTCTTTATAATAGAATCCAGCATTTTCCCAAATACTGATGTGAGACTAACAGGTCTGTCGTTCTCCGTTTTCTCTTTCCCTCCTTTCATAAAAAGCGGTGTTACATTTGCTATCCTCCAATCTGCAGGACCGGTTCCAGAACCTATTTAATTTTGGAAGATGACAACCAATTCGTCCAGTATAACAGTGACAACCTCTTTCAAAACCATAGGATGTTGGTCTTCTGGTCCTTGGGAGTTATTGACTTTTAGACCCATTAATTTTGCTGGTACATAATTTTTACTGATAAGTTGATAAGTTCCTCATTCTCGCCACACCCTTGGTTTCATCATAATTCTGAGGTTTTATGTGTCTTCCTCCATGAAGACAGAAACAAGTCTTTCTTTAATTACCCAGCCATTTCCTCATTCCCCATTATAAATTCTCCCGTCTCTGACTGTAATGGACCTACATATACCTTCGCCAGTCTTTTCCTTTTGAAATACCTGTAGAAAGTTTTACAATCCGTTTTAATATTTTTTCACTAGTTTGTGCTCATATTACATTTACCCTTTGTTTATATCTCAACTTCTTGGTCCCCCTTTGCTGATTTCTAAAATATCCCAATCATCATGCTGACCGCTTTTTCTGGAATCTTTATATGCTTCCTCCTTTGACTTAATACTAGCTTTAATTTCTTTTGTTAGCCATGGCTGGATCACTTTAACTTTTGGGTTTTTATGCCTTAGAGGAATATATGTTTGTTACAAACTATGCATTATTTCCTTGATTATTAGCCATTGTATGTCCACCTTCATACCTTTCAGTGTAGCCTCTCAATCTACCATGGCCAAATTATCCCTCGTGTAGTTTCCTCTGTTTAGATTGAAGATCTTACTTTCAGATTGGTCGACATCACTCTCAAACTTAATATCAAAAAAAATCAAATCAAATCAAATCAAATCAACATTTATTGTCATTGTTAGTGCACAAGTGCAGTACAACAAAATGTAGGCTTGCGGCTCCCGAGAGTGTACATTTAGATTGAGACATTTAAATATTCAACATACATTTGGCTTGTAATACATTAATATAAACATAACCATAATGAAGTGCATTGGCAGATGTGCAGGCTATAGAGTTTATTTGTGGAGTTCAGTAGGATGACAGCCCTGGGAAAGAAGCTGTTCTTAAATCTGGTCATACGGGTGCGAATGCATCTGTAGCGTCTCCCAGATGGCAGGAGGGCGAACAGATTGTGGCTGGGGTGGTCAGGTTCTTTGATGATGGACCGTGACCTCCGTAAACAGCGTTTCTGGTATATGTGCTCTATGGTCAGCAGCCGGGTGCCGGTAATGCGTTGGGCAGTTTTGACTACCCGCTGCAGGGCTTTCCAGTTATAGTAGCTACAGCTGCCATACCATACTGTGATACAGTTCGTCAGGATGCTCTCTATTGTGCAGCGGTAAATGTTAGAGAGGATTTGGTGTGACAGGTGACATCCCTTCAGCCTCCTTAGGAAATATAGGCGCTGCTGGGCCTTCTTCACCAGAGAGGAGGTATTGAGGGACCAGGAGAGGTCTTCCGTGACGTGGACTCCGAGGAACTTAAAGCTGTCCACCCTTTCCACCGCAGCTCCATTGATGTGGATGGGGGTGTGACTTCCGCCTTTAGACTTCCTGAAGTCCACAATGATTTCTTTGGTTTTCTTGATGTTAAGGGCCAGGTTGTTATCGGCGCACCACTTCCCGAGATGCTGGACCTCCTCCCTGTAGGCTGACTCATCGTTGTTGGTGATCTGGCCTACTACCGTGGTGTCAGCCGCAAACTTGATGATGGTTTTGGAACCGTGAACAGCCACACAGTCGTGGTTGAAGAGGGGGTAGAGGAGGAGGCTCAGCACACATACTTGTGGGGCCCCCGTGTTCAGGGTCAGGTGGGGGGAGGTGTGGTTACCTAATTTGACAGACTGGGGTCTGTTTGTTAGGAAGTCCAGTGTCCAGTTGCAGAGGGAAGTTTTCAGACCAAGAGTTTGGAGTTTGGTGGCCAGCTTGTTGGGGACGATAGTGTTGAATGCTGAGCTGTAGTCTATGAACAGCATTCTGATGTAGGTCTCTTTACCATCGAATTGATTCAGTGCCGAGTGTAGAGCAGTTGGGATTGCATCCTCCGTTGATCTGTTTGCACGATAGGCAAACTGGTGTTGGTCAAGTGAGGCGGGAACACTGGCTTTGATGTGAGCCAGGACCAGTCTCTCGAAACACTTCATTATGATGGGTGTGAGTGCGACAGGTCGATAGTCGTTCAGGCACATCACGGCCGTTTGTTTTGGCACAGGAATAATGGTGGCGGTTTTGAAGCATGTAGGGACTACTGCCTGGGCCAATGACAGATTGACGATGGCGGTGAAGACATCAGCCAGCTGATCAGCACATTGCTTGAGTACCCGTCCAGGGAAGCTATCTGGTCCAGCAGCCTTTCGTGTGTTCACTCCGCGTAGATCACCCCTTACGTCGGAGGTCGACAGAGTGAGCACCTGGTCTTCCGGGGGTGGCAAGGCTTTGGTAGCTGGCTCCCTGTTGTCCCTGTCGAAGCGAGCGTAGAAGTTGTTAAGCTCCTCCGGAAGGGAGGCATCGTAAACCGGGGGGCTGTTTTTTTTGCCCTTGTAGTCAGTGATGGACTTGATGCCTTGCCACATGCACCAGGGGTCCGAGTTGTTGTGGAAATGATCCTCTATCCGCAGTGTCTGTTTCCTTTTGGCAGTCCTGATTCCCTTTTTTAGGTTGGTCCTAGCTGCACTGTTAGCCGCTGCGTTGCCAGATGTAAATGCTGCGTCGCATGCTTTCAACAGTGAGCGAACCTTTCTGTTCATCCAGGGTTTCTGGTTGGGTATGTCCTGATATTTTTATGGGTCGTGACGACCTCGACGCAAATGTTAATGTAGAATAGTACTGCGGATGCATATTCGTCGATGTCATTATGGGCAAACATGCCCCTATCAGTGCATTCGAAGCAATCCTGAAGCTCCGAGACTGCCCCCTCTGGCCATACTTTCACTGATCTCACTGATGTTCTCAATCTTTTGATGAGCGGTTTGTATGCCGGGGCTAGAAACAGGGAGAGTTGGTCAGACTTCCCAAGGTGGGAGCAGGGAATGGCCTTATAAGCGTCTACAATGCTCGTATAGACTTGATCCAATGTGTTCTCCCCTCTTGTCGGGTAGGAAACATTCTGGTGGAAATTCGGTAGTACACTTTTTAGGTTTATGTGATTGAAGTCCCCCGCGATGATAAAAGCTTCGTCTGGGTGTGCAGTTTGTTGTTCGCTGATGGCCCTGTTAGAGGTCCTTCAGTGCTAGTTTGGCATTAGCGTGTGGTGGGATGTAGGCCCACAAAATTCAATCATATTATGGTCACTTGTCCCTAAATGCCCCTTTACCACAAGATTATTGATTAGCCCTCTCTGATTACACAGTACCTGATCGAGGCTAGCCTTTTCCCTGATTGGTTCCTCCACACACTGATCCAGGAAACCATCTCACATGCATTCCAATAATTAGTCCTCCACACCATTAGTGGTAATTTGATTTGCTCAATCAATATGTAGATTAAAGTCCCCCATGATTACCGTATTGCCCTTGTTACATGCAATTCTATTCTCTTGATTGATACTGTGCCCTGCATTATCACTACTGTTTGGTGGCCTATATACAACACCCACCAATATTTTCCACCCTTTGCTGTTTCTTAGCTGCACCAAACTGATACCAGACCTACACCACGATCTGGCAAGCCAATACATTTTATCACGACCTTACATGTCTCATCCCTTATTAACAGCACTACGCCACCTCCTTTCCCTTTTTATCTATCCTTCCTAAATGCTGAGTACCCTGGAACATTCAGTTCCCAGCTTTGGTTAACCTACAACCATGTCCATGTAAAGGCAATTACATCATACACATTTACTTATATTAGTGCCATTAATGCATTCACCTTGTGGCGAATGCTACATGCATTTAGATGAAGTGCGTTCAAATTTGCCTGTTTAATATTTTTCTGCACTTTGTCCCTCTTTACGGTTGGCCTTTGTTTTTGCCCCCTACTAGTTTTGCTGACTACTTTTCTAACTTGCAATTCCACCTTGGTTTTTCTCTGTTCTGGGCCCGCACATAGCTTCCCAGGCTCCTGTCGAACTACTTTAAATGCTTCCCAATAGCACTAGCAAATCCCGCTGCATGGATATTTATCCCGGTTCGGTCCAGCTTGTATGGGCCCACCTTCCCCAGAATCGGTCCCAATGCCTCAGGAATTTAAATCCCTCCCTCCTACAGCATCTCTCCAGTCACACATTCATCTGGTCTATTCTCCTATTTCTTCTCTCACTGGCACGTGGCACTGGATGTCATCCTGTTATTACTACCTTTGAAGTCCTGCTCTTTAACTTAAATCCTAGCTCCCTATATACTGCTTGCAGGACCTCGTCCCTCTTTCTACCTATGTCGTTGGTACCGATATAGACTACGACCTCTGGCTGTTCACCTCCACCCCCCGCTTCAAAATGTCCTGCAGCCTCTCAGTGACATCCTTGACCCTGGCACCAGGGAGGCAACATATATCCTGCAGTCACGTCTGCGGCCACGGAAATTTCTATCTGTTCCCCTTATGATAGAATCCGCTATCTCAAGTGCTCTCCAACTCCTTTTCCTCCCCTCCTGAGTAGCTGAGCCACTCATTCTGCCACGGACTTGGCGCTTGCTGCATTCCGCTTTCGGTGTCTGTGAATGGACTTGTCTGAGTCTGTGAATGGATCTGCCTGAGACAGTGAATGGAGATCTCTGAGTCTGTGAAGTGACCATTCTGAGTCTGTGAAATGAACTCTGTGTCTGTGAATGGAGCTCTCTGAGTCTGTGAAATGAGATTGCTGAGTCTCTGAATGGAGTTCTCTATGTCGGTGGAATGAGCTTTCGGCCTCTGTGAATGGAGCTGTGCCTGGGTCTGTGAATGGAGCTGTCTGGGTCTGTGAATGGATATGTCTGTATCGGTGAAATAAGAACATAAGAAATAGGAGCAGGAGTAGGCCAAACAGCCCTTCGAGCCTGCTCCATCATTCAATAAGATCATGGCTGATCTGATCCTAACCTCAAATGTACTATCACTCTACATCCCTCCAGAACCCATGTGATCTCCTGGGAGATGCGAAAAAACAGGTAAAAAACCCAATGGCCAAGTTGTGGGAAAAAATCTGGGAAATTCCTCTCCGACCCATCTAGGCGATCGAAACTCGTCCAGGAGATCACTGACCCTATATTTTCTACAGTACTTACCTTCTGTAAATGGTGATCTCCACCCCAGCCAGGAACAGGAATAGAACCATCTCCTGAAATCTAACACATAATTAGAACACAAGAAGTAGGAGCAGAACCAGGCTACACGGCGCCTGGGCCCGCTCCATTACCCACAGGTCCATGACCGTTCCAAACATTGACTCATGTCCAAATTCCTGCCCGCTCCCCGTAACCCTTAATTCCCTTTACTTCTAAGAAACTATCTATTTCTGTTTAACATTTATTTAATGATGGAGCTTCCACAGCTTTCTGGGGCAGCAAATTCCAAAGACTTACTACCGTCTGAGGGAAGAAGTTTCTCCTCATCTCAGTTTTGAAAGAGCAGCCCCTTATTCTAAGATTATGCCCTCTAAATCTAGTTTCATCCATCATTGGGAACATCTTCACCACATCCACCCGATCAACCCCTTCTCAATCTCATATGTTTCAATATGAACGCCTCTCATTCTTCCGAACTCCAATGAGTAGAGTCCGAATCTTCTCAACCTCTCCTCATATGTCCACCCCCTCATCTCTGGGATTAACCGAGTGAACCTTCTTTGTACTGACTCGAGAGCAAGTATTTCTTTTCTTAAGTATGGACACCAAAAATGTATGCGGTATTCCCGGTGCGGTCTCACCAAAACCTTGTACAACTGCAACAATACCTCCCTGTTTTTTTATTCTATCCCCTTAGCAATAAAAGCCAACATTCCATTGGCCTTCTTGATCACTTGCTGAACCTGCATACTAACTTTTTGTGTTTCGTGCACCAGGACCCCCAGATCCCTTTGTACTCCAGTACTTCCCAGTTTCTTGCCATTAAGATAATAACTTGCTCTATGATTTTTCCTGCCAAAGTGCATAACCTCACACTTTCCAGTGTTGTATTCCATCTGCCAAATCTCTGCCCACTTACTTTGCTTGTCTATGTCCCTTTCCATGTTTGTTATGTCCTCCTCACTCACTACTTTTCTTCCCATTTTTGTAACATCTGCAAACTTTGATATGTTACACTCGGTCCCCTACTCCAAATCATTAATATAGATTGTAAAGATTTGGGGACCCAGCACTGACCCCTGCGGAACACCACTAGTTACTGATTGCCAGTCTGAGAATGAACCATTTATTCCAAATCTCTGCTTTCTCTTAGATAGCCAATTCACCACCCATGCCAGAATATTATCCCCAATCCCATGATTTTTATCTTGAGCAATAATCTTATGTGGCACCTTGTGAAATGCCTTTTGGAAGTCTAAATACACTACGTCCACTGGTTCCCCTTTATCCACCCTGTATGTTACTTCCTCAAAGAACTCAAGAAAATTTGTCCAACATGAGTTCCCCTTCATAAAACCATGCTGACTTTGTCCTATTAAATTATGCTTATTCAAATGTCCCGTTACTGTCTCCTTAATAATGAACTCTAAAATTTTACCAACCACAGATGTTATGCTAACAGGTCGATAGTTTCCAGCCTTCTGCCTACTACCTTTTTTAAATAAGGGTGTTACATTAGAAGTTGTCCAATCTACCGGGACCTTTGCTGAGTCCAGTGAGTTTTGGAAAATTATTACCAATGCATCCACAATCCCTACCGTCACTTCCCTCATGACCCTAGGATGTAAGCCATCAGGTCCAGGGGATTTTTCCGCCTTGAGTACCATTATTTTTCCAAGTACCACTTCCTTAGTGATTTCAATCGTGTTTAGCTCCTCCCCCCCTAGAGCCCCCTGTTTGTCCAGTGTTGGGATATTCTTAGTGTCCTCTCCCGTAAAGACTGTTACAAAATAATTGTGCAGCGTTTTTGCCAACTCCATGTTTCCCACCATAATTTCCTGGTCTCATCCTCTAAGGGACCAACATTTAGTTTAGCCACCCTTTTTCTTTTTATATAACTATAGAAACTTTTGCTATCTGTTTTTATATTTTTTGCTAATTTACTTTCATAATCTATCTTCCCTTTCTTAATCAATCTTTTAGTAATTTTTTGCTGTCTTTTAAAGACTTCACAATCTTCTATCATCCCACTAGATTTGGCTACCTTATATGCCCTTGTTTTAAGTCGGATACTATCCTTAATTACTTTATGTAGCCACGGATGGCTATCTTTTCTTTTACACACTTTTTTACTCAGTGGAATATATATTTTTTGGAAGTTGTAAAATAACTCCTTAAATGTACACCACTGATCATGTACCGTCTTACCCTTTAATCTATTTTCCCAGTCCACTCTAATCAATTCCGCTCTCATACCTTCATAGTCTCCTTTATTCAAGCTCAGCACGCTTGCTTGAGATCCAACCTTCTTACCATCTAATTGAATATGGAATTCAGCCATGTTATGGTCACTCATTCCAAGGGGATCCTTTATTAGGACATTTTTAATTAATCCTGTCTCATTACACAGGACCAAATCTAAGGTTGCTTGCCCCTTGGTCGGTTCAGTTACATACTGCTCAAGAAACCCATCCCTAATACACTCAATGAACTCATCCTCAAGGCTGCCCTGCCCAATTTGATTTGTCCAGTTAATATGATAGATTAAATCCCCTTAATTATAGCTGTTCCCTTATTACAAGCCTCAACTATTTCCTGATTAATACTCCGTCCAACAGATTTGCAAATCTTCGGAGGCCTATAGACTACGCCCACTAGTGTTTTTTCCCCTTATTATTCCTTATCTCCACCCAAACTGTTTCACAATCCTGATCCTTTGACGCAATATCATTTCTCTGGATTACAGTGATTCCTTCCTTTATTAACATAGCCACCCCACCTCCCCTTCCTTGTTGTCTGGGTCTGTGAATGGAGTTGCCAGAGTCTGTGACATGAGCAATCTGGTTCTGTGAGTGGGACTATCTAGGTCTATGAAATGCGCTTTCTGAATCTGGAATGGAGCTGTCTGGGTCTGTGAAATGAACTTCCTGAGTCTGTGAACGGAACTGTCTGGTTCTGTAAAATAAGTTGTCTTGCTCTGTGAAAGGAGCAGTCTGGGTCATTGAATGGAGCTCTCTGTGTCTGTGAATGGAGAAGTCTGGTTCTGTGAATGGAGCTGTCTGCCTAGGGAATGAATCTCACTGGTCCGTGAAAAGAGCTGTCATGGTCAGTGAATGGAGCTGTCTGGGTCTGTGAATGGAGCTGTCTGTGTCTCTGAATTGACAGATCTATGTCTATGAAATGAGTTTAACGAATCTGGAATGGAGCTGTCTGCGTCTGTGAAATGAACTTCCGGAGTCTCTGAATCCATCTGTCTCATTCTGTGAAATTTGTTTCTGAGTCTGTGAATCGATCTGTCTGGTTCTGTGAAATGATGTTTCTGAGTCTGTATATGGTGCTGTCTACTTCTGTGAATGGAGCTGTCTGGGTTTGTGAAATTAGCTTTCTGACTCTGTGTATGGTGCTGTCTGGGACTGTGAATAGAGCTCTCTGGATCCGTGAATGGTGATTTCTGAATCTGTGAATGGAGCTGTCATGGTCTGTTAATTGGGCTGTCTGGGTCTGTGAAATGAATTTTCTGGGTCTGTGAATGGAGCTGGCTGGGTCCATGAATGAAGCTGTCTGGGTCTGTGAAATGAGCAGCATGGGTCTTTGAATCAGATGTCTGTGTCTGTGATTCGAGCTGTCTGTGTCTGTGAAATTAGCTGTCTGTGTCTGTGAATGGAGCTGTCTGGATCGGTGAGTGGAGCAGTCTGTGCCTTTGACTGGAGCTGTCTGGGTCTGTGAAATGAGTTGTCTGGGTCTCTGAATGGACCTGTCTGTATCTGTGAATTGAACTTTCTGAGTCTGTGAATGGAGCTGTCTGTGTTTATGAATGGAGCTGTCTGTGTCTGTGAAAGGTGTTGTCTGTGTATTTGATTCTAGATTTCTCGGACTGTGAATGGACCTCTCTGTGTCTGTGAATTGAATTGTTTGTGTCTCCATAGTGTGCTGTCTGGGTATGTGAATGGAGCTGTCTGGGTCCGTGAATGGAGCTGTCTGTGTCTGTGAATGGAAATGTCTGAATCTGGGAAGTGAGTTGTCTGGATCTCTGAATGGACCTGTCTGGGTCTGTGAATGGAGCTGTCTAAGTCTGTGAATGTAGATGTCTGGGTCTGTGAAATGAATTGTATGAGTCTGTGAATTGAGATATTTGGTGTATGAAATGAGATTTCTGAATCCTTGAATGGAGCTGTCTGTGTCTGTGAATTGAGCTTTCTGAGTCTCTGAATGGAGCTGTCTGGGTCTTTGAATGGAGCTGTCTGAATCTCTGAATGGAGCTGTCTGGGTCTTTCGAATGGGCTTTGTGAGTCTGTGAATGGAGCTGTCTGGGTCTATGAAAGAAGGTTTGTGAATCTCTGAATGGAGCTGTCTGAGGCTGTGAATGGAGCTGTATGTGTCTGTGATATGAGATGTCTGGATCTGTGAAATGTGTTGTTTGGGGCTGTGCATGGTGCTGTCTGGATATGTGAATAGAGCTGTCTGGGTCAGTGAATGTAGCTATCTGGGTCTGTGAAATGAGTTGTCTGTGTATTTGAATAGAGACGCCTGTGTGAATGGAGCTGTCTGTGTCTGTGAAATTAGCTGTATGGGTCTGTGAATGGAGCTGTCTGGGTCTATGAATGGAGCTGTCTGTGTATTTGAATAGAGATGCCTGTGTGAATGGAGCTGTCTGGTCTGTGAATGGAGCTGTCTGGGTCTATGAATGGAGCTGTCTGTGTCTATGAATGGAGCGTCTGAGGCTATGAAAGGAGCTGTCTGGGTTGTTTGAATAGAGATGCCTGTGTGAATGGAGCTGTCTGTGTCTGTGAATGGAGCTGTCTGTGTCTGTGAATGGTGCTGTCTGGGTCTGTGAATATAGATGTCTGGGTCTGTGAAGAGAGCTGTCTGCGTCTGTGAATGGAACAGTCTGAGTCTGTGAATTGACCTTTCTGAATCTGTGAATGGAGCAGTTTGCGTTTGTGAATGGAGCTGTCTGGGTCTCTGATAAGTGTTGCCTCTGTCTTTGAATTGATCTTTCTGGGTCTGTGAATGGACCTGTCTGAGACTGTGAAATGCAATATTTAGATCTCTATAGGGTGCTGTCTGGTTATGTGAATGGTGCTGTCTGGGTCCGTGAATGGAGATGTCTGGGTCTGTGAAATCAGCTGTCTGGGTCTTTGAATTGCGAAGTCTGGGAATGTGAATGGTGCTGTCTGAGTCTGTGAAATTAGCCGACTGGTTCTTTGAATGGAGCTGTCTCGGTCTTTGAACGGTGCTGCCTTGGTCTGCGAATGGAGCTTTCGGAATCTGTGAAATGAGTTGTCTGGGTCACTGAATTGACCTGTCTGAGTTTCTGACTGGAGCTCTCTGAGTCTGTGAATGGAAATATCTGGGTCTGTGAAATGAGCTATCTGAATCTGTGATTGGAGCTATCTAGGTCTATGAAATTAGCTTTCTGAATCTGTGAATGGAGCTGTCTGGGTCAGTGGATTGAGCTTTCTGTGTCTGCGAATGGAGCTGTCTGTGTCTGTGAATGGAGCTTTCCGGATCTGTGAAAGGAGTTTTCTTGGTCTGTGAATGGAGCAGTCTGTGTTTGTGAATGGAGCTGTCTGGGTCTGTGAAAATTCTGGCTAGTTATTTGAATTGAGATTTCTGGGTCCCTGAATGGACATGTCAGAGTCTGTGAAATGAATTGTTTAGTTCCCTATATGGGGCTGTCTGGTTATGTGAATGGAGCTCTCTGGGTCCGTGAATGGAGCTGTCTGGGTCTATGAAATGAGCTGTCTGTGTCATTGAATAGAGATGTCTGGGTCTTTGAATGGAGTTGAATGTGTCTGTGATATAAGCTGTTTGGGTCTGTGAATGGAGCTGTCTGGTTCTGTGAATTGAGCTTTCTGAGTCTGTGAATGGAGCTCTCTGGGTCTGTGAATGGAGCTGTCTAAATCTGTGAATGGGGCTCTCTGGGTCTGTGAAATAAGCTATGTGAGCATGTGAATGGAGCTGTCTGGGTCTCTGTAATTTCTGGGTCTGAGAAATGAGCTGTCTGTGTCTGTGAAATTAGCTGTCTTGGTCTATGAATGGAGCTGCCTGTGTCTGGGCATGGTGCTGTCTGATTCATTGAATGGAGCTCTCTGGGTCTGTGAAATGTGTTGTCCGGGTCTCTGAATGGACCTGTCTGTGTCTGTGAATGGAGCTGCCTGTGTCTGTGAATGGAGATGTCTGGGTCTGTGAAATGAGCTGACTGAATCTGTGAATGGAGCTGTCTAGGTCTTTGAAATTAGCTTTCTGACTCTGTGAATGGAGCTGTCTGTCTGTGAATTGAACTTTCTGAATCTGTGAATGGAGCAGTGTGTGTTTGTGAATGGAGCTGTCTGGGTCTGTGAAAAGTGCTATCTGTGACTTTGAATTGAGCATTCTAGGTCTGTGAATGGACATGTGTGAGTCTGTGAAATGATTTGTTTGGGTCTCTATATGGTGCTGTCTGGGTATGTGAATGGAGCTGTCTGAGTCCGTGAATGGAGATGACTGGGTCTGCGAAATGAGCTGTCTGGGTCTTTGAATTGAGAACGCTGGGACTGTGAATGGAGCAGCCTTAATCTGTGAAATTAGCTGTCTGGGTCTCTGAATGGAGCTGTCTCGGTCTCTGAATGGTGCTGCCTTGATCTGCGAATGGAAATGACTGAATCTGTGAAATTAGTTGCCTGGGTCTGTGAATGGTGCTCTCTGAGTCTTTGAATGGTGCTGTCTTGGTCTGGGAAATGAGTTTTCTGGGTCTGTGAATGGATCTGTCTGGGACTGTAAATCGAGCTGTCTGAGTCTGTGAAAGGATATATCTGGGCATGTGAAATGAGCTGTCTGAGTCTGCGAATGGATCTGTCTAGGTCTATGAAATTAACTTTCTGAATCTGTGAATGGAGCTGTCTGGGTCTGTGAGTTGACCTTTCTGAGTCTGTGAATGGAGCCGTCTGTGTTTGTGAATGGGACTGTCTGGGTCTGTGAAAAGAGTTGTCTGCGTCTTTGAATTGAGATTTCTGGGAGTGTAATAAAATCTGTCAGAGTCTGTGAAATGTATTGCTTGGGTCTCTATATGGTGCTCTCTGGGTATGTGAGTGGAGCTGTCTGGGTCCGTGAATGGAGCTGTCTGGGTCTGTGTAATTAGCTGTCTGTGTCTTTGAATTGAGATGTCTGCGTCTGTGAATGGAACAGTCTGAGTCTGTGAATTGACCTTTCTGAATCTGTGAATGGAGCAGTTTGCGTTTGTGAATGGAGCTGTCTGGGTCTCTGATAAGTGTTGTCTCTGTCTTTGAATTGATCTCAGACGCCTTATCCATTAGGCCACGCGGTCACTAGCAGGCGTTTGCAGCTCAGGTGACATCTGTGGACAGAGAAATACAGGGTCAACCTTCCAGTTCCTTGAGCTCTCTGCAGAACTAAGTATTTCAGCTCCAATCTTTTCAGCAAATAGCAAAATTAAGAAACTACCCACACCATCAAAAAGTAAATGGCCTGTATGGAGATCGAACCCGTGACCTTTGCGTTAATAGCACCAAGCTCTAACCTACTGAGCTAACCGGCCTGACTTCGCTCCGTTCGCTGTTAAGTTCAATTTATGTTGATTTTTGGTTTTTGTCAGTTGACTTCGAAGGCTGTAAAAGAAAGACTCGGATTTCTACAGCGCCTTTCACCTCAGGACGTCTCAAAGCACTTTACAGCCAATGAAGTTGTAGTCACTGTTGTAATGTAGGAAAAACAGCAGCACCCAATTTGTGCACAGCAAGCTCCCACAATGTGATAATCGAGGATAACCTGTTTTAGTGATGGTGATTTGCGGATAAATATTGGCTACAGGACAACGGGGTAAACCTCACCAAACCATGCTCTTCTTGCAATAGTGCCATGGGATCTTGGGGTCATGGGATGCTCCGATAGTTCAACAATCTGTCTATCTCAGCCATGAATATAACCAATGATTCAGGCTCCACAGCTCTCTGGGGTAGAGAATTCCAAAGATTCACAACCCCCTGACAGAAGAAATTCCTCCTCATCTGCGTCTTAAATGGACAAACCCTTATTCTGAAACTATGCCACCTGATTCTAGATTCCCCCATGAGGGAAAACAGCCTCTCAGCATCTACCCTGTCAAGCCCCCTCAGAATCTTATATGTTCCAATAAGATCACCTCTCATTCTTCTAACTTCCAATGAGTATAGGCCCAACCTGCTCAACCTTTCCTCATAAGACAATCCCTTCATCCCAGGAAGCAACCTAGAGAACCTTCTCTGAACTGTCTCCAATGCAAATATATCCCTCCTTAAATAAGGAGAACAAAAATGTATGCAGTACTCTAGGCGTGGCCTCACCTGTACAGTTGTAGCAAGACTTCCCTACTTTTATACTCCATGCCCCTTGCAATAAAGGCCAACATTCCATTTGCCTACTTAATTACTGCATGCTAACTTTTTGTGTTTCATGTACGAGGACACCCAGATCCCTCTTAACCGCAGCATTCTGTAGTCTCTCTCCATTTTAATAATATTTTGCTTTTCTATTCCCTCCACGGCCTCGCCCCTCCCTATCTCTGTAATGTCCTTTAGCTCCACAACCCCCTGAGATATCTGCGCTCCTCTAATTCTGCCCTCTTGAGCATCCCTGATTATAATCGCTCAACCTTTCTGTTGCCCTAAGCGTTGGAATTCCCTGCCTAAACCTGTCCACCTCTCTTTCCTCCTTTAAGACGCTCCTTATAACCTATCTCTTTGACCAAGCTTTTGGTCACCTGCCCTAATTTCTCCTTATGTGGATTGTTGTCAAATGTTTTGTCTGAAAATACTCCTGTGCAGCGCCTTATGACGTTTTACTACGTTAAAGGTGCTATATAAATGCAAATTTTTGTTGGTAATGGTGGTGGCGGATTCGGTGATGGTCATGCTGTTGAATGTGAAGGGGCGGTGGTTAGACTTTCGCTTGTTGGAGCTGGCCATTGCCTGGCACTTGTGTTGGCTGTTGTCATGTGTGGCACACAGTGACATATGTACAGTATTTGCCGATCGGATAGTGTATGACTGACAACTGCAGGTGTATGCTGAAAGATTAATGCAGGAAATTGTCAGCTAGAGTCTCGAAAATATAAGCTTATACACATAAACAAAACCCAATGGCCGGTTAGCTCAGTTGGTTAGAGCATGGTGCTAATAACGCCAAGGTCGTGGGTTTGATCCCCGTACGGGCCATTTGATTTTTGGTAGAGAGGGTAGTTTCTTGATTTTGTTATTTGTTGAAAAGTTTGGATGGAAACTCACACGGGACCTGCAATACTTTTAAGCAAAGCTGGAAATCCTGAGTTCTGACCTGCGGAGCGTTTCCAACATTAAATGAACAATTCCAGATCCATCGGGATTTCTCGTATTTCAATCAGTGAACGGTTCACAGCTGCTGTTTGGTTTGGAGTGCAAAGAATAGAACTGAAATAAATACAATCCCGGGGTTTAATCACTCATTATTAACATACCGCCAGAAACAGACCGTTCGGTCCAACCAGTCCATGCCTCCGTTTATGCTTCACTCGAGCCTCCTCCCGACTTTCCTCATCTAAATCTATCAGCATAACCCTCTATTCACTTCTCCCTCATTTGCTTACCTAGCCTCCCCTTAAATGCATCGATATTATTCACCGCAACCACTCCCTGTAGTAGCGAGTTCCACATTCTCACCACTCTCTGGGTAAAGAAGTTTCTGCTGAATTCCCGATTGGATTTCTTGCTGACTATATTACATTGATGGCCTCTAGTTATGCTCTTCCCCACAAGTGGAAACATTCTCTCTATATTCACTCTGTAAAAACCTTTCATAATTTTAAAGATCTCGATTAGCTCACTTCTCAGCCTTCTTTTTTCAAGAGAAAAGGGACCCAGCCTGTTAATCCTTTACTGATATGTAAACCTTCGCATTTCTGGTATCATCCTTGTAAATCTTCTCTGCAGCCTTGGTCTAACCAAGGTTTGTTACTGGTTCAGCAAAGTTTCCCTACTTTTCAATTCTATCGCTCTAGAAATAAACCGTAGTGCTTGGTTTGCTTTATATATGGCCTTGTTAACCTGTGTAACAACTTTCAGTGATTTGTGTATTTGTACTCCGAGATCCCTTTGTTCCTCTACCCCACCTAGACTCGCACCCTCCAAGAAATAAGTGACCTCCCTATTCTTCCTAACATAATGAAATACGTCACACTTATTTGTGTTCAAATTCATTTGCCAATGCTATGCCCATTCTGCAAGTTTATTAATGTCCTCCTGTAACTTGTTGCAGTCCTCCTCAGTATTGACTATCCTCCCCAATTTGGTGTCATCTGCAAATTTATAAATTGTGGTTCTGATTACTAAGTCTAAACCGTTAATACAAATTGCGAACAGCAGTGGCTCCAGCTCTGATACTTGTGGAACACCACTACACACCTTCTGCCACTGTGAATAAACTACCCAGTAGTCGGACTATCTGCCTTCTCTCCTTAAACCAGCCAGCAATCTAGTCCGCTACTTTTCGCCTGACTCTGAATTCTCTGACCTTGTTCATCAGTCTATTATGGGGTATATTATCGAAGGCCTTCTGAAAATCCAGATAAATTACATCTACTGCATTACCATTGTCTACTCTCTCTGTTGGTTTGGAGTGCAAAGAATGAGACTGAAATGATATCGGCCATCTCCAGTTCCCTGCTCCCCTCACCCACTCCAACCTAACTCCCACTGAACTTGCAGCACTCCGCTCTCTCCGATCCAACCCTAACATTGTCATTAAACCTGTTGACAAAGGTGGTGCTGTTGTTGTTTGGAGGCTGAACGGCAACTCTCTGACAGCTCCTCCCACCTCCCCCTGGACCATGACCCCACTACTGAACATCAAGCAATTGTTTCCAAGACTGTCACTGGCCTCATCTCCTCTGGAAATCTTCCCCCCATGGCCGCCAACCTCTCAGTTCCTCAGCACTGCACTGCCCACTTCTGCATCCTTCCCAAGATCCACAAACAGGACTGCCCTGGTTGACCAATTGTTGCACCCTGTTCTTGCTCCACAGAACTGATTTCTTCCTATCTTCACTCTATTTTTTCTCGACTTGTCCAGTCCCTTCCCACCTACATGTGCGACGTTTCCAACACCCTCCGTATTTTAACAGTTTACAGTTTCCTGGCCCCAAATGTCTCCTTTTCACTCTGGATGTCCATTCCCTCTACACCTCCATCCACCACCAGGACGGCGTTAAGCGGCTCCACTTCTTCCTTGAACAGAGGCCTCGCCAGTCCCCATCCACCACCGCCCTCGTCCGCCTGACTGAACTTGTTCTCACATTGTACAACTTCTCCTTTGATTCCACTCACTTCCTCCAAATTAAAGGTGTTGCTATGGGTACCTGCATGGGACCCAGCAATGCCTGCCTTTTTGTGGGATATGTGGAACAGTATTTGTTCCAGTCCTACTCAGGTCCCTCTGTTTCCGGTACATCGATGACTGTATTGGTGCTGTTTCCTGCACTCGCCCTGAACAAGATAATTTCTTTCATTTTGCTTCCAAATTCCACCCTTCCCTCACCTTCACATGGTCCATATCCGACTCTTCCCTTCCCTTCCTCGACTTCTCTGTCTCCATTTCTGGGGATAGGCTATCGACCAAAATCCACTATATGCCCACTGACTCCCACTGCTACCTGGACCACACGTCCTCCCACCGCGCTTGCTGTAAGGACTCATAGAAACATAGAGACATAGAGACATAGAAGATAGGAGCAGGAGTAGGACATTCGGCCCCTCGAGCCAGCTCCAACATTCAATGAGATCATGGCTGATCATCCAAATTCAGTACCCTGTCGCTGCCTTCTCCCCATATCCCTTGGTCCCTTTTACTTAAAAAATATATCTAACTCCTTCTTGAATATATTTAATGAATTTGCCTCCACTGTCTCCTGTGGTAGAGATTTCCAGAGGTTCACCACTCTCTGGATGAAGAAATTCCTCCTCATCCCTGTCCTAAATGGCTTACCCATTATCCTTAGACTGTGATCCCTGGTTCTGGAATCCCCGGCCATCGGGAACATCCTTATTGCATCTAGTCTATCTAGTCCTGTTAGTATTGTATAAGTATCAATGAGATCACCTCTCATTCTTTTAAACTCCAGCGAGTATAAGACCAATCGACCCAATCTCTCCTCATACATCATTCCTGCCATCCCAGGTATCAGTCTGGTGAATCTTCACTGCTCTCACTCCATGGCAAGAACATCCTTCCTCAGATAAGGTGACCAAAACTGCACACAATGCTCAAGATGTGGTCTCAGCAAGGCCCTGTACAAATGCAGCAAGGCATCCTTGTTCCTGCACACGAACCCTCTAGCTACGAAGGCCAACATACTATTTGCCTTCTTAACCGCCTGCTGCACCTGCATGCTTACCTTCAGCGGCTGGTGCACAAGGACAACCAGGTCTAGTTGCACTTCACCTTCTCCCAATCTATTGATGTTCAGATAATAATCTGCCTTCCTGTTTTTGCCACCAAAGTGGACAACCTCGCCTTTATCCACAAAATACTGCATCGGACATGCTTCTTCCCAATCACCCAACCTGTCCAAGTCATACTGGAGTTTCTCGGCATCCTCCTCACATGCCCACCCAGCTTTGTGTCATCTGCAAACTTGGAGATGTTACATCAAGTTCCCTCGTCTAGATCATTCATATATATTGTGAATAACTGGGGTCCGAGCACCGATCCCTGCGGTACCCCACTAGTCACTGCCTGCCACTTGGAAAAAGACCCATTTATTCCAACTCTTTGCTTCCTGCCTGCCAACCTTTTATATATCCAAGTCAGTACCTTGCCCCCAATCCCATGTGCCTTAACTTTACACGCTAATCTCTTATGCGGGACCATATCGAAAGCCTTCTGAAAGTCCAAAAACATCACATGCACATAGCATTTTCCCCACTACCGATGTCAGGCTTACCGGTCTATAATTCCCCGTTTTCTCTCTACCACCTTTTTTGAATAGTGGGGTAACATTAGCTACCCTCCAATCCATGGGAACTGTTCCAGAGTCTATCGAATTTTGGAAGATGACCAGCAATGCATCTACTATTTCTAGGGCCACTTCCTTAAGTACACTAGGATGTAGATTATCAGTCCCTGGGGATTTATCCATTCCATTCTATTCCTTTCTCCCAGTTTCTCTGTCTCCATTGCATCTGTTCTGATGATGCCACCTTCCATACCAGTGCTTCCGGTATGTCTTCCATTATCCTCAACTGAGGATCCCCCTCTACCGTGGTTGACATGACACTCGACCGAGTACATTCCATTTCCCGCACTACTGCTCTCACCCCTTCCGCTCACTCCCAGAAACATGATAGGGTTCCCCCCTTGTCCTCACCTATCACCCCACCCGCCTCCACATTCAACGGATTATCCTGCGCCATTTCCACCACCTCCAGCATGATCCCACCACCAAACACATCTTCCCCTCCCCCCTTTCAGCATTTCGAAGGGACCGCTCTCTCCATGACAGCCTGGTCCACTCCTCTATCACCGCAACACCCCTTCTCCTTCGCCCGGCACCATCCCATGCAAGTGCAGGAGATGCAACACCTGCCCTTTTTACCTCCTTCCTTCCCATCGCCCAGGGCACCAAACACTCCTTCCAGGTGAATCAGTGATTACTTGTACTTCTTACAATTTAGTATACTGTATTCGCTGAATCTACATTGTGACACCAAATGCAGATTGGGTGCCCGCTTCGCAGAACAGTCGGCAAGTGTGACCCCGAGCTTCCGGTCGCCTGTCACTATAATTATCTGCTCCACTCCCTCTCTGATCTCTCCTTCCTTGGCCTGTTACACTGTTCCAATGAAACTCTACGTAAGCTCGAGGAACAGCACCTCATCTTTCTATTAGGCACTTTACAGCCTTCTGGACTTAATATCGAGTTCAACAATTTCAGACTATAAATTGGCCCCTGTATTTCTTTTATTTTTTTTAATTGGTTCTCATGTTTCCTCACATGACAGTTGTTAATGTTTCTGCCATAATCATTCACACCTCATCTTGAGCCATCTTTTGATCGTTAACTTGTCCTGCAACCTCTCCTTTTGCCTTGCACCATCATCCCTTTTGTAAGTCAATCTCTCCTGCCTTCCATTCTATCACAGACATTCCCTTTGTTCTTACCTCGCCTCCACCCACCCCTGCTTAAAAATCCCTCTTCCCTAACCTTTTCCAGTTCTGACGAAGGGTTCGACCTGAAAAGTTAACTCTGTTTCTCCCTCACTCGATGCCGCCTGTTTCCAGCATTCTCTGTTGTTATTGAAATGAACACAATGACGGAGTTTAATCACTCATTATTAGGATTTGTTTATTGAACATTTATGTGGCCGAGTGGCCCAATGGATAAGGCGTCTGACTTCGGTGTAAATTCTGCATGCCATCAGAAAATTGCAGGTTCCAATCCTGCCCTGGTCGTTTTACACACTTTTTAATTCGTGTTCAACTTTAGAAAAACAAACCGCGTTTCCACCCTTTTCCTTCCAAACATTGCAGGGTTCTTTATTAAATGGAATTTTTACGTGCTGTCTTATGTGTAATTTTCTCACTGATCTTTGCAAATAGTTTCAAACAAATCCACAATTTCTAATTGATGACAAATTAGTGTTTCCAATTGGAACAACAGCTTTGGGTTAATCAGTGTCATAACGTGCAGTGGAGGGAATTCTGATCAGTTTCGGGGCCAGTGATCTCCACAGGGAACCGATGAAATTAAATAAAGAATTTGCAGTACAATCGCTGCAAGCAGGGTTCGATCCTTCGCAGGGAAACCCCATTGAATTTGCAAGTCCAACACCTTAACCACTCGGCCATCGCAGCTTCGCAATTGCAATCTTTCAACAGTGAAATGACCTGTGCAATCTATTAGACAACTGCTCTGCACAATACAAATGGAAGGAAGTTGTGTGACAGCTGTACAGAGGCCTGGTTAGGCCACTGTGTACAGTTCTGCGCACTGCACCTTACAAAGGATATATTGACCTGGGAGGGAGTGTGGTGCACATTCACGAGTGTGTTACCAGGGCTCCAAGGGTTAGACTATGAGCAGAGATCACATAATCTAGGCTTGTATTCCCTGGAATATTGAAGATTAAGGGCAGAGATCATAGAAATACAGAAATTTACGCCAGAGAAGGAGGCCATTCGGCCCATCGTGTCTTTGCCGGACGAAAAGGAGATATTTTGCCTGATCCCACTTTCCAGCTCTGGGTCTGTAGCCCTGTAGGTTACAGCACTTCAAGTACATATCCATAGTGCTTTCTATTCATGTGATCGGTAGTGACTTCCAGATTCCCTCCACTCTCTGTGTGAAAATGGTTCTTGTCAACTCCTCTTTAATCATTTTACCAGTTACTTTAAATCTACGCCCCTGATCATTGACACTTCTGCTAAGGGAAATAGGTCCTTCCTATCCACTGTATCTAAACCCCTCAGAATTTTATGCACCTCAATTATGTCTCCCCTCCACCTCCTCTGCTCCAAAGATAACAACACATCCCTATCCAATCTTTACTTACAGCTAATATTTTCCAGTCCTGGCAACATCCTAGTAAATCTCCTCTGTACCCTCTCTAGGGCAATAACATCTTTCCTGTACTGTGGTGACCAAAACTGTCTGCAGTACTCTAGCTGTGGCCTAACTAGTGATTTATAATGTTCATACATAACCACACTGTTCTTGAATTCTATGCCTTGGTAATAGAAACATAGAAAAATAGAAGATAGGAGCAGGAGTAGGCCGTTCGGCCCCTCGAGCCTGCTCCGCCATTCAATCCGATCATGGCTGATCATCCAACTTCAGTACCCGGTCCCTGCTTTCTCCCCATACCCCTTGATCCCTTTAGCCTTAAGAAATATATCCAACTCCTTCTTGAATATGTTTAATGAATTGGCCTCTACTGCCTTCTGTGGTAGAGAATTCCACAGGTTCACCACTCTCTGGGTGAAGAAATTCCTCCTCATCTCTGTCCTAAATGGCTTACCCCTTATCCTTAGTCTGTGACCCATGGTTCTGGATTCACCGACCATCGGGAACATCGTTCCTGCATTTAGTCTGTCCAGTCCTGTCAGAATTTTATACGATTCAATGAGATCCCCTCTCATTCTTCTAAACTCCAGTGAGTATAAGCCCAATCGACCCAATCTCTCCTCATACATCATTCCTGCCATCCCAGCTATCTGCCTGGTGAATCTTTGCAGAACTCCTTCCATGGCAAGAACATTCTTCCTCAGATAAGGCGACCAAAACTGCACATAATACTCAAGATGTGGTCTCACGAAGGCCCTGTACAAGTGCAGCAATACAACATTGTTCCTGTACTCAAACCCTCTCGCTATGAAGGCCAACATACCATTTGCCTTCATAACCACCTGCCGCCTACTAAAGGAAAATATTCCCTTGGACTTTTTAACGAATAATAAAAACAAACTGCTGGAAAAATTCAGCAGCTCATCTGAAATAAAAACAGAAAATGCTGGAAATATTCAGCAGGCAACCTGAAATAATTTCCAATACTTTTTGTTTTTATTTCAGATTCCAGCATCCGCAGTCTTTTGCTATTGACTCCTCAACCACCTTATCTACCTGCACTGTTGCCTTCATGGACCTGTGGATATGCTCTCCAATGTCCCTCTGTTCTTTTACGCTTCTCTATATCCTACCATTTATTGTGTATTCCTTTGTCCTGTTAGCCCTCTCCTAATGGATTACCTCTCACTTCTACGAATTGAATTCCATTTGCCACTTTTCTGCCCACCTGACCAATTCATTGATAATGTACTGCAGTCTGGAGCTTTCTTCCTCACTAAAAACCACACGGACAACATTTATATAACATCGGCAAACTTCTTAATCCTACATTGAATTCTAAATCTGTGATATACAACACAAAAAGCACGGGACCGAGTACTGAGCCCTCCCGAATCCCACTGAACAGCCTTCCAGTCAATAAAACACCCATCGACCACTACCCTTTGCTTCGAACTTGTCACATTCCTTGGATCCTTTGGGCGTTTACCTGTCTTACCCTCTGCCATGTGGGCAGATCCTGATATTTAGGATAGTGAAGGTAATTGATAGAGTAGACAGAGGGAAACGTTTTCCGCTGGGGCAAGGGATGGGGGGTGGGGGGTGGGGGCTGGTGTGGGGGGCAGTGGGGGGGGGGGTGGGGGCTGGTGTGGGGGGCAGTGGGGGGGGGCTGGTGTGGGGGGCAGTGGGGGGGCTGGTAGAGTCTAGGTCAAGGGGAACAAACCTTAAAATAGGAACCAGGCCGTTCAAGAGAGAAATTAGGAAACATTTCTTCATACAAAGAAAGGTCGAACTATGGAAGTCCCTTCCACAAAAGGCATTTGTTGCTCGATCATTTAATGATTGTATATCTGAGATCGATAGACTTTTGCTAGACCAGGGTATTAGGGGAAAATAATAGACTTGTTTAACAAAAATTGCTATTAATATAAGTATACATTAAAAATGATGGCGAATGTGCCCCACCTGGTGTGTTAACAGGCACGGTGCATGTAAGGAGGTCTGCAGTGTAAGTAAAGGCGATTGTGCACGGTGCATGTTAGATAGTCTGCTTCTTTACAGACAACTGAAGGCTGCCTGTGGTTCATCAATTCAGGAAGTTCCTAACCATCAGCTTTTTTGGACTGAATGATGCAAACGACTTGCTTGTCCCAGTACGAAAGTGATTCATTCTGTGTGTGTTGAAAAGGGATCAACTGTCAGTCCGGTTTCATTCTGTGTCTGTTTATAAGGGATCTACTTTCAGTCCCGGATCATTCTGTGTCTGTTTATAAGGGATGCGCTGTCAGTCCTGGATCATTCTGTGTCTGTTTAAAAGGGATGTGCTGTCAGTCCTGGATCAGTCTGTGTCTGTTTAAAAGGAATGTGCTGTCAGTCCCGGATCATTCTGCGTCTGTTTAAAAGGGATGTGCTGCCAGACCCGGATCATTCTGTGTCTGTTTAAAAGGGATGTGCTGTCAGTCCCGGGTCATTCTGTGTCTGTTTAAGAGGGATGTACTGTCAGTCCCGGATCATTCTGTGTCTGTTTAAAAGGAATGTGCTGTCAGTCCCGGATCACTCTGTGTCTGTTTAAAAGGAATGTGCTGTCAGTCCCGGATCACTCTTTGTCTGTTTAAAAGGAATGTGCTGTCAGTCCCGGGTCATTCTGTGTCTGTTTAAAAGGAATGTGCTGTCAGTCCCGGATCACTCTGTGTCTGTTTAAAAGGGAAGTGCTGTCAGTCCCGGATCATTCTGTGTCTGTTTAAAAGTGATGAGCTAACAGTCCCGGATCATTCTGTGTCTGTTTAAAAGGGATGTGCTGTCAGTCCCGGGTAATTTTGTGTCTGTTTAAGAGGGATGTACTGTCAGTCCCGGATCATTCTGTGTCTGTTTAAAAGGGATGTGCTGTCAGTCCCGGATCATTCTGTGTCTTTTTAAAAGGGATGGTCTGTCAGTCCCGGGTCATTCTGTGTCTGTTTAAGAGGAATGTACTGTCAGTCCCGGATCATTCTGTGTCTGTTTAAAAGGAATATGCTGTCAGTCCTGGATCATTCTGTGTCTGTTTAAAAGGGATGTGCTGTCAGTCCCAGATCATTCATTGTCTGCTTATGAGGGATGTACTGTCAGTCCCGGATCATTCTGTGTCTGTTTAAATGGGATGTGCTCTTCGTACAGATCATGTCATTCCCGGGCCATTTCAAAATCATGAGCGGTCTAGTCAGAGCAGATAAAGGCTCGAAGGTGCAAATGGCCTAGTCCTGCTCGTATATCTTATATTCTTATGTTATGTTAAGTAGATAGATAGAATCTGTTCTGATTGCCAGAAGGGTCGAGAGCCGGAGGACAGAGATTTAATGTGACATGCAAAAGATGCAAAGGTGACATGTGGAAAAACATTTTTACGCAACGCGTGGTTAGTAACTGGAAAGGGTGACGGAGGCAGATTCAGTCGTGGCCTTCAAAACGGAATTGGATAAGTACCTGATTGAGCAAAAATTGCAGAGCTACGGGGAACGGGCAGGTGTGCGGATGGGACTAGCTGAAGTGCTCGTGCAGAGAGCCAGCACGGGCTTGATGGACCGAATGTCCTCCTTCTGTGCTGAAACCATTCTATGATTCTACGATTCTATGATCATTCTGTATCTGTGTCTGTTTCAAAGAGATGTATTTTCAGCTGCGATACCTGAATGGTTGCGGCGTTGGTCTCTAAGTTCAATGTGATTTAGGCGTGATGGTTTGAACCCTGTTTGAAGTGAATCTGTTCATTAATTTGAAATAACAAACACCTTCATTAATTTAAAGAATTTAAAAGGTCACCTCTCAGCCTCCTGTTTCCATAAAAAAGAACGCCAGCCTGATCAGCGTTTCCTGATATTTATCCCCTCTCAGTTCTGGTATCATCCTTCTCAATCTTCTTTGCACCTTCGCCAGTTCTCTACTTTTTTTGTAAAATGGAGACCTGAACTTTGCAAAGTATCCTAAATGCCATCTAACCATGGTTCTATATACTTTTAACTGAACTTCTCTGCTTATGAATGGACAAGTTTACCCGTGCTGTGTGCTGTTTGCTGCCGGACTTTAGGACAGAGAGACAGAGAGAGAGAGAGAGAGAGACAGACAGACAGACAGACAGAGAGAGAGACAGAGAGTGAGAGAGACAGAGGGAGAGATAAAAAGAGGGAGAGAGCGAGAGAGAGCGAGAGAAAGAGTGAAAGAGGGAGAGAGCGAGAGACAGAGAGAGACAGAGAGAGACAGACAGAGAGAGAGAGACAGAGAGAGAGAGAGAGAGAGAGAGAGAGAGACAGAGAGAGAGAGAGAGAAAGAGAGACAGGGAGAGACAGAGACAGAGAGAGACAGAGACAGAGAGAAGAGAGACAGAGAGAGAGAGACAGAGAGAGGGTGAGAGAGAGCGAGAGAGACAGATACAGAGAGAGACAGAGCGAGAGTGAGAGAGAGACAGACAGAGACAGAAAGAGAGAGAGAGAGAGACAAAGAGAGAGAGAGAGACAGAGAGAGAGAGACAGACAGAGACAGTGAGACAGAGAGAGCGAGAGAGACAGAGAGAGAGACAGAGAGAGAGAGTGACAGAGAGAGCGAGAGAGACAGAGAGAGAGACAGAGACAGAGGCAGACAGAGAGAGAGAGAGACAGAGAGAGAGACAGAGAGAGACAGACAGAGAGAGACAGACAGAGCGAGTGAGACAGAGAGAGAGAGTGAGAGAGAGTGAGAGTCGTCATTTTGGTCATGGTTCGCTGGAGAAATGGTGCCGCAAAACCACGAGATTTGGGATTGATCGGATTAATTTACATGTCAAGTTCAATCCTACTATCACAGTGTGGGACAGTGCAGAGGGAGGCCATTCGGCCCATCTTGAATGTGACGGCTCTTTGGTGGAGTTATCCAATTAGTAATACTCCCCTGCTCTTTCCCCATAGCCATGTACATTTTCCTGTCAAGTATTTTATCCATTTCCCTTTTGAAAGTTACTATTGAATCTGCTTCCACCACCCATTCCAGATCATAACGACTCGCTGCTTAAAAATTTATTCCCACATGGCGCCTCTGGTTCTTTGGCCAATCATCTTAAATCTGTGTCCTCTGGTTATCAACACTTCTATCACTGCAAACAGTTTCTCCTCATTTATTCTGTCAAAACCATCATGATTTTGAACAACTCTTGATCTCTCTGCTCAAAGAAGAACAACCCCTTATAAGGGGGAGGGTGGGCTCAGGTAAGGGCAAGATTATAATCCAAAGGGAAAAGTCAAGGCTGTAGAACAGATTAGCGATTGGGGTAAAATCAAGCAGATTCTGTCAGGAAGGGACAGAGAGTTTATAACCTGTAATAGGGCAGTACTGCTGAAGACCACATTAGGGTAAAATAATAAAAAGTTATAACAAATGTCGCACAAAATTGTCATTGCACAACAGATGAATTAATGGCACAAATAGAAATAATTGGCTTTGATCCAGTAGCCATTACTGAGACGTGGTTTTAGGGTAAACAAGGTTGGGAGCAAAATCTTCCAGGGTACTTGACTTTTAGAAACGATAGGCAAAATGGAAAAGGAGGCGGGTAGCCAGCTAATAAAGGTTGAGATAAAGCCAGTAGTGAGAAAATCCCAGAAAATCAGTATGTAGAATCAGTATGGGTGGTGCTCAGGAATAACAAATGGTAGAAAGCAGTTGTGGGATCAGTTTAAAGCCACCGTAACAGTAATCATGATGTTGGACAGATTTTACATCAGGAAATTAGAGGAGCAAGTAACAAGGGTAAGGCAATAATCATAGGAGACATTACTGTTCATGTAGACTGGACAAAGAAAATTGACAGAAGTAGTATAGCGGACGAATTCATTTCATTCGAGACAGCTTTCTACAACAATATTTCGAGGAAAGAACTAGGGAACAGGTTAATTTAGATCTTGTATTGTGCAATAAGACAGAGCTAATTAGTAACCTTATCATAAAGGATCCTTTGGAGAAGATTGCTCATAATATGATAGAATTTCATATTACATTTGAGAATGATGCCATTAAGTCAGAAACTAGGGGCTTAAATTTAAGCAAAGTGAGTTACGGAGTTATATGGGGCGAGTTGGCTAAGGTAGATTGTGTAATTAGAGTAAAATATATAACGGTATATAAGCAATGGCAATCATTTAAAGAAATAATTCAGAATTCTCAACGAATATACATTCCCTTGAGGAATAAAAACGACACTGGAAAAGTTGTACAAGCATGGCTAACTGGAGAAGTTCGTGATAGTATTAGATTTTAAAAAAAGGTTTACAATGTTACTAAAATAATATTCAGCCTGAGCATTGGGAATGGTTTGAAAATCAGCAAAAGATGGCCAAGTGATTGATAAAGATGGAGAAAATAGAATTAGAATAAATTAGCAAGACATTTAAAAACAGATTGTAAGAGCTTTAATTGTGTAAATAGGAAGAGATTATTGAAATTAAAGGTGGGTCCTTTAGAGGCAGAGACAAGAGAAATTATAACGTGGAATAAGGAAATTGCATGACGTGGATCAAACATATTGTATCTGTCATTGCAGTAGAAGACACAAAGAACATAGCTCAAGTTATGTGGAACCAAGAGTCTAATTAGATCGAGGAACTTAAAGTATTTAATATTAGTAAAGCAAAAGACCTGGAGAAATGAAAGGGACAAAAAGCCGACAAATGCCCGGGACTTGATGGCCTGCATCCTTCGGTTTTAAAACAGGTGGCTGCAGAGAGATTGCGTGCATTGGCTTTGATCTTCCAGAATCCCCTAGATTCTAGAACGGTCCCCGTGGACTGGAAGGTATCAAATGTTACCCCGCTGTTCAAGAAAGGTGGGAGAGGGAAAAAAGAGAACATTAGATCAGTTAGCCTGACATCATTAGTAGGGAAAATGCTGGAATCCATTATTAAGGACGTGGTAGGAGGGCACTTGGAAAATCAGAAGAAATTAGGCGGAGCCAACATTGTTTTATGAAAGAGAAATCGTGTTTCACACAGCAATCACAATTTTTTGAGGGTGTAACTATTGGGGTAGACAAGGGGGAACCAGTGGATGTAATATATTTGGATTTTCAAAAGGCGTTCAATAGTGTGCCACTCAACAGGTTGTTACATGTGCTCATTGGATTGGGGGTAATATAGTAGCATGGATTGATGATTGGTTAACGGACAGAAAGCAGAAAGCAGGAATAAACGGGTGACTTTCACAATGGCAGGTTGTAACCGGTGGAGTGCTGAAAGATCAGTGCTTGATCCTCAGCCATTTACAATCTATATCAATGACTTAGATGAGGGGCCGAGTGTAATATATTCAAGTTTGCTGATGGTACAAAGTTAAGTGGGCAAGGATGCTGTGAGGAGAAATCAAATAGGTTGCAAAGGAATATAGACTGGTTAAGTGAATAGGCAAGAAGTTGTCAGATGAAGTATAATGTGGGGAAGTGTGATATTATCCACTTTGCTAGGACGTATGGAATTACAGTAGATTTTTTTTAATGGTGAGAAAGTAGTGAGTTTTCGGATTCAGAGGCATTTGGATGTCCTTCTACGAGAATCACAGAACGTTAACATTCAGCTACAGCAAGCAATTTGGAACGTAAATGGGATTTTAGCCTTTAGAACAAGGGCGTTGCAGTACGAGAGTAAGGATGCCTTACTGCAATTATTTAGGGCTTTGCTGAGAACACATCTGGAGCACTATGTGCACTTTTTGTTAACCTTACCAAAGGAAGGATGTAGTTGCCTTGGAGGGGGTGGAATGAATGTTCACTAGATTGATTTCTGGGAAGGGAGGGCTGCCAGATGAGGAGAAATTGAGTAGAATGGGCCTATTTTTACTGGCGTTTAGAAGAATGAGAGATGATCTCATTCAAATGTGTATAATTCTTAAAGGGCTTGACAGCGTAGATGCTGAGCGGCTGTTTGCCCTGATTGGAGAGTCAAGAACTAGGGGGCAGAGTCTCAGGATAATGGGTCGGCCATTTGGGACTGAGATGGGGAGAAATTTCTTCACCCAGAGGGAATTGAATCGTTAGAATTCCCTAACCCAGAGGGCTGAGGATGTTCAGTCAATTAGTATATTCAAGACTGACATCGATAGATCTTAGGGCACTAAGGGAACTATGAGATAGGGGATAGCGCGGGAAAGTGGCATTGATGTATAAGTTCAACCATGATCTTACTGAATGTCGGTGCAGGCTGCACGGAGCGTATCGTCTACTCCTGCTCCTATTTAATATAAGTTTGTGTTCCGTGACTCACAGCACTCCAATTTTGAACAGGCACGGGGTGATCTGGGAGTGAGAGCTACCCCATTTTAAGAAGACACAGAATGATCTAGAATGACAGTAAACCCGTGTCAAACAGATTCAGAATGTTCCATGACTAACAGCAAACCCCTTTAAAGCAGACACGGAATGATCAAAGAATGATTCACTTAATGTGACCTGAGACAAAGAAGTCGTTTGCAGCTGTCAATCAAAATACATTTGGAAGGAACATTCTACATTTACTGAATCAGAAACAGCCTTCAGCTGTCAATCAACCCTGCCCCGCCTACACCACCTGCACCATTCAGAGAGACAGAGACTGTCAGAGAACTTCCAGAATTCAGTGCTGACCCTGTAAAACTGACCAGCTCCTCACACAGAACCCCGGTGTCATAAACACAGAGCATTTTCACTGAACCCCTTAAAATACAGTCTTTAAATTGAGAAAAACCTCAAAGTTCATCACAATTCAGCTGAATGGAAAAAAAGTTAATAACGTTTTCACCATCACTCGGTAACCCCCTTAGACATTCCTTCCACCCATAGAATAAATTATCTGCTGTAAGAATTGCTCATTTTTTCCCACTGAGTTGAATTATTTCAGTGTCAGGAACTTAATGTCTTCATAAACATTTTATTAAAAAATAAGAAAAATTACTCAAACACAAGCACGTTAATGGTTGAAGGCATCACACTGTCTGCATTAATCCACCAGAGGACGCTCTTGCATTCGCACTTTTACTGCAGACCGGCTAACATGCAATGTGCACCTTAGCCCAGCAGGGGACGCACATTCGCGGTTACTTTTTCTGCAGACCCGCGAACGTGCACCGTGAGCATTAGACCAGCAGGGGGCGCATGCTGCCGTTACTTATACTGTCGACCGGCTAACGTACACCATTCGCATAAGACCAGCAGGGAACGCACACTTGCTGTTACATATAATGCAGTCCTGTTAACATGCACCACGCAACTTGGACCTGCATGGGGTGCGCACACATACCGTTGCTTGTATTCAACATAGAAACATAGAAACATAGAAGATAGGAGCAGGAGTAGGCCATTCGGCCCCTCAAGCCTGCTCCGCCATTCAATCAGATCATGGCTGATCATCCAAAGTCAGTACCCTGTCCCTGCCTTCTCCCCATATCCCTTGATCCCCTTAGACTTATGAAATATATTTAACTCCTTCTTGAATATATTTCGTGATTTGGCCTCAACTGCCTTCTGTGGTAGTGAATTCCACAGATTCACCACTCTCTGGGTGAAGAAATTCCTCCACATCTCTGTCCTAAATGGCTTACCCCTTAACTTTAGACTGTGACCCCTGGTACTGGACTCCCCCGCCAATGGGAACATCCTTCCTGCATCTAGTGTCTCTAGTCCTGTTAGAATTTTATAATTTTCAATGAGATCCCCTCTCATTCTTCTAAACTCCAGCGAGTATAAGCCCAATCGACCTAATCTCTCCTCATACGTCATTCCTGCCATCCCAGGAATCAACCTGGTGAATCGTCGCTGCACTCCCTCCATGGCAAGATCATCCTTCCTCAGAACTGCACACAGTACTCAAGTTGTGGCCTCGCCAATTCCCTGTACATTTGTAGCAGGGCTGCCCTGCTTTTTATCTCTAACACCTTTGCAATAAAGGCCAACATTTCATTTGCCTTTTTGACTCCTTGCTGTACCTGCATGCTAATTTTTTTGTGCTTCATGCACAAGGACACCCAGGTCCCTCTGAACTGTAGCATTTTGTGATAACTCCATTTAAATAATAATTCGTTTTTTTATTTTTCCTGCCAAAGTGGATCACCTCGCACTTTCCCACATTATTCTCCATCTGCCAAATGTTTGTCCACTCACTTAGCCTGCCTATATCCCTATGCAGATTATTTGAGTCCTTTGCACAACTTGCTTTCCCACACATCCGCAAACTTGGCTACATTACACTCGGTCCCTTCATCCAAGTCATTAATGTAGAGAGTAGCATAGTTGAGGCCCCAGCACTGATCCCTGTGGCACCCCACTAGTTACCGCTCACCAACCGGAAAATGATCTATTTATCCCAACTCTCTGCTTTCTGTTAGTTAACCAATTCTCTATCCATGCTAATATATTATGCCCAAATCCGTGAGGTCTTATCTTATGCAGTAACCTTTTATGTGGCACCTTATCGAAAGACTTCTGGAAATCCAAATACATCTCATCCAATTGCATCACGTTTGCCATCCTTCTCGTCACATCCTCAAAGAACTCCAGCAAAGTTGTTAAACATGATTTCCCTTTCAAAAAACCATACTGACTCTGCTTGACTGCATTATGATTTTCCAAAATAGCCTGCTACGGCTTCCTTAATGAAGGACTCCAGCCTTTTCCCAACGACAGCGGTTAGGCTAACTCGTCTATAGATTGCTGCTTTCTGCCCCATACGGGCTGTCATTAATCGCAACTTCGACAAGAAGTAACTCAGGAAGTACTACTGGATGGCCAGCTGAGGACGCTGTCCGAGCAGTATAAATACTCGGGCGTGGGCCCAACTTGGCCAGAGACAATCTGGAAACAGGAAGCTAGTGACTGCTAACTAGACCTCCATGTTTTGTTACAAGTCGATTAAAGCCTTTCTTTATGTTCAGCCAAGTGTGTAGTGAGTCTTTATTACGTCAGTTTTAACGACTTGTTATCATCTCCACGCTTTGGGTGAATCGGAACAATCAGCTGCAACTCGAACCACAGAAAGGAACTTGGGCAAGAAACTGATCCATCCTGGAAAAACTCCTTAGACCCGCTCGTCTCAACCTGTATCCGAATGCACCTGTGGCAGCGAAGGTATGGAAGCATTGTTTTCGTACCTTTTGCAACTTTCTTGAAGAATGTGGGGCGGATGCCCCTAATAAGTTACGAATGCTTATTAACTATGTATCCCCTCATGTGTATGATTATATTGAGGACTGTATAGACTATGACGCTGCTATCAAAATTTTACAGCATCTATATGTCAAGTCCCCAATTGAAATCTTTGCACGACACCTACTGGCCACAACTCGGCAGCAGCCTGGGGAATGACTCGATGAATTGTTCCAGAAACTCCACAGGCTCAGCAAAGATTGTAACCTTAAAGCGGTTACAGCTGAACAATATCAAGAGGAACTAATCTGCGATTCCTTTATCAATGGGTTTGCACCCCCTCTTATATGTCAGCGCCTGCTGGAAAATAAAACCCTCAATTTACGGGCTGCTTATGACCAGGCCTGTTCCCTGGACTTGGCCAAGAAGAATGCAGACACTTATCTCCCACCACATGCACGGGCAGCGGCTACCACCTGTAATTAATCTTTTGATAGGTCTCGGGCGGATGCCCCCGCTGATGATGACTCTACTCTAATGGACGACGACCCTACCCTAGAGGCCTTTGCTGATGACGACCCCGCCCTAGCAGTATCCTGGCAATCAACAAGAAAGTCTTTCTTTTGTGGAGGTACATTCCATGACAGAAAATGTTGCCCGGCTCGTAATGCGACCTGCAATCATTGCAGCAAGAAAGGACAACGACAAGGTATGCCAGTCACGGGCCTCTGCTAACAAGAAAGGCCGCTCCTCGAAAGTATACCGGTCGAGAGCTCTTGTTAGCTTCACAGCTGCTTTCTATGGAGCTGCTCCTCCCCCAAGAACCACTGCTAAGGCTGCAGCTGCCGAAGGGAAAATTACCCCTCCTCCCATCACAGCTGTTTTCCCCAAAGTTTGTCCCATGCAGCCACGAAGTTTTAATTAAATGGGCACACTCTAAGCGCGCTAATTGACTCCTGCAGCTCTGACAGCTTCATTAATAAGCGGGCTGTCAGCAGGTTAAAACTGTGCATTTATCCCTCAGACAGGGAGATTGCAATGGCTCTGACGACTCTGACCACCATTTCTTCTGGCTTATCTCTTGTCAACCTCATCCTCAATGGGCACACGTATCCCTCCACCCAGATCGGAGTAATCAAAAGCTTATGTAGCGATGTGCTTCTGGGGCAGGACATCCAGAAGCAGCACAAAAGACTCACTTTTGTGTTTGGAGGGTCGAAGCCAGAGCTTACGATTTCTAAGGTGATGTTTTGTGCGCTCTCAGCGGTCTTACTCGATGAGCCCTCCCTGCTTGCCAATCGCTCTCCCTGCTGTAAACCTATAGCCACCAAATCGCAGCGCTTTTGCCAAGACGACTGAGCATTTATTGAGGCAGAAATCTCTCACCTTTTAGCTGATGGTATTATCGAGCCGTGTTCATCTCCCTGGCGGGCTCAAATCGTCGCTGTGAAAAACCCTTTAAAACAACATAAGAAACATCTGTGTAGTGATTATTCACAGGCTATTAATCAATATACCGATCTGGATCGCTACCCGCTACCATGCATAGATGACATGGTCAACATCCTTGCCAAATAAAAGGTATTTTCAACCTTCGATTTAAAGAGCACATACCATCCGGTACCGCTGAAAGACTCTGACAAAAAGTATATGGCCTTTGAGGACAATGGTCGGCTTTATCAGTTTCGTTGCCTTTCATTTGGGGTCACCAATGGGGTGGCCGACTTCCAACGGGCAATGGATGTCCTAGTCCAGCAAGAGAACTTGACGGATACCTTTCCGTATTTAGACAATATCACTATTGCCGGCCATGATCAAAAGGAGCATGACACCAATCTTCAGAGAATTTTTGACGTTCTCCGTCGTCCTCACTTAACGTTAAACGAATCCAAATCAGTGAAATCGGTGCCATCAGTGAACATTTTCGGCTAGTGGGTGGGCAACGGTGTTATTAAACCAGACCCAGAGCGACTTTGTCCACTTCAGGAGCTACCTCCCCCTACAAATCTCGGCTCTCTTCGTCGGGCACTTGGGATGTTGGCTCATTATGCAAAGTGGATAGCTCACTTCTCCAATAAAATACAGCCGCTGCTTCATGCGAAGTCTTTTCCATTGGAAGCAACGGCTATTTCTCCATTCAACCTCCTCAAACGACAGCTGGAGAAAGCCACACTTCACGCCATTGATGAAAACCTTCCTTTTGTGGTCGAATGCAATGCATGGGAGGTGGCGATCTCAGCTACCTTGAATCAAGGTGGTCGACCCATTGCATTCCTATCCAGAACCTTACAGGGTAGCGTGATCCATTACCCCCCCCCCCATCGAGAAGGAGGCTACAGCCATCATCGAGGCTGTATGCCAATGGAATCATTTTCTTGCTCGGCGTCATTTCACGCTCATAACTGACCAGCGCTCCGTGGCCTTCATGTTGGATAACCGGAAGCGCCCGAGAATCAAAATAATAAAATTCAACTCTGGAGGATGTAGCTGGCCTCCTTTGGATATACTATCCATTGCCGACCCGGCAAACAGAATGTGGCCCCAGATACCGTCACATGGGCATTTTGCTCTTCAATACCAATGTTGACTCTGGCGGATCTGCATATGGACTTATGCCTTCCTGGCGTTACCCGTATGTTGCACTTTGTGCGCTCCAAAAATCTACCATTCTCAATGGAGGACATAACAAAAACATGCTCCTCCTGTAGGACTTGTGCAGAACTGAAATCACAATTGTTCTGCCCATCAGATGATTTACTCATACATGCAATGCAGCCTATGCAGAGGCTCAGCGTAGACTTTAAAGGGCCATTGCCTTTGTCGATGCGGAATGCCTACTTCCTTACGATGGTGGACGAGTGTTCATGCTTTCCCTTTGCTTTCCCCTGTGCTAACATGCTTACCTCTAGGGTAATTAAATGCCTGAATCAGGTCTTATCCCTTTGCGGGATGGCCAATTATATCCACATGTATCGGGGTCCCTCCTTTATGTCGAGTGAACTTAAAAGTTATCTCTCCCAACGGGGAATCACCTCGAGTAAGATGACACCATATCACCCAATTGGCAATGGACAGGTTGACCGATACAATGCCATCATCTGGAATGCTGTCCATCTGGCACTGAGGTCACGCAACCTACCAGACCAGCAGTGGCAAACTCTGCTCCCCAACGTGTTACATTCTATCAGGCCTCTTCCCTCCACATCCACTAATGTCACACCTCATGAGCGATTCTTCAAGTTCCAGCATCGCTCTATATATGGGACATCTCTACAATCATGGTTGGTGGATCCAGGCCCAGTGCTACTCCGGAGGTTCGTCCAGACTGCCAAGAAAGTGCCTCTCATTGACGAAGTGGAGTTAACAGAGGTAAACCCCATGTATGCGCACGTGCGGTACCCCGATGGCCGTGAGTCCACCGTCTCACTCAGAGATCTGGCTCCCTCCCCAACCGGTCACACGGGCCCGAATGATGAAGGCTCCCACGAGGATGATGTCAACAATCTGCACCCTTTTGAAGATGATGCCCTACCGGGGACATCGAGGAATCTGCCGGCAGTGCTACTGGATCAACTCAGGGAGCTGAACGCTCCCCGAAGGATGGCCACCCGAAATCAGGATGCCAGACAATCTCCGGCTACGACCCAGGATGAGGCCAGCTCTGTGCCTGTGATGACCCGAACCTGGAGTCTTGATATTCCCAGGCCTCCACAGGATGATCAAGACGACACGGACTCTACCGACTTACCAATATGGGCCAAGCGACCCAGGGATCAGGACATGGTCCGGGGAGACGTGCCTTCTGGTCACAAGCAGAAAGCTAAATGACTACTGCTATATTTGGTCTGCCTAGTCCATTAAAGGAAGACTGGACTTCCAAACCTTTTAGGGAGGAAGAATGTCATATATCGCAACTTCTACAAGAAGTAACTCAGGAAGTACTACTGAACGACCAGCTGAGGGCGCCGTCCGAGGAGTATAAATACTCGGGCGTGGGCCCAACGTGGCCAGAGACAATCTGGAAACAGGAAGCTAGTGACTACTAACTAGACATCCATGTTTTCTTACAATTCGATTAAAGCCTTGCTTTATGTACAACCAAGAACGTAGTGAGTCTTTATTACGTCACATATATCGATATATTTGTGGATATTAAGATAATCAATGGAAATGGGGATGGGGCAGGAAAGTGGAGTTGATGTAGAAGGTCAGCCGTGATCTTATTTTATGGCGGAGCAGACTCGATGGGTAAATGTCCTACTCCTGCTCTTATTTCTTATGTTTTTATGTTCATCCATCACCCCCTGTGCTCACTGACCTGCACTTGCTTGCATTCCGTTAACCCCTTTGAACTCCTCATGTTCAAAGCCTGCCATGGCATCGCCCCTCCCTATTGCTATAACCTTCTCTAGTTCTTCTACCTTCCGAGATCTCGGCACTACATTGATTCTGACTTTTCGCACATCCCTGATTTCCATCACCCCACCATTGGCCGCTGTGCCTTCAGATGCCTGGAACCTAAGCTCCGTAATTTCCCGCATAAAAGTAGATGAAACGGTGCAATTTACGAGGCCTGAAGAATCAGAGAGACCTGGGGTTCTCCAACCGAATCTTTGAAGGTAATAGGACGAGTTGATAAAGCTGTTTAAATGCATATGTGATCCTCGGCGTTTTCAATAGCGGCATAGAGTACAAAAGTGAGGAAGTTATGCCTTACCTTTATAAATCGCTGGTGTGCACTAGCCGGCATATTCTGTCCAATTCTGGGCATCTCACTTTAGGAAGGAGAGCAAAACCTTGGAGAGGATGCAAAGGAGATTTACTCGAATGGCACCAGGGATGGGGGGCTGCAGTTATGTGGATAGAATGGAGAAGCTTGTGTTGTTCTCCTTAAAGCAGAGAGGGTTAAGGAGAGATTCATTAAAAGGGTTCAAAATCATGAAGGAAGTATGTAGAAACTGTTTCCAGAAGGGTTGGTAACCAGAGGACAGAGATTTAAGATCATTTGCAAAAGCACCAGAAGGGGAGATAAGGTACATTTTTTTTACACAGCGAGTTGTTGCGACCTGGAAGACATAGACTGAAAGGACGTTGGAAGCAAATTCAAGAGCAACTTTCGAAAGAGACTTGGATAAATACTGGAAGGGAAACATTTATAGGGCGGATGTTGCCAGGACTGGAGAATTTTAGCTATGAGGAAGGATTGGATAAGCTTGGCTGCACATAAAGAGCGATCCCATACCGCCTGTTTAGGGCCAGCGTCCGAGACAATGTTCTAGGCCTAAAAATTAACCAATGGTCAAAATGTCTATATCCCCCTGAGGTCTCTTACATGCTTACATCTTACACACCGGCTCATAGTTAGTGCCGTGCTTTTCAAAGAGCCAGCACAAGCAAGTTGGGCCGAATGGCCTCCTTCTGTGCTGGAGGAAGCTATGAACCTATGATCATCAATCGACTTACTGCGCAGGTTCACCATGTCCACTGTCCTCTCTGGGGGGAGTGGGAGAAGCACCTATCTATTCTCCTTACAATAGAATCCACTATCACGAGAGCTCTCTCGCTCTTTTTCCTCCCGTCCTGTGCAGCAGGACCACCCATGGTGCCAGGAAGTTGGCTGCTGCTGCCTTCCCCCGATTATCCATCTCCCTCAACAATATCCAAAGTTGTGTATCTGTTAGAGAGGGGGATGGCCACAGGGGCCCCTGCACTACCTGCCTGCGCCTTCTACTCTGCCTGGTGGTCACCCATTCCCTTCCTGCCTGTGCAGCCTTTACATGCGGTGTGACCAACTCATTAAACGTGCTATGCACGATGTCCTCAGCATCGCTAATACTCCAGTATGTATCATTCACAGCTCCAGCGCTGCAATGTTGACTGCCAGTAACTGCAGCTGGATACACTTCACACACACATGGTCGTCAGGGACACAGGAATTGTACCTGATTTCCCACATAGTGCAGGAGGAGCAGGCAACGGGGCCGAACTGTGCTGTCATGACTTGCCCTTTAATTAATTAAAATTAAATCAAATCAATACCACCAATTACACGACAATAAAATGATATACTTAAGGGCCCTTGTTTAGTAGCACTCCCCGCTACACAACAGAGACCTTACAAACTATAACGACAAAAATTAAAATCTTCTAAACTTTATAAACTATTAACCTTATCTATCAAACTATAGAGTTGTATAAAATACTCACCTGGCTGTACGCACCCAATCAGCTGCTTCCTCTTGCCTGCGTCACTTTTTCAAACGTGACGTGGCTCTACAACGCCATTGCTGGTCTGTGAGATTGGTCAACCTCTGAAAAAAGCCCGCGAACGTGAGTTTAAATACTCAACGGCTTCTCCCGACACTGGGCCTCTGAAAAAAGCCTGCAAAAGTGAGTTTAAATACTCACCGGCTTCTCCCGACACTGTGGTGTGAATGTTACCTGCAACGTATCAGCCCAAGCCTGAACATCGTCCGGGTCTTGTTGTATTTGGGCATGGACTGCTTCATCATCTGAGGAGTTGTGAATGGCACTGAACACTGTACAGTCATCAGCGAACATCCCCAGTTCTGACCTTATGTTGGAGCGAAGGCCATTGATGAAGCAGCTGAAGATCGTTGGGCCTAGTGCACTGCCCTGAGGAACTCTTGCAGGGATGTCCTGGGGCTGTCCTGATTGCCCTTCAATCACCACAACCATCTTCCTTGTGCTTGGTATGACTCCAATCATTGGGGAGTTTTCCCCACGATTCCCAATGAATTCAGTTTTACTGGGGCTCCTTGATGCCACACTCGGTCAAATACTGCCTGGATTTCAAGGGCAATCACTCTCACTTCTCCTCTGGAATTCAGCTCTCTTGTCCATGTTTGGACCAAGGCTTTAATGAAGTTGGGAGCCGAGTGGTTTGGCAGAACCCTAACTGGGCATCAGTGAGCAGTTACTGGTGAGTAAGTGCAGCCTTACAGCACTGTCGATGACACCTTCCATCACGTTGCTGATGATGGAGAGTAGACTGATGGGGCGGTAATTGGCCAGATTGGATTGGTCCTGCTTTTTGTGGGCAGGACATACCTTGCTGTTTTCCACATTTTTGGATAGATGCCAGTAATGTAGCTGTATTGAACAGGTGGGTTAGATGCATGGCTAGTTCTGGAGCGCAAGTCTTCAGCATGGTAGCCGGGATGTTGTCAGGGACCATAGCTTTTGCTGTATCCAGTGCGCTCAGCTGTTTCTTGGTATCACATGGAGTGAATCAAATTGTCTGAAGACTGGCTTCTGGGATGGTGGGGACGTCAGGAGGAGGCTGATATCGATCAGGCCGGGTGGTCCGTCCAGTTTCATTTTTATTATTTTATTTCGTAGCGGTTTGTTACAACTGAGTGTCTTGCTAGGCCATTTCAGAGGGCAGCTAAGAGTCAATTACTTTGCTGTGGGTCTGAAGTCACATATAGGCCAGGCCAGGTAAGGACAACAGATTTCCTTCCCTAATGGACATTATTGAACCAGATGGTTCATTACAACAATCAGACAGTTTCATGGTTACAATTACTGAGGCTAGCTTTCTTTTTGGTGAGGTGAAGTAGAGTAGGAGGAGCCACGTGCAGAGACCAGTTAGGGCAAATGTTCTGTTTCTGTGGTGCAGACTCTAGAATATTATGTAACACCAGTTTTAAGCAGACACAGTATGATCCGGTACTCACAGCACTTCCGTTTCAAACAGAGACAGAATGATCCAGGACTGAGAGCACATCCCTTTTAAACAGACACAGAATGATCCGGGACTGACAGCACAGCACCTTCAAACAGACACAGCTTGATCCAGGACTAACAACACATCCCTTTTTAATAGACACAGACACAGAATGATCCGGGACTGACAGCACACCACTGTAAAGAGACACAGAATGATCCGGGACTGACAGCACATCCCCTTTAAGCAGCCACAGAATGATCCGGGACTGACAGCACACCCCTTTCAAACAGACGCAGAATGATCCTGGACTAACAGCACATTCGTTTTAATAGACACAGACACAGAATGGTCCAGGACTGACAGCACATTCCTTTTAAACAGACACAGAATGATCCGGGACTGACAACACATCCTGTTGTTTTTGTGACTGGAAGCCTGTGTCCAGTGGTGTACTGCAGGGATCGGTGCTGGTTACCTTGCTGCTTGTAGTGTACATTAATGATTTAGATATGTATGTAGGAGGTATGTTCAGTAAGTTCGCAGATGTCACAAAATTTGGTGGAGTGCTAAATAGCGAGGTGGGAAGCCTCAGGCTAAACGACGCTTTAGAGGGGTTTGTCAGATGGGCAGAACAGTGGCAAATGAAAATTAACCATGAAAAGTGTGAGGTCTTGCATTTTGGGTGGACTAACAACGCAAGGGAATAAACAATGAATAGTAGGACCCTAGGAAGGACAGAGAATCATAAGAACCTTGGTGTGCATGTACATAGATCCCTGAATGCAGCAGGACAGGTAGATAAGATGGGTAAGAAGGCATATGGGATACTTATATTCATTAGCCGAGGCACAGAATATAAGAGCAGGGAGCTTATGATGGAGCTGTACAAAACGCTAGTTAGGCCACAGCTGCAATAGTGTATGCAGTTCTGGTCGCCACACTATAGGAAGGGCGTGATTGCGTTGGAGATGGTGCAGAGGAGATTCACTGTAATGTTACGTGGGATGGAGCACGTCATCTATGAAGAGAGATTGGACAGGTTAGGGTTGTCTTTCTTAGAGCAGAGAAGGCTGAGGGTGGACCTGATTGAGGTGTACAAAATTATGAGGGGCATAGATAGGATAGATAGAAAGGAACTGACCACCTTAGTAGTGGGTTCAGTAAACAGGGAGCGTAATTTCAAGGTAAGGGGCAGGAGGTTTAGAGGGGGTTCAAGGAAAGCTTTTTCAGCCACAGGGTGTTTGGAATCTGGAACTCACTGCCTGAAAGGCTAGCAGAGGCAGGAATCCTCACAACATTCAAGAAACATTTAGATGAATAAATGAAACGCCATAGCATACAAGGCTACGGGCAAGTGCTGGAAAATGGGATTAGAATAGACAGGGTTTGATGTCTGGCGCAGAAACGATCGGCCGAAGGGCCTCTTTCTGTGCTGTGCAATGCTTTGACTCTATTGTAAACAGACGCAACATGATCCGGGACTGACAGCACAATCTTTTTAAAAAGACACAGAATGATCCAGGGCTGACAGCACATCCGTTTTAAACCGACACAGAATGATCCGGGACTGACAGCACCTCCCTTTTAAACAGAGACAGAATGAACCAGGGCTGACAGTACAGCCCTTTTAAACAGACACAGAATGAACCAGGGCTGACAGTTCATCCCTTTTAAACAGACAGAGAATGAACCAGGGCTGACAATTCATCCCTTTTAAACAGACACAGAATGAACTAGGGCTGACAGTACAGCCCTTTTAAACAGACGCAGAATGAACCAGGGCTGACAGTTCATCCCTTTTAAACAGAGACAGAATGAACCAGGGCTGACAGTACAGCCCTTTTAAACAGACACAGAATGAACCAGGGCTGACAGTTCATCCCTTTTAAACAGACACAGAATGAACCAGGGCTGACAGTTCATCCCTTTTAAACAGACACAGAATGAACCAGGGCTGACAGTACAGCCCTTTTAAACAGACACAGAATGATTCGGAATAACAACAGAAAATGCTGGAAAAACTCAGCAAGTCAGGCAACATCCGTGGAGAGAAATTTGAGTTGTCGTTTCGGGTTTGACCCTTCTTCAAAACTGGAGAGAAAAGGAACTAGATCGAAGGCAGGGCTGCGATGGAACAAAAGAATAACAGAACCAAAAGAAGTAAAAGAGATTAGAAGCTAGACGAGATGGTAATAGGCTGTGATTAGGTGTAAAGTGTACTGGCAGGGCAAAAGATAGCTGCCAGGTGTGAGAGAGAAACAAAAGGAAAGGGGGGGGGGGTGGAAAAGGAAAGGAGTGGAAAAATATAAGTGAAAATGAAATAGGGGCCGAGGTTATGATCTGAAATTGTTGAACTCGATATTGAGACCGGAAGGCTGCAGACTGCCTAATCGGAAGATGAGGTGCTGTTCCTCGAGTTCCTTTTCTCTCCAGTTTTGAAGAAGGGTCAAACCCGAAACGTCAACTCAAATTTCTCTCCACGGATGTTGCCTGACTTGCTGAGTTTTTCCAGCATTTTCTGTTGTTATTTCGGATTTCCAACATCTGCAGTATTTTGCTATCGTACAGAATGATTCGGGACTGACAGCACCTCCCTTTCAAACAGAGACAGAATGAACCAGGGCTGACAGTACAGCCCTTTTAAACAGACAGAGAATGAACCAGGGCTGACAATTCATCCCTTTTACACAAACACACAATCATCCGGGACTGACAGCAGATCCCTTTTAAACAGACACAAAATGACCCGGGACTGACAGTAGTTCCTTTTTAAACAGACATAGAATGATCCGGAACTGAAAGTAGATTGCTTTTAAACAGACATAGAATGCTGGCTGTCCTGCAGAGTGTTTGCAACATTTTATCTGGTTATATTTCAGGTTTCCAGCATCAACACTATTTTGTCTTTGTAATAGGGCTGCATGCATTTCGCTCCGTGGGGCAATGGATAGCGCTATTGGCCTTCCAGTTGTATAGTAGATTAACGCATTCAAAGGTCGTTGGTTCGAATCCCACCCGTGTTGGATTTTGGGTCAGTGTTCGGTGTTTCCTCCACTGACGGTGAATTTTGCAGTAAATCGGTAATTCAGTGAAGGGTAACTGCTGCCCCTGCACTTCCTGTTACTCAAGTGTCTCCAGTCCCAACCCACTTTCCCTCTGAGTCCTCTCAACCACTGAGTCTGTTACACAGGAACAGGAGGATTTAATACAACCCCTCGAGCCTGTTACAAAGGAACAGGAGCATGCCATTCAGACACATGGCCCTTTTGCATAGCAATAGGAGGAGGCCATTCAGTCCCATGACCCTTTTACATAAGGAACAGGAGGGGGCCTTTCAGTCCCATGGCACTTTTACAAAGGAACAGGAGGAGGCCATTCAGCCCTTCGAGCCTATTGCACAGGATCAGAATGCGGCCCATTCAGTCCCAAAAGCCTGTTGTATTGGACAGGAGGAAGAAGTTCAGCTATACAACATCTGTACAATAACAGTAGAACTCCATTCAGCACCTCGAACCAGTTACACAGGGAAAAGAGGAGGCCATTCAGCTCTTCAAGCCTGCTACACAGGAACAGGAGGAGGCCATTCAGTCCTTCGAGCCTATTGCACAGGATCAGAATGAGGGCCATTCTCGAGACTGTTATACAGCCTGTTCACCAGACTGATACCTGGGATGGCAGGAATGACATATGAAGAGAGATTGAATCGATTAGGCTTATATTCGCTAGAATTCAGAAGAATGAGAGGGGATCTCATTGAAACATATAATATTCTAACAGGACTAGACAGACTAGATGCAGGAAGGATGTTCCCGATGGCAGGGGAGTCCAGAACTAGGGGTCACAGTCTAAGGATAAGGGGTAAGCCATTTAGGACTGCGATGAGCAGGAATTTCTTCACCCAGAGAGTGGCGAACCTGTGGAATTCTCTACCACAGTCGGCAGTTGAGGCCAACTTATTAAATATATTCAAGAAGGAGAGGGATATTTTTCTTAAGGCTAAAGGGATCAAGGGATATGGGGAGAAAGCAGGGAGAGGATAATGTATTTGGATGGTCAGCCATGATCTCATTAAATGGCAGAACAGGCTCGAGGGGCCGAATGGCCCGCTCCTGCTCCTATCTTCTATGTTTCTATGTTAACAGGAGTAGGCCATTCAGCCCCTCAAGCTTGTTATACATAATCAGGAGGGCGCCATTCAGCCCCTCCAGCCTGTTATACAGGAACAAGAGGAGACCAGTCAGCACCTCGAGTCTGTTACACAGGAGCAGGAAGGGGCCATTCAGCCACCCGAGCCTGTTATACAGGCATAGGAGGAGCCCATTCAGCTCCTCAAGCCTGTTATACATGAGCAGGAGGAGGCCATTCAGCCCCACGAACCTGTTACGAAGATACAGGAGGCGACTACTCAGCCCCCCGAGTCTGTAATACACGAACAGGAGGAGAACATTCAGCCCCTCTAGCTGAAGGTGGAGGCCATTCACACCCTAGAGCCTGTTACACAGGAACCGGGGGAGGTCATTCAACACCTCGAGTCTGTTATACAGGAACAGGAGGAGACCACTAAGCCCTTTGAATCTGTTATACACGAACAGGAAGAGGCCATACAGCCCCTCGATCCTGCTACACAGGAAATGCAGCAGGTCAATAAGCCCCTGGAGTCCGTTACGCAGGAAAAGGGAGAGGCCATTCAGCCCATCTAGCCCGTTATCCAGGAACAGGAGGTGGCTATTCAGCTGTGCGAGTCTGTTACAAAGGACCAAGAGGATCCCATTCTTTTCCTCAAGCTTACTGAAAAGGAGCAGGAGGAGGCCATTCAGCCCTGTAAGCACATTACACAGGTGGAGGCCAATCATAGTTGTATAGTGGTTATAAGAATATAAGAACATAAGAAATAAGAGCAGGAGTAGGCCACACGGCTCCTAGAGAAAGCTTCACCATTCATTAAGATCACAGCTGATCATCAACCGCAACTCCGCTTACCCACCCCATCTCCATATCCATTGATTCCAAAAATGTATGTATCACTTCCTTGAGTATACTCAAAACACAGCACTCACAGCCCTATGGGACAGAGACTTCCAAATATTCATAACCCTCTGAGTGAAGAAATTCTTCCTCATCTCAGACTTAAATGGCCTACCCATTATCCTGAGACTATGCCCCCTAATTCTACACAATCCAGCCAGGGAAAACAACCTCTCATCATCTACCTTGTCAACACCCTTCAGAATCTTCTTTGTTTCAATGAGATCACCTTAATTCTTCTAAACTCCAGAGGGTATAGGCCGTTTCTACACAATCGCTCATCATAGGAAAGCCCGCTCATCCCTGGAAGCAATCTAGGGAACTTTCGTTGCACCGCCTCCAAGGCAGGTATATCCTTCCTTAGATAAGGAGACCAAAACTGTGCTCAGTGCTATAGGTGTGGTCTCACCAAGGCCCTGTTCAATTGTAATAAGACTTCTGTATTCTTTTACTCCAACTCCTTTGCAATGAAGGCCAGCATGCTAGTTGCCTTCCATATTGCTTGCTGTACCTGCATGCTAGCTTTCTGTGTTTCTTTCCCGAGGACACGCAAATCTCTCTGAACATCAACATTTGAAAGTTTCTCACCAATTAAAAATTATTGGCCGAGAAATTCAGATCGAGGGCTTCCCGCGGGTGCAAGCCCCTGATCTGCACTTACCTTGTGCGCCGGCCATTGAGCTGTGGACCCCCGTGGAATTCCAATCTGGGGCCTGCTCCAGCTGCCAGCATGCAGTGCTTGTGTATCCCAGGGGCACAGTTAGTTTGATGCGTCCCCTGGGTTCACGTGGGCCACGGGGAGCCAATCGGAGCAGGGAAAGCTCCATTAATAAGTCTGACAGGAAGTGCTTATAAATGCTACAGCCCCAAAACAGCACTAAAGCTTCAAATAAATTTAAAAAAAATATCAGATTTTTTAATAAACTATAAATTACATGAAATAACTATTCTAAACAATAAATTAAATTTTTGAAAAAAATAATTTTATTTTCAGACGGGGCTAAAAATAAACTAACCTTGCTTTAAAGTATTTAAAAATAAATAACCTGTGGAAAAAAATATTTTAATATTAATTAATTCACCACGTACCTTGTAAAAAGCAGGCCTTACGGCTGCTTTTTAAATGTCTAACTTCTGGAGACTCACCCTCCCGGGAATATCTGTAAAAGGAACCAAAGTTCGATGCGCACGTGCAGCCTCTACTGCAAACGTGTTCGACTTCGTAACCCCTCCTTTCAGGGGAACGGAAGTGCAGGTTTCCCACGCATGCACAGTGCATGCAGGAAACCGGCACTTCCATTGGGCCTACGGGTGAATACCCCGTGCGTACTCACCCATGGAGAACCGAATTTCTGGGCCAATATCTTTTTCTATTCTTCCCACAAAGTGAATAACCACACATTTCCCTACATTATACTTAATCTGCCACCTTACTGGCCACTCACTTAGTCTATCTATGTCCCTTTGCAGACACTTTGTGTTCTCCTCTCAGCTTACTGTCCCACCTGGCTTTGTATCATCAGCAAACTTGGATAATTTACACTCGACCCCTTCATCAGGTCATTAATATTAATTATGAATAGCTGAGGCCCCACCAATGACCCTTGTGGCACCCCACTAGTTACAGCCTGTCAACCTGAAAAAGATCAGTTTCTTTCTACTCTCTGTTTTCTTTCCATTAACCAATCCTCGATCCATGCTGGTATATTACCCCCAATCCCATGAGCCCTAACCTTGTGTAATAAGCTTTTATGTGGCAACTTATCGAATGCCTTTTGGAAATCCAAATATACTACATCCACTGTTTCCCCTTTATCTACCCTACTAGTTACATCCACAAAAAACGCCAATAAATTTGTCAAACATGATTAGACTTTCATAAAGCTATGTTGACTCTGCCTAATCATGTTATGATTTTCTAAGTAACTTGATTACACTTCCTTAACAATGGATTCCAGCATTTTCCTGATGACTGTTTTCAGTTTTGGAAGATCAAAACCAATGCATCCACTATCTCTTCAGCCACCTCTTTTAGAACCCTAGGATGTAGGCCGTCAGGCCAGGGAATCTGTCGTCTTTTCGTCCCATTAGTTTCTCTAGCACTTTTTCTCTACTTATATTAATTATGTGAAGTTCCTCACCCTGATTAGACTCTTGGTTCCCCACCATTTTTGGTACACATTTTGTGTCTTCTACTGTGAAGACTGATACAAAATACTTATTTAATTTGCCTTCCATTTCCTAATTCCCCAGAATAATTTCTCCTGTCTCAGCATCTAAGAGACCAACGTTTACTTTTGCTGCTCTTTTGCATTTTACATACTTGTAGAATCTCTTACAATCGGTTTTATATTTCTTGCTAGGTATCTCTCATAACCTATTTTTTCCCTTTTTAACAATTTTTGGTCAACCTTTGCTGGATTCTGAATCTCTCCCAATCCTCAGGTTTAATATTATTCTTTGCAACATTATAAGCTTCTTCTTTCAATGTAATGCTATCCTTGACTTCTTTAGTTAGCCTCGATTTGTTAACCTTTCCTGTGGAGCTTCTGAACCATTAATCCAGAGACACACCAGATTTAGAATATCAAGCCTCTTTGTGTGGAACAGAAGCCGGCCATTCAGCCCCTTGATCCTGTTACTGAGGAACAGGAGGAGGACATTCAGCCTCTTGAGCCTGACACACAGGAGCAGGAGGAGGCTGCTCAGCCACTTGAGCCGGTTACACAGCAATAGGAGGAGACCATTGAGCCCCTGGAGTCTGTTATAAACGAACTGGAGGAGGACATTATGCCTTCAAGCATGTTACACAAGAGCAGAAGGAGGCCAGTAAGCCCGCCTAGCCTTTTACACAGGACAGATCAAGGCCAATCAGACCCTCGAGACTCTTGCATAGGAACAGGAGGAACCAAGTTAGACCACTCAAGACTGTTTAAAAGGAATATGTAGACACAATTCAGCCCTTCGAAACTGTTACAGTTCAATCGGTATTCATTTGCTGTAAAGCACTTTGGGACGTCCTGAGGTCGTGAAAGGCGCTGTAGAACTGCAAGTCTTTCTATCACAGCCTTCCAATTGACAGTGACTTAGCAGGCAATGACCAGAAACAGGAAGGGTACTACAGAAAGGGGGTACTTAAAAAGAAATAAGAGAGCGAAGAGGGGGCAAGAAAAAACACTGGTGGACAAAATATAGGAAAATCCCAAGGTATTTTATAAGTATATTAAGGGCAAGAGGATAACCAGGCAAAGAGTATAAGGTACATTAGGGACCAAAGTGGCAAACTGTGAGCAGAGCCGGAAGATGTGGGTCTGGTTTTAAATTAATATTTTGCATCTGTGTTCACTATGGTGAAGGACGAGGTAGGTATAGTAATCAGGCAGGGGGGTTGTGATATACTTCAACAAATTAGCATTGAGAGGGAGGTGATACTAGCAGTTTTATCAAGCTTAAAAGTGGATAATCCCTAGGCACAGACGCGATGTATCCAAGGCTGCTGTGTGAGGCAAGTGAGGAGATTGCAGGGGCTCTGACACAACTTTTCAGAACCTCTCTGGCCACAGGGGAGGTGCCAGAGGACTGGAGAACAGCTAACGTCCTACCATTATTCAAGAAGGGTAGTAGGGATAAACCAGGGAATTACAGGCAAGTGAGCCAATATCAACGGTAGGGAAATTATTGGATTAAATTGTGAGGAACAGAATTAGTCTCCACCTGGCGAGGCAAGGATTAATCAATGAGAGTCAGCATTGCTTTGTCAGGAGGAGGTCACGTCTAACCAATTGGATTGAATTTTTCAAGGGTTGACTAGGTGTGCGAATGAGGGCAGTGCAGTTGATGTAGTCTGCCTGGATTAAGTAAGGCTTTTGACAAAGTCCCGCATGGGAGACTGGTGAAGAAGTTCAGAGCCCATGGGATCCAGAGCAATTCGAAACATTGGATCCAAAATTGGCTTCGTGGCAGGAGGCAGAAGGTTGTTTATGTGACTGGAAGCCTGTGTCCAGTGGTGTACCACAGGGATCGGTGCTGGGTCCTTTGCTGCTTGTAGTGAACAATAATGATTTAGATATGATGTAGAATATATGATCAGTAATTTCGCAGATGACACGACAATTTGGTGGAGTGGTAAATAGCGAGGAGGGAAGCCTCACAATACAGGACGATACAGACGGGTTGGTAAGATGGGCAGAACAGTGTCAAATGGAATTTAACCCTGAAAAGTGGGAGGTGAGTGATTTTGGGAGGACTAACAAGGCAAAGGAATACACAATGAATGGCAGGACCCCAGGAAGGACAGAGGATCAGAGAGAGCTTGGTGTGCAGGCAGATAGACCCCTGAAGGTGCAGGACAGGTAGATAAGATGGTTAAAAAGTCACATGGGATACTTGCCTTCATTAGCCGAGGCATAGAATATAAAAGCAGGGAGGTTATACTGGAACTGTATAAAACGCTAGTTAGGCCACAGCTGGAATACTGTGTGCAGTTCTGATCGCCACACTATAGGAAAGATGTGATTGCATTTGAGAGGGTGCAGATCAGATTCACCAGGATGTTACCTCCGCTGGAGCGTTTCAGTTATGAAGAGAGACTGGAGAGGCTGGGGTTGTGTTCCTTAGAGCAGAGAAGGCTGAGGGGGACCTGATTGAGGTGCACAACATTACGAGGGGCATAGAAAACTTAAATAGAAATGAACGTTCCCCCTTAGTAGAGTGGTCAATAACCAGGCTGCATAGCTTCAAGTTAAGGGGCAGGAGGTGTCGAGGGGATTTAGGAAAGCTGGTAGAGGCAGCGACACTCATAATGTTCAAGAATAATTTGGATGAGCACTTGAAACGCCATAGCCTACCAGGATACGGTCGAAGTGCTGGAAAATGGGAGAAGAATAGATAGGGCTTGATGGCCGGCGCAGACACGATGGCCCAAAGGGTCTCTTTCTTTGCTGTATAACTCTATGACTCTATCTATCTATGACTATGAGAGGGACTGAGGGTGGATTTTTGAGTAACGGATGATAACAGCGCTTTTGAAAAAAGGGGGCTGAAGCTGAGAAGAGCGACACGTGTTAAATATCAACCAATATGTGAGCCAGGAACTAGACTTTGAGCTGATAGTTAAATTTATGTTTAATATTGTTGCCATTTGACACAATTATAATAACATCTGGACGAAGATACATAATCTCCTATTTCCCTTCAACTGCCTACAGAGTGATGTGTAAGGCTATACATGCTGATCCAGTTCGATGTCAGTCACTGCTTGTTGATCTATTAGATGGGGCTCAGTGGGCCGCACTCTCGCTTCTCGACTCAGAAGGTTGTGGGCTCACAATCCCATTACAGGAGACTTGAGCATAACAATCTAGGTTACACTCCAGGATAGTACGGAGTGCGGAACTGTCGGAGGTGCCGCCTTTCAGATGAAACATTAAACCGAGGCCAGGTCTGCCCTCTCAGCTGGACGCCACAGATTCCACTGCCACCGTTTCGAAGAAGAGCAGGGGAGTTCTCCTCGGTGTCCTCGCCTTATTTATCCTCCAACAATATCAATAAAATTCTGATTATGTTGTCATTATCATCTTGCTGTTTGTGGGAACTTGCTGTGCGCAGTTTGGATGCCGAGATGCCTGCAATTCAACAGTGACTACATTTCAAAAATTTCTTCATTGGCTGTAAAGTGCTTTGGGACGGCTTGAGCTGGTGAAAGGCGTGATAGAAATGCAAGTTATTTCTTTCTTATAACTTCCCATTTAGTGTGAACAAATATTTCACCCCTTTCTTCAGCTCCTCTCTGAATTTCCTTTGTGTCAGTCCATAGATACAAGTGTTTGTGCAGGAACTGAGCAGATGCAGCATAAACCCAACTTGCTGAGTGATATATATCGGATTACTGAGATATAGGTCTGCGTAATAGTTTATCACTGGCCAGTTCACCGAATGAACAACATACGTCATCCACAACAGTACGAAATTGGTAGAAATACTGAAAAGCAAGATCATGGATTTTCTCCGATTCTTCATCTCCACATCATTCTGATTCTCACTGTTGTTCCAGAGTCCCCTGCGTACTCGATTTGCTGCTATAATATGTCTGATGGTCAGAGCATTGAACAACAGAATTAAAAGTATTGGTAATAAAGGGGTGATGAGGCTGTCGATCCACTCGAATGCCTTCCACAAGGGGGAAGTCAAATAATCAGCTGTTGGAACACAATACCAGGGCATGTTGTCAATGATAAAGGAAGGTTCCACTATAAAGTAAAAGGGAACACTCCTCACACAGCTCATCACACATACAGTGGCGATAACCACGGTCGCTGTTTTCTCGGTGCAATATTTTGATTGCAGCTTCTGACAGCAAATTGCTACAAAGCGATCAAATGTGAAGGCGACAGTAAACCAAACTGAACAGTCTACAGCGACAATATATGCGACAATATTCAAAGCACAGAGAGGAGTCAGAAACAGGAAACTAATTGACAGATAAAATCTATTAAGCCGATCTAATATCACGTCGATGATAACCACCATTAGATCCGCCGTTGCCATGGCCACCAGGTAGCGAGTGATGCATTTGGAGAGGCCGCACTTTCCTCGTGACAGAATCACAATCGCCAGCAGGTTCACTGCAAGAAACAGGAAGCAACAAATTTACCTCCAGAATGTCCCAAAACAGTTTCTTTTCAAAATGAACCATCTGATCTTCATTAAGAAAGTATTGAAACATCAGTTTTCTAGCTCCGAATTAAATATAGTTGTTAATTTAAAATCTGTTCATTGCCGGGCAGAGAAATCAGTGACAAATGTTGGAACTGAATGTAAGGGATGAATGAAAACGTGGTTGAGATCAGATGCAGACAATGGTACTGAGCTAAAATTTATTGAGCTATTTCTGGAGAATGTGAGAGACTGAAAAATCAGCGGCCCCTTTATCTTGTACCAGCTTCTCCAAATCAATGTACCTGCGAATTATGTCTGTACTGTTGTGTATTGGTCTGTACAGCATGGAGATCACTCTCTCACATTGTTGGCTTATAACCTGTTCAGCATGGAGATCACTCTCTAACATTTTTGTGTTATGGCCTGTACAGCATGGAGATCACTCTCTCACATTGTTCGGTTATCGTCTGTGCAGCTTGCAGATCACACTCTCACATTGTTGTATTATGATTTGTACAGCATGGAGCTCACTCTCTCGCATTGTTGGGTTAAGATCTGTGCAGCTTGGAGATCAGTCTCTCACATTGTTGGGTTATGATTTGTACAGCAGGAAGGTCACTCTCTCACATTGTTAGGTTAAGGTCTCTAAAGCATGGAGATCACTCTCTCACATTGTTAGGTTATCGTCTGTACAGCATGGAGATCACTCTCTCACATTGTTGGGTAAGGGTCTGCACAGCATGGAGATCACTCTCTCACATTGTTGGGTTATGGTCTGTACAGCATGGAGATCACTCTCTCACATTGTTGTGTTATCATCTGTACAGCATGGACATCGCTCTCTCACATTGTTGGATTATGGTCTGTACAGCATGGAGACCACTGTCTCACATTGTTTGGATATAATCTGTACAGTATGGAGATCACTCTCTCACATTGTTGTGTTATCATCTGTACAGCATGGACATCGCTCTCTCACATTGTTGGATTATGGTCTGTGCAGCATGGAGACCACTGTCTCACATTGTTTGGATATAATCTGTACAGTATGGAAATCGCTCTCTCAAATTGTTGGGTTATGGTCTCCACAGCATGGAGTGCGCTCTCTCCCATTGTTGGGTTAACGTTTGTGCAGCTTGCAGTTCACTCTCTCACATTGTTGGGTTTGGTTTCGACAGCATGGAGATCACTCCCTCACATTGTTAAGTTATGATCTGTACAGCATGGTGATCTCTCCCTCACATTGTTAGCTTATGGTCTGTACAGCATGGAGATAACTCTCACACATCGTTGGGTTATAATCTGTTCAGCATGGAGATCACTCTCTCACATTGTTGGGATATGGTCTGTACAGCATTGAGATCACTCTCTCACATTGATGGGTTATGGTCTCCAAAGCATGGAGATCACTCTCTCACATTGTTGGGTTATGGTCTGTACAGCTGGGAGATCACTTTCTCACATTGTTGGATTATGATTTGTACAGCACGGAGCTTACTCTCTCACATTGTTAGGTTATGGTCTCTACAGCATGGAGCTCATTATCTAACATTGCTGTGCTATCGTCTGTAAAGCATGGAAATCGCTCTCTCAAATTGTTTGGAATTGGTCTGTACAGCATGGAGATCGCTCTCTCACATTGATGGGTTATGGTCTCCACAGCATGGAGATCACTTCTCACATTGTTGCGCTATGGTCTGAGCAGCTTGGAGATCACTCTCTCACATTGCTTGGCTATGATTTGCACAGCATGGAGATCAATCTCACATTGTTAGGTTATGTCTCTACAGCTTGGAGATCTCTCTCTCACATTGTTGGGCTATGATTTGTACAGCATGGAGATCACTCTCTCACATGGTTGGTTTATGGTCTGTACAGCTTGGAGATCTCTCTCTCACATTGTTAGCTTATGGTCTGTACAGCATGGAGATCTCTCTCTCACATTGTTAGCTTATGGTCTGTACAGCATGGAGATCTCTCTCTCACATTGTTATGTTATCGTCTGTACAGCATGGAGATCGCTCTCTCACATTGATGGTTTATGATCTGTACAGCGTGGAGCTCACTCTCTCACATTGCTTGGATATAGTCTGTACATGATGGAGATCGCTCTCTCAAATTGTTGGGTTATGGTCTCCACAGCATGGAGATCGCTCTCTCACTTTATTGGGTTATGGTTTGTTCAGCGGGGAGAGCACTCTCTCACATTGTTTGGATGTAATCTGTACATCATGGAGATCACTCTCTCACATATTTTGGATGTAATCTGTACATCAGGGAGATCATTCTCTCATATTGTTGGGCTAACGTCTGTGCAGCTTCGAGATCACTCTCTCATTGTTGGATTTGGTTTGTACAGCATGGAGTTCACTCTCTCACATGGTTGGTTTATGGTCTGTACAACTTGGGGTTTCTCTCTCACATTGTTAGCTTATGATCTGTATAGCATGGAGATCACTCTCTCATATTGTTAGGTTATGGTCTGTACAGCAGCATGGAGACCATTCTCCCACATTGTTAGGTTATGGTCTGTACAGCATGCAGATCTTTCTCTCACATTGTCGGGTTATGCGCTGTACAGCATAGAGTGCATTCTCTCACATCATTGGATTATGGCCTGTACAGCATGGCGATAACTCTCTCACATTGCTAGGTTAACATCTGTTCTGCACGCAGTGTGCATTCTCACATTGTTGGGTTATGGTCTTTACAGCATGCTGTGCGCTCTCATACTTTGTTGGATTATGGTCTGTACAGCATGGAGATCACTCCCTCACATTGTTAGATTATGGTCTGTACTGCATGGAATGCGCTCTCTCATCCCATTGCAATATATGTAGCGTAGAAGGCCATGTCGGGCAGTTGAACACAATGGACGGTATTGGATCGGCCGCCTATTATCGGCAGCACCTGATATTCAGAGGCATTGACTACACTGAAAATGAACTTCCGGTGCTATGTTTAATGGGCGGCCAATCCGACACCGCCCCTTTTGTACTATTGCACGGAAAAGTTAGAATCTATTATTAGGGCTGTGGTAACAGACAATCATAATATGACTGGGCAGATTCAACGCTCAATTACGAAAGTGAAAGCGTGTTTGACAAATTTGTTAGTGTTTTTGAGGGTGTAACTAGCAGGGTTGTTATGGGGGAACCAGTAGATGTATTGTATTTGGATTTTCAAAAAACATTCGATCCGGTGCCGCACAACATTAGGGCTCATGAAATTAGGGATAATATTGTTGCATGGATTGAGGATTGGTTAACGGACAGAAAAAAAATTATTAGGAATAAACGGCTCATGTTCGAGTTGCCTGGATGTAACTAGTGAGGAAGCGTAATGATCAGTGATTGGGCCTCAGCTATTTACAATCTCTATCAATGACTTAGATGAACGGACCCACTGAACTGCATGCAGGTTTGCTGACAAAACAAAGTTCGGTGAGAAAGTAAATCAGGCGGGTTAGATCGCACAACGCTAACAGAAATCACCGGATTTTTCCTTCCATTTAAAGCAACCAGAAAAACAGTTGGAGCTGAAGTGACGGCCAAGACAACAAGATAATCATCTACAGTGAAAGCCAATGTAAACATGAAATAATGCTGCAAAGCAACAATTATTAAAATAACCACGTTACCCGTCATACACAATTAACAACATCAGGATATTAAAAGTGTTACTAATTCATGTCTGATCGAATGTCAGTGTCAACTCTCGGGAAGAGTTTCTGCTGAAAACCATAAAGGGGATCATTGTTTCAAGCTTGTCTGTACAGAAAATTCAAGCAACATTAGAATTTCAATTAAGACATCACATTAAGAAAACAAGACAATCAGTTAAGTAACTGATAACAACAAACATGGAACGGATAGCCTGAACATCACACATTAATGTTCAACTTTTACTGTCTCGTTTTACTGTCTTACCAGGAACACCGAGGGCTGCAAGAACCGGGTAGTAAATGAGTTCTATCTGGAAAATGACTGGGTATCCCATTTCTTACGTGAAGCACCAATATCTGCTCGGCCAGGCACACAGCTCTGACTGTGTGAATGTAAAGGCTGAAACAGATGAGCCCTTAGATAAACCATATAGAAATCTCCACGGAGACAGTCATCTGGGGAGAGTGATCAGGGATATTTGATACAGTCCACCAAAAAAACAGATTTAATGAACCGCATTTCCTCCAAGGATTTGTTTGCAAGATGATATTTTCATTTGAGGATAGGCCAAACAAAATAATTAATAATTTCTTTAAAATTTCATGCAAAGTTTAATTACAATTTATTTTTCTATGATCCCAGTGTTGAGCTGTGTGAACAGTCCTGATGGTGAGGTGGATGAAGAGTCTCATTTGACTACATAAGAACATAAGAAATAGGAGCAGGAGTAGGCCATTCGGCTCGTCGAGCCTGCTCCACCATTCAATAAGAGCATAGCTGAAATTATACGTCAATTTCACCTTTGCGCACTAACCCCATATCCCTTCATTCGCTGAAAATCCAACAACCGATTGATCTCTGTCATGAATTTACTCAAAGACTGACCACTGACTGTGGACATGTAAAGGATCCCTGGGTTAGAAAATTGCAACGATTCACAATCCTTTGAGCGAAGAAAATTCCCTTCATCTCAAACCTAAATTGCGGACCAGTATGTGACCCCTAGTTCTACAGGCCCCAGCCAGAGGAATCTTCCCCTGAACATGTATGCTTCAAGCCCCGTAAGAATGCTTCAATGAGATCACCTTGCAGGCGAACTCTCCTCAGTCTCTACTCATAAGGCAATCCCCAATCCCAGGAATCACTCTGGTGAACCTTCGTCAAGTAACCCTTTGTTGCACTCCCTCTATGGCAATTATTTCCTTCCATGGTAAGGAGACCAAACCTGTACACAATACTCGGGTGTGATCTCACCAGGCCCCTACATAATTGCAGTAAGACTTATTTACTCTCATACTACAATCGCTGTGATTAATTGCATGAACATCTTTGTGGCCTTCTGAATATGCACACTGTATATTGGAGCCACACATGCACGCCCGATCCCTTTCTGTGCATGTGCGCTTTATACTGGAGCCGCGCATGTGCAGTACACAATTGCGGTCTGCATGTGGGCCACTCTTCCCTCGGTTCCGTGCGGTGAAGTTCAGTGGGTCCGTTGGTGACGGGGTTTGGGGCAGGGGACTATCGAGGATCGAAAGGGGAGAGAGAGGATCGAAGGCGGGAGAGAGAGGGAAACATAGAAACATAGAAGATAGGAGCAGGAGTAGGCCATGCGGCCCCTCGAGCCTGCTCTGCCATTAAATTCGATCATGGCTGATCCTCCAAATTCAGTACCCGGTCCGTGCTTTCTCCCCATACCCCTTGATCCCTTTAGCCTTAAGAAATATATCGAACTCCTTCTTCAATATATTTAATGTATTGGCCTCTACTGCCTTCGTGGTAGAGAATTCCACAGGTTCACCACTCTCTGGGTGAAGAAATTCCTCCTCATTTTGTCCAAAATGGCCTACCCCTTATGCTTAAACTGTGAACCCTGGTTCTGGATTCCCGACCATTGGGAACATCCTTCCAGCGTCTAGGCTGTCCAGTCCTTTCAGAATTTTATACATTTCAATGAGATCCCCTCTCATTCTTCTAAACGCCAGCAAGTACAAGCCCAATCGACCCAATCTCTCCTCATACGTCATTCCTGCCATCCCAGGTATCAGCCTGGTGAATCTTCACGGAACACCTTCCATGGCAAGAACACCCTTCCTCAGATAATGCGACCAAAACTGCACACAATACTCAAGATGTGGTCTCACCAAGGCCCTGTATAACTGCAGCAAGACATCCTTGTGCCAGTACTCAAATCCTCTCGATACGAAGGCCAACATGCCATTTGCCTTCTTAACCGCCTGCTGCACCTGCATGCTTACTTTCAGCGACTGGTGCACAAGGACACCCAGCTCTCGTTGCACTTCCCCTTCTCCCAATCTATTGCCATTCAGATATAACAGGCCTTCCTGTTTTTGACACCAAAGTGGATAACCTCGCATTTATCCACGTTATATTGCATCTGACATGCTTTTGCCCAATCACCCAACCTGTCCAAATCATCCTGGAGTTTCTCGGCATCCTCCTGACAGCACACACGCCCACCCAGCTTTGTGTTGTCTGCAAATTTGGAGATATTACATCAAGTTCCCTTGTTTAGATCATTAATATATATTTTGAGTAGCTGGGGCCCAAGGACTGATCCCTGCGGTACCCCACTACTCACTGCCTGCCACTCGGAGAAAGACCCGTTTCTTGCAACACTTTGCTTTCTGTCTGCCAACCAGTTCTCTATCCAAGTCAATGACTTGCCCCCAATCCTATGTGCTTTAACTTTACATGCTAATCTCTTATGCGGGACCTTATCGAAAGCCTGCTGAAAGTCCAAATACACCACATGCACTGGTTCTCCCTTATCCATTTTACCAGTTACATCCTCAAAAAATTCCCGTAGATTAGTCAAGCACGATTTATCTTTTGTAAATCCATGCTGACTTTTTCCGATCCTATCACTGTTTTCCAAGTGCTCTGCTATTACATCTTTTATAATGGGCTCTAGCATTTCCCCACTAGCGATGTCAGGCTTACCAATCTATAATTCCCCGTTTTCTCTCGGAGGGGGAGAGAATGTGGAAGTGCTGGGGGGAGGAGGTCGGAGCGGAGAGAGTGGAAATTGGATAAAGCGAGGTTAATCGAGGGGAGAAAGGAGATTGGAGGGAGAGGGGAGATCAGATGGGAGACAGGAGATCAGAGAGAGAGAGAGAGAGACATCAGAGGGGGAAAAAGAGATCGGGGCGAGAGAGGATATCAGAGTGGGGATGCAGAGGCGATTGGAGAGAGTGGAGATCGGAGATAGAATAGATCAGAAAGTGAGGCGAGATCGTAGAGAGAGAGAAGCGATTGGAAGGGAGAGAAAGGAGATCAGAGAGATATGAGATCGGAGTGCGGATGGAGAAATAGGAGAGAGAGCAATGGAAAAGAGGAGATGGGAGGGTGAGGGAGAGAGTGGATGGGAGGGACAGAGGAGATCGGAGACTGGAGGGAAACAAGATCAGCGAGAAAGAAGGGGTGAGAGAGGACATTGGAGTGAGAGAGGAATTCGGAGAGAGAGAGAGCAGGGTGAGGGAGAGGCAATCGGAGTGAGAGACAAGATTGCATAAAGAGAGAGATTGGAGAGAAAGAAGAGATCGGATGTGAGAGGAGGGAGGTTGGAGAGAGAGAGGTCAGAGAAAGCAAGAGAAAATTAGAAAGAGCAGAGATCAGAGGGGGAATGTAAGATTATCGAAGGGAGGGAAAAGGGAGGAGATCGAAGGGGGAAAAAGAGTGGAGGTCGTTGGGGGAGAGAAAGGATCCAAGGGAATGAGAGTGGATCGGAGGGGAGAGGAGAGAAGCTTGGAGGTGGGAGAGCAGGTAAGAAACTCGGGGGAAACATTGTCAGGAACTCAGGGGTGGAGCACGTGAGCATATTGAGGTTGGGGCAAGAACGTGATAAGGTCTAAAGGGGAGTGAGAGCGAGAACGTGATCCAGATTGTAAGACCGATCACGTTCTTCCAATCCCACCATATTTGCACCCGAACCACGTTCTTCCTCTCCTCCCTGAGACCTGGTTGATTTCTTGGAAAGCCCGGACCATGTGAGGCAAGTGACATCATTGGACTGGGCAAAATCCGGAAGTCATGAAACTGTCACCATTCACTTTATACCCAATAAATATGTTCTTATTCCGTGAGCCACACACTATACCCCATCTAAGGGTGGGGACGGTCCAGAACTTGTTGGGGGAGAAGGTCAGGAAGCTGTGCAGGAATAAGCCATATAACCTATTCAGAAAAATACTCTATCTTAAGACATATCTCTGGCCTTATTAAAACATGACAACCTGGGTTTGGAAATCTAGAAACCTAACTATTAAATATCGATGAAATCATTCTGGCTATTAAGATAAGATAGTTGTGGACCCTGCATAAATAACCTTATCGAAACAGAAGGTTAAGGGCTCTGACAGGCTGAAATGTTTGGAACGAAACAATGACTCACCCTGGATAAGGTGGTCTAATTTACACATCGTAAAGATGTCATAAAGTAAGGAACATCTGCCCTAGTAAAAATGACATAAAGTAAGGAACACCTGCTGTCACACCATCTTTTATATGGTAAAATTAGAACACCTCGAGATGAGACATGAGTCTGGCAGAGGTCAACAGAAAAATGACTAGAGTTAATTAGCTTACATCAGCAGAAAACCTTAAACGAAATGCCACTGGAAAACGGTATAAATATTGAACTGTCAAATGGGGTAACAGAGTCGCTTTAAACGGCAAAGCAATTCTCGGCTTCAGAGGCGGCTCTGTAAGTCTCCAACTCTTGGTGCCTTGGGGATCAAAGGTGTTTGATGTTGGTGGATATCCTGTAGTCTTCAAAGAACTGTAAAAGTGTAGCGAAGTGAAGATTTGAAAGTAAGGTTCTCTGATAATAAGACTGTAAGTTTTCTCTTTATGCAACTGTTAATTTTGCAATTGACTCACCACCTGTAAATTAAATGTTGGTTCTTTAATAAATCAATATATTTTCAGAATTCTCAAATAAGTCTTCTGTATCAAAAAATCGCGAACTCAATATCTGTTCACTCTTTAATGAGGAGTTGCAGAATTCTGGGGGAGTTTCCGGACCAACATAATATCCGGAACATTACAGTCCAGCTAATCTTATTAAAAGTGCCATCTGGAGGACGGTAACCTTTTCAGGTTGTTCCTTTCCATTAGGGAGAGATAATCTGGACCTTTCGACCCAATTAAGCGTCTTTAGGATTCGGCTACCTCAGACTTTAGTTGATAGTGAACGTCTGAGAAATACACCAGATCAGGGGTAACCCTAAATGGGCTAGGACTAGTAATTATCCCATCAAAGCCACGGGGATGGTCATGTTTATGGGCAGGGGGAGAAGGTCAGGACCCCGGGGGGCAGGGAGGGGTTCAGGAAGCAGGGTGGAAGGAGGTCAGGAGCTCAGGGGTGAAGGTCAAGAATTTGAGGAGAGGGAGAAGGTCAGGATCTGGAGGGGAATGTCAGGAAGTTGTTGGGCGGCAGAAAGTTTTTTGTGGTGTGGGACAAGGTCCTAACCCGCGAGGGTGAGCCCTGTCTGTTCACTGTGAGCTCTGTCTGGAGCCTGGCAGTCAGAACGAAAGGCTCGAATAACACTTTGCAAAATACTTTATCCACTTTAGCTATGCCCCTCATAATTTTGTACACCTCAGTAAGGTCTCCCCTCAGCCTCCTCTGTTCCAAGAAAAATAGACCCAGCCTATCCAGTCTTTCCTCATAGCTAACATTCTCTACAACTGGCAATCCTTGTAAATCTCCTCTGTACCCTCTCCAGTGCAAATACATCTTTCCTCTAATGAGGTGACCAGAATTGCACACAGTACCCTAGCTCAGGCCTAACTAGTGTTTCATAGAGTTGAAGCATAAACCCCAGGCTCTTCTATACTATGCCATGGCTAATGAATTCAAGCATTCCGTATGCCTCCATAGCCACTTTACCTACCTGGCCTGCTACCATCAGGGATCTGTGGACATGCACTCCAAAGTCATAGATTCATAGAGTTATACAGCACAGAAAGAGGCCTTTGGCCCATCGTGTTTCGCCGGCCTTCAAGCCCTATCAATTCTAATCCCATTTTCCAGCACTTGGGTCGTAGTCTTGTATGCTATGGCGTTTCGAGTGCTCATCTAAATGCCCCTTGAATGTTGTGAGTGTTCCTGCCTTAAACAGCATTTCCGGCAGTGAGTTCCAGATTCCAACCACCCCCTGGGTGAATAAGTTTTTCCTCAAATCCCCTCTAAACCTCCTGTCCATTGCCTTTAATGTATGCCGCCTGGTTACTGACCCCTCTGCTAAGGGTATAAGTTCCTTTCTATCTACCCTAACTATGCCCCTCATAATTTTGTTCACGTCAATCAGGTCCCCCCTCAGCCTTCTCTGATCTAAGGAAAACAACCCCAGCATCTCCAGTCTCTCTTCATAGCTGAAACGCTTATGCCCTAGGAACATCATGGTGGATCTCCTCTGCACCCTCCCTAATGCCATCTTATCCTTCCAATAGTTTGGCGACAAGAACTGCACACAGTATTCCAGCTGTGGCCGAACTAGCGTTTTGTACAGCTCCATCATAACCTCTCTGCTCTTATATTCTATGCCTTGGCTAATGAAGGCCAGTATCCCATATGCCTTCTTAATCACCTTATCTATCTGTCCTACTGCCTTTAATGATCTATGTACATGCACACCAAGGTCCCACTAATCCTCTGTCTAAACTGGGGCCCTCCCATCCATTGTTTATTCCCTTGCCTTGTTAGCCCTCCCAAAATGCATCACCTCACACTTTTTAGTTCAATTCAATTTGCCAATGTTCTGCCCATCTGATCAACCCGTCTATATTGTCCTGTAGCCTGAGTCTTCCCTCCTCGCTATTTACCACTCCACTAATTTTCGTGTCATCTGCGAACTTACACATCACATCTCCTACATTCAGATCTAAATCATTAATGTACACTACAAACAGCAAGGCGACTTTGTTTCTCTGCACTACTGTGTCCTACCATTTAATGTGTATTCCCTTTCCGTGTTAGCCCTCCCCAAATGCATTACCTCACACTTGTCCGGATTGAATTTCATTTGAAACTTTTCTGCCCACCTGAACAATATATTGATATATTCCTACCGTCTACAGCTTCCTTCTTCAGTATCAACCACACAGCCGATTTTAATATCTTCTGCAAACTTCTTTATCATAACCCCTATATTCAAGCCTAGATCGCTGAAATATACCTCAAAAAGCAAGGGGCCTAGTACTGAGCCCTGCCGAACCCCACAGGAATCAATCTTCCAGTCACAAAAACAGCCATCAACCAATACCCTCTGCCTCCTGTCTCCGAGCCATTTTTAATCCAACTTGAGAGTTTGCCTTGGGTCCCATGGGCTTTAAACTTCCTGAAAATCTGCCATGTGGAACCTTATCAAAAGCCTTGCTAAAGTCCATATACACTACATCCAATGAAATACCCTCATCTACCCTCATTGTTAGCTCCTCAAAAAATTCAATCAAATTTGTCAGACACGACTTTCCCTGAACAAATCCTTGCTGACTATCCTTGAATAATCCGTCTCTTTCTAAATGAAGATTTATCCTGTCCTTCAGAATTCTTTCCAATAATTTTCCCACCACCGAGGTTACGCTGACTGGTCGGTAATTACTCGGTCTATCCTTTTCTCCCTTTTTAAACAATGGTACCACATTAGCCATCCTCCAGTCCTCCGGCACGACAGCTGAAGCCAGAGAGGAATGAAAAATGATGGTCAGGGCTTCTGCAATTTCCTCTTTTCCTTCGCTTAACAGGCTGGGATGCATTTCATCTGGGCCTGGGATATTATCTACTTTTAAAGCTGCAAAACCCCTTAATACTTCCTCTCTCACTATTTATATTTCATCTAATACTTCACATTCCTCCCCCCTGATAGGAATGTCTACTTCGCCGCTCTCCTTTGTGAATACAGACTCAAAGTATTCATTGGGATCCCTACCGACGTCTCCTGCCTCCACACACAGATTACCCTCATGATCTCTAATAGGCCCTGCCCTTTCTTTAGTTATCGTCTTAAAATTAATATATATTTAACACATCTTTGGGTTTTCCTTGAATTTCCTTGCCAAGAAATTTTCATGCTCTGTCTTTGCTTTCATAATATCCTTTTTAATTACACCCCTGCACTTTCTGTACTCCTCTAAAAATTCTGGAGTATTTAGCTCTCATTATCTGTCATACACCTCCCGTTTATTCTTTATCCTAACCTGTATGTCTCTAGACAAGCAGGAAGCTCTACATCTATTCGTCCCACCTTTCTTCTTTCAGGGCACATATTTGCTCTGAACACACCAGATCTCCTTCTTGAATGCCTCCCACTGCTCCAACACAGATTTACCTTCAAGTAGCTGCTACCAGTCCACTATGGCTAAATCCCCTCTGAGCTTAGCAAAATTTGCTTTTCCACAATTTCGAATTTTTATTCCTGGTCTATCCTTGTCCTTTTCCATAAATACTGTTAATCTAACAGAATTGAGATCACTAGACCGAAAGTGCTCCCCCACTGATACGGCTTCCAGCTGCCCAGCTTCATTCCTGAATATTAAGTCCAGAACCGCCCCTCCCTTGTTGGGCTTGCTACATACTGGCTAAAAAGTTTCTCTTGGATGCATTTTACGTATTCAGTACCCTCTACACCCTTCACACTAATTTTTACTCAGTTAATATTGGGGTAGTTGAAAGCCCCTACTATTACTGACCTATAGTTTTTGTGCTTCTGAGAAATTTGCCTGAATATTTGTTCTTCAATCTCTCTCTAAATGTTTGGAGGTCTATAGCCCACTCCCAGAAGTGTGATCGCCCCATTATAGTTTTTCAATTCGACCCATATGGCCTCTTTTGATAATCCCTCCATCATATCATCCCTCCTCTAAGGTATAATAATTTCTTAAATCATTACCATGAACCCCACTCCCTTTTGCAGATCCCTCTCTATCCCACCTGAAAATTCTGTAACCAGGAATGTTGAGCTGCCATAACTGGCCGTCTTTCAGCCACGTCTCTGCAATAGCTATAATATCATAGTCCAAAGAATCTACCTGTGCTGACAGCTCACCGGCCTTGTTCGCTATAATCCTTGCATTGAAGTATATACCGTTTAGTACAGGCAAACCTCATTGTTGACTAGTATCGAGCCCTTGATTCCTCTGTCCTTACAATTTACTTTCTACCTTTTTGTTTCCAATTCCAGTATTTCTTCCCTCAATATTGACTTTATACTTAGGTTCCCATCCCACTGCCAATCCAGTTTAAACCCCCCCAATAGCACTAGGAGTCCCTCCCGCGAAGATATTTTTCTCGTTCCCGTTGAGCTGCACGTCTTCTGGCTGATAGAGTTCCTTCCTCCCCAGATACTGTTCCAATTCCTCAGGGATCTAAATCGCTCCCTCCTCCACCATCTCTCCAGCCACGCATTCTTTGGCTCTATCTTCCTATTTCTGTAATCCCTAGCACGTGGCACTGGCAGTAATCCGGAGATTACTACCTTTGATGTCCTGCTTTTTAACCTCTTCCCTAGCTCGCTAAATACTGCCTGCAGGACCTCATCCCTCTTCCTACCTATGTCATTGGTACCAATATAGACCACGACCTCTTGCTGCTCACCCTCCTCTTCAGAAGACACTGCAGCCGTTCAGTGACATCCTTGTCCCTGGAACTAGAGAGGTAACATACCATCCTGGATTCACGTCTGCAGCCGCAGAAACGCCTGTCTGTTCCCCTAAGTATTGAATTCCCTATCACTATTGCTCCCCTTCTTCTCTTCACACCCGCCTGTGCACCTGAGCCCTCCATGGTGCTGTAGGCTTGCCTCTGGCTGCAATCCCCAGGGGATCCATCACTCTCACCAGTACTCAGCACCGAATACTGGTTGGTGTGCAAGATGGGTTCAGGGGACTCCTGCACTACCTGCTAGACCCTCCTCTTCTCTCTGACGGTCACCCATTCCCTCTCTGCCTGCACACCCTTAAGCTGCGTGTGACCACCTCCCGAAACGTGCTAACGACGTAGCTCTCAACCTCGCGGATGCACAGTGGTGACTGCAACCACCGCTCAAGCTCCGTAACCCAGTGCTCGAGCTGCTGTAGCTGGCCACACTTCCTGCACATGTGGTCGTCCAGACTACGGGAGGTGTCCATGAATGGCACAGGATGTGCATAGCACGGCTGTGAGCTTCCCTGCCATCCATCTAATTAACAGACTGTTTACTAACCTAGCTGGAATATACTTAATAAACTTCAAGAAACCCAAGTAAAGCCACTTACCAGATACTCACAGATCAGCTCCCTCTTATTGAACGTTTAGTTTTTAATCCCGGCTCTTAATGTAAACCAATATCCAAGAGAAATAGAGAAATACGGACCAACCAATCACTTCCCTGCTTTCATGTGACGTCACTCCTTGTTTTTTGGTCTCCTGGATTTTTTCCTCTCTGCTTCGGTTTCAGGCTCCGTCCGCTCCTCCTCGGCTGCTCGCAGTGAGTACAGGCCCCTCTATGACCGCGCTCTTTATTTACTGTCCTCTGCTTCAGTTCCCGGCTAGGACCGCTCCTCCTCGGCTGGTCGCAGTGAGTACAGGCCCCTCTCCTATTTTCGAGTAAAAATCTGTTGTGTGACCCTTTATGCGAAAGCTTTTTTCAAAATATACTGGGCCCTCTTATCTACCCTGCTAGTTACTCCCTCAAAAAGCTCTTTTAGATTTGTCATACACGATTTCCCTTTCATAAATCCGTGTCGACCCTGCTCAATCATATTATGAATTTCTAAGTGCCCTGTTACCACGTCCCTAATAACAGATTCCAGCATTTTCCCCACCACTGATGTCAGGCTATCTGACCAAATGTTACATCTTTTCTCTTTTCCTCATTTTTAGAAAGCAAAGTTACATTTGCTACCTTCCAATCTATGGGCACCAGTCCATAATCTAGGGAATATTGGAAGATTAAAACCAATCCAGCCACTATCTCTGCAGCACCCCTTTGAAAATCCGAGAAAGTAGGCCATCAGATCCCGGATATTTGTCAGCTTTTAGTCCGGTTAATGTTTGCAGTATTTTTATTTACCAATACTTCGATCATTAAGTTCCTCATTCTTACTAGACACTTGGTTCCCCATTATATCCAGAATGATTTTGTGTCTTCTTCCTTGAAGACAGATACAAAGTATTTGTTTAATGTCTCTGCCAATTCCTTATTCCCCATTATAATTTCTCCTGCGTCTGCCTGTAAACGACCAACTTTAACTTTTGCTAATGTCTTCCTTTCCACATACTATTAGAAGCTTTTACAATCTATGTTATTTCTCTTACTAGTGAATCCCATATTCTATTTTCTTTGCATTCATCAATCTCTTGGGCATCATTTGCTGAATTCTAAATCTGCAAAATACTCAGGATTCCTACTCTTTTGGCAACATTTTAAGACTCTTCCTTTAATCTAATACTATCATTATCTTATCGTTCATCAATGTGGTGCCATTTTTCGTGTTCCTTTTTTATGACTTAAGGAAATTAACGATGAGCTAATTTAATTTAATACATAAACCTTAATGCATTACATAATTAAATCAAGGTGATAAATGGGTGGCAGTGCACGTTGTCTGCCGCAACTGCAGCATGTGGGAGTTTGGGAAGAGCATCGTGATCCGGGACGACCACGTCTAGAGTAAGTGATTGCATCTCGAGGAACTTCACCTCACAGTTGTTGAGCTCGTGTCCGAGGTGCAGACATTGGCGATAGCAGTGAGGGGGAGTGTAACATGGACTATTTGATCCAGGTGACAGTAAGACTACTTAGCTTAGATCGTGGTATAGATCTGGTTAGTTGTGAGGGATAGAGGGTGTGACTCCGACTCAGACACTTAAGGGACCCCAGTTGTACTGCTGGCTGAGCTTCTGCCTTTGCCCAAATCCAGCAGGTACGAGGCTCTTTCTGCCTGTGTAGATGAGAGCAAAGTCTGACAGGTGGATGAGCAAACTGAACACGCCATAGTGGTAGAGGATGCCTTTCAAGTGAGTCAGTGAAAAGTACTGCTGCAGTGCGAGGGGACAGTATAGTCAGGGTGATATTGTCCTGGAATTTGCTGCTGATGAAAGTGGTGGAAGTGGAGACACAATATTTTGAAGGGCAGACAGGGTAGCCATTTGAGGGGCATAAACTTGAAGGGCTACGACCATAGAGCAGGGGAATTGAACTGACTGGCTCACTCTACATAGAGCCGGCACAGACTCGATGGGCCAAATGACCTCCTTCAGTGCCGTTATGACTGAAAGACTCTATGACTCTATGGTTGATACCGTTCCATGCAGCTGCAGCTTGGAGCTGGTTGCCTGCCCGGGTTAAGGCTATCTGCTCGTGGCTGGAGAAGGATTTGGAGTGGGGCAGTGAATAATCCAATTGTTGTGCTACATGTAGGAACAGCAAAATATGTAAAACGAGGAGTTAGTTTCTGCTGGCAGAATTTAAGGAGCTATGGCCCAAATTAAAACACCAAACCTCAGATATGATAATCTTCGGATTGTTACCTGAGTCACGAGCAAATTGGAATAGGAAAAAGCTGATCAGAGTTTTAACTGCGTGGCTCAAAGAGTGGTGTGGGCCGTTATAGTTTAAGTATTCGGTACATTGAATGAAATATTTAGGTATAACAGAAACCACTACCTCCACTGGAAGCCTGGATCCCCTCTATACTGAATTATCACTCTCTCCAAATTCCCAAATTTAACACTCTGCCTAAACTGCACTCCATTTAAGACCGCTCAGTGCGGGTCACTCTGTGCGTCAGCAGACAGTGTTTACTTTTATACACCTTTGAGCCGCACCCAATTTACCAGTGCTGACTCAGCTCCCTGCTCACAGTAATTAGCACATATTCAATACAGACACATACAGATGACTGAAAGCTCACTGCCACTGATAGGCAATTTCTTTTAACTACACTGTTTAAAGCTCTAGGTTCAAATTTCGCTTTTTACAGCTGGTACTCACCCAGTCCTTAACAGAACGTCCACTCTCTCCAAAGTCAGAAACCTAACACTCATTGTCAGTGTGCTCAGTTTAATCGCCGACCACACTCATGGGTCAAAGTATTCCAATTTGTGCATTACTTGTCACCTGACAGGAAACAGGAGGGCGTGGTTCTGCCCACTCTTCACAGACCCTAACCTAGATTGCAGCAGTTTGAGTGCCAGTAATATAGGGCGGTGAGAGACCTGACACAATTTGTAAGTCGCTACCACACTATTTATGCGAGGCTCCACATGTTTACTGACCTACGCCCTGGCATCCATCTTGAAAGGCCATATGATAGCAAAATACTGCGGTTGTTGGAAATCCGAAATAACAACAGAAAATGCTGGAAAAACTAAGCAGGTCAGGCAAAATCCGTTTCGGGTCGAACCCTTCTTCAAAATTGGAAAGAAAAGATAGATCGGAGGCAGGGCTGCGATCGGACAAAAGAATAAAAGAAACAAAAGAAGTAAAAAAGAGACAATAAAAGGTGTTAGAAGTTAGACGAGATGACAATAGGCTGAGATTGGGTGTAAAGTGTACTGGCAGGGCAAGGGATAGCTGCCAGGTGTGAGAGCGAAACAAAAGGAAAGGGGGGGGAAAGGAGTGGAAAAATTACAAGAAAAAATGAAATAGGGGCCGAGGTTATGATCTGAAATTGTTGAACTCGATATTGAGTCCCAAAGGCTGCAGAGTGCCTAATCGGAAGATGAGGTGCTGTTCCTCGAGTTTACATTGAGCTTCCATGGAACAATACAAGAGGCCAAGGACAGTGAGGTCCGAGTGGGAATGGAGCGTTGAATTAAAATGAAAGGCGACCGGAAGCTCGGGGTCACCTTTAGCGACTGAACGGAGGTGTTCCACAAAGCGGTCAGCCAATCTGCGTTTGGTCTCCCCAATGTAGAGGAGACCGCATCTTGAGCAGCGAAGACAGTATACTAGATTGCGAGAAGTACAAGAAATCGCTGTTGCACCTGGAAGGGGTGCTTGGGGCCCTGGACAGTGGGAAGGGGGGAGGTATAGGGGCAGGTGTTACATCTCCTCCGCTTGCACGGGAAGGTGTCAGGTGAAGGGGAAGGGCTGTTAGCGGTGATAGAGGAGTGGACAAGGGTGTCTCGGAAGGAGCGGTCCCTGTGGAATGCTGAAAGGGGAGGGGAGGGGAAGATACATTTGGTGGTGGGATCACATTGGAGGTAGCGGAAATGCCGGAGGATGATACGTTGACTGTGGAGGCTGGTGGGGTGAAAGGTGAGGACAAGGGGAACCCTATCATGGTTCCGGGAGGGAGGGGCAGGACTGAGGGCAGAAGTGCGGGAGATAGAACTGACACAGTCGAGGGCAGTGTCAATCACGGTAGAGGGGAATCCTCGGTTGCTGAAAAAGGAAGACATGTCTGAAGCAGTGGTGTGGAAGGTGGCATCGTCGGAGCAGATACGGTGGAGACGGAGAAACTGGGAGAATGGAATAGAGTCCTTACAGGAAGTGGGGTGGGAGGAAGTGTAGTTCAGGTAGCTGTGGGAGTCAGTGGGCTAGTAGTGAATATTGGTCGATAACCTATCCCCAGAGATGGAGATGGAGAAGTCGAGGAAGGGAAGGGAAGAGTCAGAGATGGACCATGTGAAGGTAAGGGAAGGGTGGAAATTGGAGGCAAAGTGAATGAAATTGTCAAGTTCGGGTCGAGAGCAGGAAACTACACCGATACGGCCACTGGGAGAAGGCAATTGAGGAGGATTCTTGCGATGACTTTCCCTGTGGCAGACAGCAGGGAAACGGCTCGGTAATTACCGCAATCGGACTTGTCACATTTCTTGATGATGGCCTCAATTACGGCATCTCTGCGATCCCCTCGCATGCTCTCCTTCTTCCAGATAAGAGCAATGAGCTCATGAACTCGCACCAGCAGTGCTTCTGACCCATGCTTTAGTGCCTCGGCGGGGTGTCCATCTGCTCCTGAGGCCTTGATGTTCTACAGTTGTCGGATGGCCTTTTCAACCTCATGCCGGGCTGCGGTTGTGCTGAGATGGTGGCTGTAGTGTATGTATCTTTAAGAGCCCCTGTGTACTGTAATACCGGTAGTGACCACTCGTGTATATAAGCCTGTATAGCGTCTTGTATATTTTAGTTCACTTCCAGACTTTGTTCAGTAAACACCTGTTAAACCAACTCCTGCATTCCATGTCTCCATTAACACACGGTTACAACAGTGGCGACGAATTGAAAATGGACTTACCTGCAATTCGGCTGCACCTCAACGAGATCGATTCCTCAGACGAAGGTCGAAGAAAAAAAAAACTCTGGTTGCACCAGCTAGCCGGGCTGGTGGCAGGTACTGCACTAATTGGGGCTCGATCGGGCGCCTCTGCAGCGCGGCCGAGCAGTGAGTCAGAAGGCGGAGTCAAACAGAGACGGAGGGTGGAGCACTCGGGAGACGGCCGGCGCTGCAAAGCAGGTCGGCGTTCGGACCAAGCAGAGGGAGGGAAAAGTCCCAGAGAGTCCAGTGGGAACGAGTCTCCAACTATTAAAAATATCTGTGTAAATACAAACCACAGAGAACAGCGTTGTCAGCAGCGGCAGCGGCGGGAAAGCGCGGGAGGCGCCATTTTTTCTCGGCAGGGAAGAAAGGAAAGCGCGGGAGGCGCCATTTTTGATTTTCAGGATGCCTAAGACTGGCAGTATTACTGCTTTCGATAGTGATATAGAGGATTGGACCACATATGTGGAAAGAGTGGAGGTATATTGCGCAGCGAATGAAGTAAAGGATGATAAAAAGGCATCGGTACTTCTAAATATGATGGGCGCAAGGACATACGGGCTGTTACGAAACTTAATCACTCCAGCCAAACCGATGGACAAGAATTTTAAGGAGATTGTTGATACCCTACAGGAGCACTTAAACCCAACACCGCTGCTGATAGCGGAATGATTCAAATTCTTCAGGAGGAATCAGCACAAGAATGAAAGTAACGCTGATTACCTCACCGAATTAAGAAAGCTGTCAAATCACTGCCAATTCGGGGCAGGACTGGTAGATTCTCTAGGAGACAAATTCGTCTGCGGTCTCCTAAGTGAAGGAACACAGAAAAGGCTACTTTCTGAGAAAGATTTGACACTGGACAAGGCTTTCAGTGTAGCTGTATCGTACGAAGCAGCAGCAAGAGGAGCTGCAGAGATACAGCAAAAGCCACAGGACTTCGGCACCCATGAAATGACACGGGGTTTCGAGAGACGCTATCGCTGCGGCAGATCCACCCATGACCAGAGGGACTGCTGGTTCATGGACAAAGCATGCAGGCAATGCGGAAAGATGGGACACATTGCACATCTATGCCGATCTGCAAACAAAATCCACTGACAGAAAAAAATCAATAAGGAAAAGTACAGAAAAGTATAAATGATGACGGACAGTAGCTCCGAAGACCAGAAGAGTGATAGCGACTCCGGAAACAAGAACCTAAGCTGTCTCAAATTACATAACGTAATTGCCAAAGAAGATTACCAGACCATTTGGGTTACCCTCACGATAGCGGGTTCCCCAGTTAAAATGGAGCTAGATACAGGATCAGCTCTGACCATCATAAGTCGACGGGATTACGAGCGGCTATTTCCCCATATACCTTTGAAAGACACATCCATTATCTTGAAGACATATACGGGGCAGAAAGTATACCCCAGAGGGAAAATAAGGGTGCCTGTTGTATACAACGGCAAGGAAATACAGAAGTTGTATTTATACGTTCTGCAAGATGGTGGTCCACCGTTGTTGTGACGTGAATGGATCAGGAAGATACGTTTAGACTGGCACCCCATTCAGGCACTGACGGTGACCAGTAAGAAAAAAAATGATGATGACGTCATACCTGAACGATTAAAAGACATCTTGGCTAACGCCAAAGAAGTGTTTCAACAGAAACTAGGAACCTTGAAAGGCGTCACCGCCTCAATAAAAGTGGAAGATGCGACAATTCCCAAGTTTTTTAAGGCAAGGCCGGTGCCATACGCAATTCGTCCAGCAGTCGAGGCAGAGCTGGAGAATTTGGAAAAAGCAGGCGTGTTATCCAAGGTAGATTGGAGCGAGTGGGCAACACCCATCGTCCCGGTCATGAAGAAAACGTTGAATAATGATAAATCTGAAGAACAGAGAAAAATTCGCATCTGTGGGGACTTCAAGGTGACTGTAATCCCGGTCCTTCACACGATACAGTATCCTCTTCCAAGGATAGAAGATATTTTTGCTTCACTATCCGGAGGGAAACGTTTCACCAAAATTGACTTGGCACAGGCATATCTACAGATGGAGGTTGAGGAGGCCTCTAAAAAGTATCTCACGATAAACACACACAAAGGCCTGTACCAGTACAATCGACTGGTTTTCGGAGTAGCATCAGCTCCAGCTATCTGGCAAAGAGCTACGGAGCAAGTCCTGCAAGGGATTCCGGGGACTCAATGCTACCTGGACGAAATCCTTGTAACAGGAGAAAACGACAACGAGCACCTGGCCAATTTGGAGCAGGTGCTCACTAGGCTGAAAGAACGGGGCCTACGAGCAAATCGCCCCAAGTGCGAGTTTTTCCAGAAACAAATATCATATTGTGGCCATATAATTAACGAAGACGGGTTGCATGAGTCACCTGAAAAAAATGAAGCGGTCATAAAAGCCCCAGCACCTGAAATTGTTTCACAATTAAGGTCGTTCCTGGGATTGATAAATTACTATCATAAATTTTAACTGAAATTGTCAACTGTTCTGCACCCTCTTAACGCACTGCTACAAACGGGAGTAATTTGGAAATGGAGCGAAGACTGTCAACGTGCCTTCCATAAATGCAAAGGCTTGATCACGTCCAAGGAAGTGTTGGCTCATTACAACCCATCACTGCCAATCAGACTGGCGGGCGATGCATCCCCTTACGGCATAGGAGCGGTATTTTGCATAGATCCCCTGATGGCTCGGAGCGGCCGATAACTTATGCGTCATGCTCATTGAACTCAGCTGAGCGTAACTATGCCCAGATCGACAGGGAAGCACTCAGCCTGGTATGGGAATGAAGAAATTCAACCATTACCTACACGGACAAAAATTTAACTTGTTGACTGACCATCAACCACTCATCTCCATATTCAACCCTAAAAAGGGCGTTCCCATTATGACAGCGCAAACGCTACAGAGGTGGTCCCTTTTCCTAGGGGCACATCAATATGACATAGAATACAAACGATCAAAACAGCATGGGAATGCTGATGGTTTATCGTGCCTGCCGTTGCCAACGGTAGAAGGGGCACCTACAGTGGACCCAGTGGAGATGTTCCACTCAACCATAGTGGAATGTCTACCAGTAACAAATTCTACCATTGAAAAGGAAACGAGAAATGACCCGACTCTCTCACTAGTCTACGATTTAACAGTGAAGGGATGGCCAGCACATGGCGAACCACTGTTGCCAGCATTCTCGCAAAGAAGAGAACAGCTGTCAGTGTGCCGAGGAACCTTGATGTGTGGATCCAGAGTGGTGATTCCACCCAAACTCCAGGATAAAGTGCTAAAGGAGCTTCACGTGGGGCATCTGGATGGAGTGAAAATAAAGAACCTAGCCAGAGCGTTTGTGTGGTGGCCAGGTATCGGTGGAGACATCGAAGAAATGACCAAGAGCTGTCTCGGATGCCAGAGGGTCCAAAACGCCCCACCACAAGCCCCTCTACATCCATGGGAGTGGCCCTCCTCTCCATGGCAAAGGGTACATATCGACTTTGCTGGTCCATTTATGGACTCAATGTTCTTAATCGCGGTTGATGCACACTCCAAGTGGTCGGAGGTAATAAAGATGTCCTCCACCACCATGGAAAAAACCATCACAGTATTAAGGACCATATTTGCCAGGAATGGGCTGCCTGAACAGATCTGTTCTGATAATGGACCGCAATTTGTGTCCAAAGAATTCAGGAAGTTCTTAAAAAACAATGGGGTTAAGCACTACACGTCCGCCCCATACCATCCCGCCACCAATGGATTAGCTGAAAGGTCTGTCTAGACCTTCAAGGAGGCCAGAAAGGCCATGGTTAATGAAGACATAAATCTACAACTTAAGGTAGATAACTTCTTGTTTGCGTACAGGAATGCAACACATGTGGTTACAAACCAAACTCCCGCCATGATGTTTTTCAATAGAAGACTAAGATGCCGGCTGGATTTGATCAAGCCAAACATCATAAGGGACGTAGAGAACCGACAATTTCAAGGCATGAATGAAAGGCCAACTTGAACCTTCCAGATAGGTCAACAAGTTTTGGCCCGGGACTACCGTACCGAGAAATGTCTGCCTGGAACTATTTGCACATCACTATGACTGCTGATGTATACCGTGGACATTGGTGAAAGCATAATAAGGCGCCATGCTGACCAGATCACAGAGTCATCCGAAAAGTGACAACCTACACCACAACTCTATACGCCTAATGATGAAGCAGAGATACCCATAGTATCTACCTCCGATCCGGTGATACGGAACCAGATGAACCTGACACAGGCATTCAAGCCGAATCGACCGAATCGACCTTGCAAAAGAACCTACTACACCACCGAAAACTACTGCACCACCGAGGCGTTATCCGGACCGAGTCAGGAATCCTCCAGAGAGACTGACTTATAATTGATTAACTGCAGCAAATGTGTAGATTATTGTTCTTGTAAACATGTTAATTAATGATTACTTAAAATGTTATGTACTAATTATCTAAAAGGGGAGGAATTGTAGTGTATGTACCTTTAAGAGTCCCTGTGTACTGTAATACCGGTAGTGACCACTCTGGTATATAAGCCTGTATAGCGTCTTGTATGTTTTAGTTCACCTCCAGACTTTGTTCAGTAAACACCTGTTAAACCAACTCCTGCATTCCGTGTCTCCATTAACACACGAATACAACAGTGGCGTGTAGCATGCTGTGGGATGAAGTTGAGGACACTTGCATCAAAGACAGAGTCACTTTTAAGGAGATCTCAGAAGTGCTCCTCCCAGCAGGCACTGACTGCCTCTCTGTCCTTGATGACTACCTCTCCGTTCTTGGCCCGCAGTAGGGTATTAACTTGAGTGCTTGGGCCGTAGATGTTCTTGACTGCTCTAAAGAATCCACGCATGTGGTGGTTATTGGCTAGCTGCTGGAGCTCCTGCAGTTTCTCCACACACCATCTGTTCTTTAGGTCGCAATTTTTTTGTTGGCCTCCGCTTTCAGGCTTCTGTTGAGCTGCTGTCTTGCTCTCGAGATCTGTTGCTGTTTCCAGATGTCAGGCTGATGTCAGGCAAACTGGTCTGTTGTTCCCCGTTTTCTTTCTCCCTCCTTTTGTAAATAGTGGGGCTACATTTGGTACCTTCCAATCCGCGGGAACCATAATAGATCTATGGAATTTTGGAAAATGGCAACCAAAGCATCCTCTATTTCTATAGAGATCTCTTTCAAACCCCTAGGGTGTACACCATCTGCTCCAGGGGATTTATCGGCTTCCAGTCCCTTTAATTTCTCTACTACTACTTTACTACTAATACAAATATTTTTCTGTTCCTCATTTTCGGTATTCCCTTGATTGTCCACTATTTCCAGAAGTTTTTTTTGCGTCTTCTTCCGTGATGACAGACGCAAAATATTAGTTTAATTTCTTTGCCATTTCCTTATTCACAATGATAATTTCTCTTCTCTCATCCTGTAAATTACCCACACTTACTTTTGCTGAACTTTTCCTTTTTACATACCTATAGAAGCTTTTACAGTCTATTTTTATGTCTTTCGCTAATTTACTATCACTTTCTATCTTACCTTTCCTTCTCAATTTCTTGGTCCTCCTTTGCTGAATTCTAAAATCATCCCAATCCCCAGGCTTACTATTCTTTATGTCAGCATTATCAACCTCTTCCTTTGTTATAATAGTATCTGACATAAAAAAAACTACTAGGCACTTGGTCTAAGCGTTAAACAAAGCTTTAATCAACTCTTTTACAACATGTAGGTCAAGTTGTGTCCTTCACTAGTAACTGTTAAGAATGTCCTGTGCAATCTGGACCCATGCCTGAATATTTATACATTCCCTGGACAGCGCCACCCACAGGCCGCTCAGTATTATTTCATAAGTCTTTCTTTCATGAATGACTGTGTCATGTCATTATCTTTAATTCTCTTGTTACACACGGTTTGACCACTTTTCCTGTGGGGTTATTGTGCCTTAAAGGAATGTATATTTGTTGTAAATTATGTAATAACACTTTAAATGTTAGCCATTGCTCGTCTACCGTCACACATTTAAATGTAATTTCCCAACCTACCTTAGTAAACTCGCTCCTCATACCTATGTAGCTGGCTTTGTTAAGAATTAAGACATTTGTTTCGGATTCAGCCAATTCACTTTCAAACTCTTAAAATAATTCTATCATGTTATGGTCTGTCATCCCTAAATGCCCCTTTACTACAAGATTATTTATTAACACTATCTCGTTGCACAATACTAGATCTAAAATAGCCTGTACCGTAGTTGGTTCCACAATATACTGATCTAGAAAAGTATCTTGCTCTGTCTATACCCCTCATGATTTTGAACACCTCTATCAAATCCCTTCTCAACCTTCTCTGCTCGAAAGAGAATAACCCCAGCTTCTCCATTCTATCCACGTAAATGAATTCCCTCATCCCTGGATCCCTCATCCCTGGAACCATTATTGTAAATCTTTTCTGAACCCTCTCTAAGGTCTTCACATTCTTCCTAAAGGGCCGTGCCCAGGATTGGACAAAATACTCCATTTGAGGCTGGACCAGTGTTTAATAAAGCTTCAAGACAACCTCCTTGCTTCTGTACTCTATGCCTCTATTTATGAAGCCCAGTATCCCGTATGCTTTCTTAACCGATTTCTCAACCTGTCCTGCCACCTTCAATGATTTATGTACATATACACCCAGGTATCGCTGTTAATGCACCCCAGTTATAAGTGTACCCCTTCGTTGACATTGCCTCTGTTGGTTCTTCTGAACAAAATGTATCACTTCGCACTTTACTGCATTAAATTTATTCTGCCATCTGTCCACCATTTCCAACAGCCTGTCTATCTCCTCGTGTAGTCAATCACTAACCTCATCCCTGTTCACTATATTTCCAAGTTTTGTGTCATCTGTAAATTTTGAAATTGTGTCCTGTACACCAAAGTCCAGGTCATGAATATCTATTAAGAAAGGCAGTGGTCCCAGCATCGAACCCTGGGGAACACCACTGCATATGTTCCACCAGTCCGATAAACAAACGTTCACCACTGCTCCCTGCTTCCTGTCACTTAGCCAATTTGGTATCCATGCTGCCACTGTCCTTTTATTGCATGGGATTCAAATTTGCTGTCAAGCCAATTACGTGGCACTTTATCAAACGTCTTTTGGAAGTCCATGAACACCACATCAAACGCATTGCCCTCATAAACCCTCTCTCTTACCTCATCAAATGACACAATAAAGTTAGGTAAACACGATATAACTTTGAAAAATATTGCCAGCATTCCTGAATTAATCCATACCTGTCCAAGTGACTGTTCATTTTGTTCTGGATTATCGTTTCTAAAAGCTTGCCCAGTTTTGAGATAATTCTGACTGTCCTGTAGCTGCTGCGTTTAACCATCCAATTTTTTTCAACAGTTGTGTAACATTTGCAATTTTCCAGTCCTGTGGCACCACCCACCTATCCATGGAGGATTGGATGACTATGGCCAGTACGTCTGCAATTTCCACCTTTACTTCCCTCACAATCCTATAATGCATCCCATCCGTACTGTTGATTATCTAATTTACGTACAGCCTGCCTTTCTATTACCTCTTCTTCCTCATTTTTTATCTCATCCAGTATCCCAACTACCTACTCTTTCACTATGACGTAGGCAGCATCTTCTTCCTTGGTAATGACAGATGCAAAGTACTCGTTTAATACCTCAGCCATGTCCTCTGCCTCCATTTGTAGGTCTCCATTTTGGTCCCTAATCATCCCCACCCCTCCTCTTAATACCCGTTTATTATTTTTATGCTGAAAGAAGACGTTAAAATTCCTTTTTATGTTAGCTGCCAATCAATTCTCAGACTCTCCCTATTCAACTCTTGTTTCCTTTTTCACTTCCCGTCTGAACTTACAATATACAACCTTGTTCTCATTTAGATTATCAACCTGGCATCAGGCATAAGTGCCCTTTTTCCACTTCATCTTATTTTCTATCTCTTTTTTCATCCAGGGAGCCCTGGCGTTGGGAATGTACCATGAGTGCACCCGAACCATCTCCTCTTTGATGCAGTCCATTGTTCAATTACAGTTTTGCCTGCCAATCTTTGACTCCAGTTCAACCAGGCCAGATCTATTCTCAAACCACTGAAATTGGCCATCCTCCAATTCAGTAATTTTACTCAAGATTGCTCCCGCTCTTTTTCCATCGCTAATGTAAGTCTTATGATACTGTGATCACTGTTGCCTAAATGATACTTGCTCTCGGAGAAACCAGCGGCGTTGGAACATAAAGGAAAGAGCAGAGAAACAGTGCTGATCTAATCAGAGGCGGTATCTGCAGCGGTGGGCCTGCACATTATTTCCAAACAAATAAGGCGTGACGTCACAGGGAGCAGGTACTGATTGGTTGGTGAGTATTTAGGTTTGCATACTTTCTAACCTGGGACAGTGGTTTAAACTAGGAGCAGGTACCCATAACATACAGTATTAAATTTACATCTGCACTAGTTAAACTAATTAATATATCTATAAATAATCGTTGATTAAAGAGTTTTATTTTTTAAATAAAAAACTAAGGCCAGAATAAATATGGCAGGGCAGGTTGTGTGTATGGACTGCAGTGTGTGGGAATTTATGTACAGTGAAACTGTCCCGAGCGAACAATTCTGCCGGAGAAATCTGCATGTCGAATCCCTCCAGCTCAGTCTTTGAGCTCGACTGCGAGTTGGGGACATGCCAACGCATAACGGAGGGGAAGGAGTTTCTGGATAGTTTTACTCACAATAGAGGCACATCCCAGAGGACAGCACAGGTTCAGGAAAGGGAAGGTGTGAATTTCGGTAAACTTGTAGCCAAAACTTAGGAGAGGTGTAAAAGAGGGACCCTCAGACACTGGTCCTGTCCAACAGGTACGATATACTCACTACCCGTGAACACAAGGAGAAAGACTATGGGGAGTAGAGCCACAATGCACACCAAGGCACTGTGGCTCAGAAGGCTGTCCAAAGGGAATAGAGTAGAATAGAATTGTGGTAGTGATAGAGGACTCTAATATTAGGGGGATAGACAGCATCCTCTGCAACCAATACTAAGAATCGTGAAGGGTGTTTTGTCCACCTGGTTCTGGGGTAAAGGATATCTCATGGTGGCTGGAGAGGATATTGGAAAGATAGGATGGAAATCCAGTTTCCTTTGTCCTTGTTGGAAGAAACAACATTGGTAGGAACAGGGACATGGTCCTGATGAAAGTGTATCAGGAGTTAGGATCTAAAATATAAAGCAGGACCTCGAGGGTAATAATTTCTGGATTACTGCCTGAGCCACGTGCAATTTGGGATATAAGCAGACAGATCAGGAGAATTAACACTTGACTAAAGGGCTGATGTGGGTAAGAGGGGTTCCTTTTCATGTGATACTGGCACCAGTTCTGGGAAAGGAAGGAGCAGAACCGATGGGACGGTCTCTGCCTGTACCAGGATGGGACCCGTGGCCTAGCAGAAAGGGTAAATAGGGAGTTGGCAAAGGCTTTCAACTAGTAAGTTGGGGAGAGGGATCTATAAGAAACATATCCAACCTAAAGATAAACAAAGCAGGAAAAGATAGCATGGGAAAAATAAAGTAAATGAGGGGATTCATGGCAATGGAATAAATAGAGTTATAGAACAAAAGTCTAAAAAGAAGGTTAAGCATAAAGTGAGAGGAAATCCTTTTAAAAATAAGTTAAACGGCCTGTACAGTAATAAACACAGTGTCCGTATCATACGTTGTGAGGAACCAGACATAGTAGGGCTTACTGAGACATGTCTACAGGGAAATCAGGACAATTAATTAAACTTTGCAGGGTGCTAAGTATTTAGAAATGCTAGAGAGGGAAATAGGGGAGATAGAGCAGCCGTACATATTACGGATAACATAATGGCAGTAGAAAAAAGTGATGCTAAGCATAAATTGAATTCAGATGGAAAATTGAACAAAGATAAAAAATAATTAATCACAATAATAGGCGGAGTCTACAGAGCACCTAATAGTGGAAGTGAGGCGGAGGAAGAAACATGCAAACAAATTATGTAAAGTAGTAAAACAGATCGGCTAATAATCATGGTGGATTTCAACTACCCCAATAATAATTGGGCAGAAGAGGTAGGTAAAGAGGATTAGGGAATGGAATTCCGAAAATGTGTACAGGGCACCTTTCTACCCAATATGTCTATAGCCCAACAAGGGAGGATTCGCTATTGGATATAGTAATGGGGAATGAACCAGAGCAGATAAGAGAAGTAAAGGTTGTGGAACATATAGCTTAATAGTGACATAACATAACATGCTTTAAGATGATAATTGAAAAGGACAGAAGTATGACGAAAATCATGTTAATAGATTGGATAAAAGCTGATTTGGAGGGGTTGAGAATAGTACTTGGGAAAAATGGGCAACAATATTGGCAAAAATCGACGTAGAACAGCAATGGGAAACATTTAAAACAGTGTCCAACAGAGTGCAGGAAAAATACATTCCGTTAAAAGGAAAGAACAAACTGAACAATAATGAAATTCCATAGATGAATTAAGCCATAAGGGAACAACTAAAGGTAAGGAAAGCAGCATGCATTAAGTACATATAGAGCAGGGGAGTGCATGATAAGAGAGAATAACAATAGATTATGAGAGATGTCAAAAAAAGCAATTAGGGAGGCAAAGAGGAACTGCGAAATTAAATTTTGAAGGAACTTAAAACAAAATAGTAATTATTTTTATAGGCACATCACTAAAAATGTACGGTTGTGATGTGAATAGTGCAATTAAATGATAGTCAGTTTAATACCACAGGTAACGATAGAAAAATGGCAGAAATATAAACAATGTATTTGCTTCAGTAATTAGCAGGGAGCTAGAAAAGGTGGACATGATATTGGACGATGAGGCTAGTAATGAGATAAGTGCATTTGAAAAAAAGGGGATAAAGTAAATAAATTAATCTAAATCAAAATGATAAAACCCCTGGACCAGCTGGATTTTATTCATGTATTTCAAAAGAATCTAGGGAAGAAACAGCGTAGGCATTACTATGCATATTTAATAATTCATTAGAAAACAGTGTAGTGCCAGAGGACTGGCGGACAGCTAAGTTAATTCTGATATTTAAGAGGGGGGTTAGAATTTGTCCATAGAATTGTAGATCAGTCAGCGTAACATCAGTCATAGGAAAAATAATGGAATCCCTACTAAAGGTGAAAAAAGAATATCATTAAGAGACCAAAAATATAATAATGAATAGTCAACATGGATTTCAGAATGGAAAGTCTTGCTCGACCAACTTTTCAGAATTTTTTGATGAGCTAACAGAGAAAGCAGACAATGGTAATGCGGCAGACGTCATTAGTCTGGATTTTCAATAGGTCTTCAATAAGACACGCCATATTAGACTGATGAAGAAGGTCAGAAAATGCAGAGTCCGGGGAGATGTAGCTGACTGGATTGCTGGCTGGCTTCAGGACAGAAAGCAGGGAGTAGGAATAAAGGGTAGATATTCATAGTGGCAGCATGTGGGCTGCGGTTATCCACAAGGATCCGTGCTGGGACCACTGCTGTTCACAATTTAAATTAATGTGCTAGCCTTAGTATTCAAAAACACAATTTCTGAATTTCCGGATGGCACCAAATTGGGGCGGATAATCAATACTGATGGGGAAAGCAACAGGTTACTGGAGGGCATTAATAAACTTGTAGAATGGGTATATAATTGGCAAATGAAATACAACAGAGATAAATGTGAGGTATTAACCTTTGGTTGGAAGAATAGCGAGGTCACTTATTACTTGGAGGGTGCGAGTCGAGGTGGGGTAGAAGAACAAAGTGTTCCAGGTGTACAAATAGACAAATCACTAAAAGTTGCGACACAGGTTAGCAAGTCCATAAAAAAGTCAATAAAAGCACTAGAGTTTATTTCTGGAGGGATAGAATTTAAAATTAACGAAATTATGCTAATACTGTATCGAACCTTGGTTAGAACACACTTAGATTACTGCGTACACTTCTGGTCGCCATATTATATAAAGAATATAGAGACACTGGGGAAGGTGCAGAGAAGATCTACAAGGATGATACCAGAAATGCGAGGATATACATTTCAGGAAAGTTTGAACAGGCTGTTTCTCTGTTCTCTTGAAAAAGGAAGGCTGAGGAGTGACCTATTAGAGTAATTTAAAATTATGAAAAATGTTAATAGTGTAGGTACAGGGAGAATATTTCCACTTGCTCAGAAGAGCATAACTCGAGGCCATCAATATAAGATAGTCACCAAGAAATGCAACAGCGAATTCAGAAGGAACTTCGTCACACAAATAGTGGTGAGAATATTGAACTCGCTACCCTAGGAAGTGGTTGAATGAAATAGTATAGATGAATTTAAAGGGAGGCTGGGCAAGCATATGAGGGAAAAGGGAATAGACGATAATAAATTTAGATGAGGAAAGACGGGAGTAGGCTCGAGTGGAGCATACACGCCGCATGGACTTGTTGGACTATATGGCCTGTTTCTGTGCGGTATGGCAAGTTTGCTGATGACACATTGCTAGATGGAACAGTAAGCTGTGAGTAGGAAACAAAGAGCCTGCAAAGGGATACGGACAGGCTAAGAGTGGGCAATAAGGTGGCAGATGGAGTTTAATGTCGGAATCATGATGTTATTGTCTTTGGAAGGAAGAATATAAAAAATATATATTTTAAATTATGAGGAACTATTAAATGTTGGTGTTCGGAGAGAACTAGGTGTCCTCGTACAGGAAACACGGAGATGTAGCATAGAGATAAAGCACGTAATTAGAAAGGCAAATGGCATGTTGGCCTTTATTGCAAGGGGCTTGGAGTACAAGAGTAAGGAAGTCTCTAACGATTGAACAGGGCGTTGGTGAGACCACACCAGGTGTACTGTGCACAGTTTTGGTCCCATTATCTGAGGATATATATACATGAATTAGAGGCGCTGCAATGAAGGATATGGGGTCGGCCATTTAGGACTTAGATATGGAGTAATTTCTTCAGTCAGAAGGTTGAGAATCTTTGGAATTCTCTATCCCAGCGGGCTAAGGATGCTCAGTCCTTGAGTATATTCAAGACAAAGATCGATAGATTTCTGGATACCAAGGGAATCAAGGATTATGGCGATAGGTCGTGTTGAGGAAGAAGATCTGCCATGAGCAAGATCGAAGGGTCGAATGGACTATTCCTGCTCCCATTTCTTATCTTCTTATTCTCGTAGCTGAACAACCAGAGAGACCAAAGAGCTAAGCAAGCCTACATCAACAGCTCGTTGGCCTGGGGCTATGATTCATGCATTGGGATTTTCATACTTGAGGTCCCGGCTTGAAAATCCCAGGTGAGCCTTGTTGTTTTTGAGTCAAAATCACCTTCTCAGAGCTTATCGACATTGCACAGAACATACATACCTTAAATTATACAAACTGATATCTCGTGCCATTTTCACTGCAGTATCCAGTATCCCCGAGCTTCACGGGAGCAACGTCAAATCCAACAGATTCAGCGAAAGGCTGTGCGGTGGAATCGGTTCTGTGACTTACTGGATAACTCATTGTGCTGCTGATCAATGCGGCCTTTAAAGGCTGTGCATTCCAATCCTGCCAGGGTTACGTTTTAGGTCAGGTTTCGTTGTTTCTGGTGCAGAACATTTAAACTTTGCTGCCAAACTTCAACTGGTTCATTAATGTCCTTCAGGGAAGGGGACCTGCCGCCCCGACACTCCCTGTTTTACAAGTGACTCCAGTCCCAACCCACATTCCCTCTGAGCTGGAATCGCGAACCGCTCTCAAGAAAATAACCCAGCAACTGCTCAATTGTTAAAATAAGTTTAAATGATGTTCAATCTAAAGTCAGTCTACTGTGCCCTCAGACAGGTTTCACATTGGACAGCTGCCGCCGGCTGACAGCCATCGAGTCGCTGACAGTCGTGACGCACAGCATAGCACTGCCACCCACAGCTGATCAGCCTTCCTTTCAGACCGGCTCTGGGAGACAGATTGAAACAGCGGCGCTGGGAGCATGATTCAAACCTGAACAGAAAAACCCCGTTGGATTTCACGTATGCAGTCAGTCATCGCAACTGCAACTGATCCACAAACCATGTATCAGCTTCCGATCAATTCCCAGATGTGTCAGTAAACCAACCCACAGAAGCACAAGGGAGCGATGGATTTCACTCGCTGGTCGATGATAAAACTCCGATCTTTAGTTCTTTTCAGCTTCCAAACATTGACAGCCTTTTGTCTCAGTATTTATTTCTCTCTCCTTTTTAACCTGTTCGTGCTTTTGCTTATAAACATTTCATTTAATTTATTTGTGAGAAGATATTTACCAGAGTGAATTTAGAACTGTTCAAAATCATGAACGATTTTGACATCGTAAATAAAGAGAAACAGTTTCTAGCGGGAGAAGTGTCAGTAACCAGAGAACACAGATTTAAGGAGATTGGCGAAAGAGCCAGAGGCGACATGAGGAACCGTTTATTATATGGTGAGTTTCTGTGACCTGGAATGCACTGCCTGAAAGGTTGCTGAAAGCAAATTCAATAATAACTTGCGATAGGGAAGTACTGGAAGGGAAACATGCACAGGTCTTTGGAAAAAGCAGGGAAGTAGAACTAATTGGAATACAGCACCAAAGCGCCAGAACAGGCACAATGGGCCAAAAGGTCTCATTTCGTGTTGTATCATTATACGATTGTATGAACTTAATCTTTGCACAACTTCCTTTGTCCCCAAGCGGCCTACACCTGCTCCTACCTCTTATGTTCGTTAATGGCGGGCAGGGTTATTTATTGAAACTGTGGCTCCTCAACAGCACCGATTGTCTGTCATTGTTGTAATCTCCGAAAATGTGAGATGGCGCAGAGAATATGAAAGAAACAGAAAGTGAAAGTGCAGATATTGCTTTCATCAAGGGTCAGTGCTCTTTTCACAGGGAAGGATTCTCTTAGAAGTAGATTCCTTCCAGCAGAGTGATACAGGTTACCATAATGAAAAAACTGCGGCCAGCCCCAGAGCTGCAATAGTTCAGTGTATGGTCCTTGTATGACAGTGAGTGATCGGGACAGTGCTGAAGTGATGAGTTCGAGCCTCATCTAATGCAGGCATTTCAACAAATTGTGAACATTTCGGCCACCGCTGAAGGCCCAACAGGTGAGCTCTACGATACATCTGCTTATTAGTGTTACCCTGTGGAGAATAAGGCCCCACTGACCTAGTGTTTCGAGAGCGGATGAGAGATTTACTACAGGTCTTTAGTATTATTGTTATTAGGAGTGAGTGGGGACAGTTTACACTCTTAAACCAGCAACTGTGATGTAAAGAATGTGGTGCCAGAGAAACACTCGATTGTAATGCGGTGACAAGACATTTGTCACAACGGAGAAGCTGTGTAAACCTATGGGTCGCCTGTCCGTGTTTCTACATCATGGTCAACACAAACAAGGATTCTGCTCAACACCTTGCTGAGAATTGTGAAACAGGGACCCTCGCCCGTGTTCGGGGTCTCCAGGGAGAATTCCGAGGCCGGAAATGCAGCTGTCTGATGGGAGCGAGCAAACTGTCCCCCTCCCGCCCACCCTCGTTGGGATGAAGTCCTGTCTTCACACTCCCACGGCCAATAATTGGATTGTATGAGCTGTTATGGCAGTTGGAGCAGTATTTGTGTAAAGTAGGTGCAGAAAGTGAGGAACTCTCGGCTGTCGGGAGTTGGAGAATTGTGATAATTTTATTTAATAACTGAGCAGCAGAACGCCCTCAATCAGATGTTGGCATTGAATAAAATAGAATAGTACAAAAAACTAACAGATGGAAAGAGCTGGGTTTCAAACTAACGGTGTGTTCGATCTCGATCTCTGGTCTGTGAGTTAGAAGATCGATGCGAGTGTTCGCCCTGAGTCCAGCAGAGCAAACTAGCTCCCAGCGAATTGGCGTTAACGGTCAGCACGTTCATCACCTGGAACAAGTTAAACAGTGCCACATGTAGATGAATCTTGGAAAAGTGAAAGTCTTTGCTGTGATATTACTGAACATGAAAGTCAGCGTGTCCCGAAACCCCTATCTGTTGGAAGGCTGGATTTTCCAGCAGAGATACACCACCCTGTATTTCAGTAAATTCCCCGCTAACTGAGAATGAGATGCGATGAATGAGCAGGTCCAACCCGCGGGTCTGTGATGCTACACGGTGCTTTTTCATTCGTAAAACAAAATCTATGATATAATGGCAACCAGGCCGGAAAAAGACTGGATTTCAGCGCGTTGACACTGGGCCAGATGAGAGTTCAGTTATCATGATTGCCGAATGGTTAGAGAGTGGATTTGGATACACTGAGCAGCTGCACTGAGCATTTCCAGCATTGTTTGAAACGCCATTCCCTTCAATTCCTCGCTCACTGTGACAGTTCGATTCTACTGTTATTATTCCCGGCGTTTGGTGAGATTTCAAAAATTGAATGTGACCAATGTCATCCCCATCTTGCCAACTGCATACTTACAAGGACAAAGCGGCTTCAATATGATACAGCGAGAGGAACTCCCAGAGCTGGTTTAAGGTCGAATGCAAATTCAAGCAAGATTCGTTCACAGGAAGTGTAGGTCATTGAGGTGGGTTAGGTCCGGATTGTTTGCACTGATCTTCTTGACAAATGGCCTCAGATTCATGCAGACCGGTTTAGAAGTTCATATCCACCTTTGCAAAATATTTAACGAATTTGAAATATCGCTATGAGGGCTGGTCCAATTTTGGAAGCCGGGACCTCTCACACATTTGAACCTTCACCCCAAAGCGAGAAGGCAGCCCAAGTCCAACGAGCCCCGTTGATGGGACGCAGTGAACTCTAAAGGTAGCAATAGTGAATCCGTGTATCGAGGCAGCAGGTGCCCATCCCGAGGCCAGCAGCAGGGTTTCTGCATTAGTTTTCAGGGAGGCCTCTGTTTTGGACAATGTATCAGCAAAGGCAGTGAGAAGACAAAGAGGCATCCAGTCATGCAAGAACCGGCAGTAAACAAAACATAGGGAGCGAAGTTCTCTCACCACTTCTCTTACATTTCCATTCTGAGCGTTTTAAAGGTAACTGTGGATAAGTAACGAGGCACGTCTTGTTTATCACTTGTGTGTGGGAAAGGTAATTGAGAATGAGATCCCTATTAGGCCAATAGCCTTTGGATTTCACTGACTAGTACTGCTGCTGTCACTGCAGCTGATCAGACTGTCACCGTATATTCCATGGAACATCGGACGTGCTGATGATTAAACAGGATTGATATACGGCAGATTGTCTTTCAAGGAACAGCGAGACATGTTTTTTACAAATGTTATTCATTTTGAGATATGGGCCTCAATGATATGGCTTGATAAGGTTTAATTAATGCCCAATAACATATCTGGCACTGGAAATAAACCATTACAATGAGGAATCATATTCCTTCAGGTTTTAATTATTGTTAAAGATTCAAAAAACTAATGTTTTCGAATTATTTCGGTTTCTTTTATCTCTCTCATTCTCTTAAGACCATCTTTATTTCCCTCACTTTAATTCTATTTCTGTACATGATTTGACACTGAAACTGACACATCCTCTTTCACTCTCTACACTGAACATGAAAGGTTCTTCTATCTGATTGGTCAAGGAGATGCACAGTTGTTTGTCCTGTTCACAAAGGTCTGAGCTCCTCTGTAGAGGGCGCTTCACATTTCTAGCTGTCAAATTTATAGTAAGTTCCAGTGTAAAATCCCACAGAATGTCTGTGGTCAAGTGCAAATGTGATGACCGGCCGTGCCGCTCATTCACCAGCAAGAGGATAATCCAGCCCAGTTACTTCTAATGTTCTACATGTCTTGAAACTTTGTGCTTTCTCATTTTCTAGACTCATTTTTCAGACTCTGGTTGAAACAATGTTCAACGTTTATGAGACCAGGGATATGGGGGCCGTTGTTGAATTGAACATTTGGTCTTGTATTTGTGGAGAGGATGGTATTTCAACTCAGCCCTGCCTATTATCGCGGCCAGAGTTTGCTATTCAGACATTGGCTCCGGAACAGCAGCACCTGTTCGTTATTTTTGTGAATTCAAAATAATGCAAAAAGCTAACATATGAACAGAGGCAGCTTTCAAATTAATGGTGTCTCAGAGCTCGCAATATCGTCTCTGAGTCCGAAGATGGTGGGAGTGAAATTCGGCTCCACCAGTAGCACAAACGGGCTCAGAGCAAATCGGATTTAAACGGTCATCACCTGGAACAACATAAATAGTCACACAAGTCGATGATGCTTGGAAAAGTAAACACTTTGCTGTAATATGTCTGAAAATGAAACTGACTGTGTTCCTTCAGCACTGTGTGTTGGAATGCTCAGTCCCCCAGTGTAGAGAAGGTGACACATTCACAATCCTCGATTCAGTCATTTCACACCTAGCTGAGAATGAGCTAAATTGAAATGAGCACGTCAAACATGGCACTAAACGGTGTCTAGAGGGTGGATTTGGAAATTCTGAGTGGCTGCACTGAGCATTGCCAGCTCTATTTGGTGCACCATCCTCTTCAATTCATCCCTTACATGTACAGTTACATTATGCGGTTCATTTTTCCCCGGCGCTTGGGGACATTTCTAAATTTGAATTTGACCTATGTCAAGGCAACCTTGTCAGCTACACATTTACAGATACAAAGTGGCCACAATATGATTCACTGGGTCGAAGTCACCAAGAATGTTGATGACCGAATGCAAATTCCACCATAACTCGTTCACAGCAAGTGTCTGTCATTGAGACGGTTCAATTCCTGATTGTTTGCACTGACCTTCTTCCCAAATATTTTGGGATTCATGCGGACTGGTCTGTGAAGTTCTTTGCTATCTTTACAAATGTTTCATCGACAGTGCAACGTCAAAATGAGGACTCGTACCTGTGACCTTGCATATATTAGATGTTTCAATCCCAAAGCGAAAATCATACACCTAGCGCATCGAGCCCGCTGAAATCTGCCAGGGAACTCTATAGATCTCCATAATCAAACCTTTTTTTTGCTATTCTCGACAAGCACAGCGTTTCAGAACTAGACAGCTGTGACTTTGCCTTGTCCACCTGACTTCTAATGTGCCGCAAGTTCCACTCAGACAGTTAATTGTGTGCAGTTTTGGTCGCCTTATCTGAGGAAGGATGTTCTTGCCATGGAAGGACTTCAGCGAAGATTCACCAGGCTGATACCTGGGATGGCTGGAATGACGTATGAGGATAGATAGGACGATTAGGCTTGTGCTCGCTGGAGTTTAGAAGAATGAGAGGCTATCTGATTGAAACTTATAAAATTCTGACAGGACTGGACAGACTAGATGCAGGAAGGACATTCCCGATGGCCGGGGAGTCCAGAACCAGGGGTCAAAGTCTAAGGATATGGGGTAGGCCATTTAGGACAGAAATGAGGAGGAACTTCTTCACCCAGAGGGTGGTGAACCTGTGGAATTCTCTACCACAGAAGGCAGTCGAGGCCAATACATTAAATATATTCAAAAAGAAGTTGGATATATTTCTTAAGGTTAAAGGGATCAAGGGTATGGGGAGTAAGCAGCGACAGGGTACTGAATTTGGATGATCAGACATGATCGCATTGAATGGAGGAGCAGGCTCGAGGGGCCGAATGGCCTACTACTGCTCCTATCTTCTATGTTTCTATGTTTATTGAGCTGTTCGGGTTTGGACCATGTATCAACAAAGGCAGTGAGAAGATATGGTGGCAGAAAATAAGGCAACAACCGCCAGTAAACCTCATATAGCGAAAAAAGTTCGTCCTCCTCCTCTCCTACATCTCCACTCTATGGTGAGATATAAACTTCACCTCAAGTGCTTGTTCAGTTTCACTGCAGATATATAATGAAGAGCATCTCGGTTGATCGCTTCTGTGTGGGAAAGATCAGTGAGAATTTAGTCACCATTACCACAAGATAATTTGGATTTCACTGATCGATAATTCAGTTGTTTATACAAGTGGTCATATTGTCACCGCATATAAAATGGAACAGGAGACATGCTGATGACAAAATTATTTAAGTATTGCATAATAAGCAGCGGCAGCACGAGAGGATAACGAGAGGCCCGAGAGCGGACCTAAATTAAAGCAGCGGCAGCAGCGAGAGGTTAAAGAGCGGCCCAAGAGCAGACCCAAATTAAAGCAGCGGCAGCGTCGACAGGATAAAAAGCGGCCCGAGAGCGGACCTGAATTAAAGGCGCAGCAGCGGCGGGAGGAAAAATAGCGGCCCGAGAGCGGACATTAATTAAAGAAGCGGCAGCAGCGAGAGGGTCAATAGCGGCCCGAGAGCGGACCTGAATTAAAGCAGCGGCAGCGGCGTGGCTCTGAATCAAGAACAGCAAAAACATCACAGTGACGTCACAGGAGAGCAGGTAGATGATTGGTTGGTGAGTATTACATGTTTTTTTTGCTCTCTAAATTTGGGAAGGGGGGTTAAATTAAGAGCTGAGAAACTGTAACTTGCTAGTAGTTATTAAATTAATAACTTAAAACTAGATAAATTAATCAAACAATAAAAGTAAAATAAAGATTGAACAAAAGCATTAACTTATTACTTAATTAATAAAACAAGGTTAGAGATGGCAGGTGTGTCGCCACTGCAGCATGTGGGAGTTTGTACCGAGCATCGGGATCCCGAGCAATAATATCAGAGAGTTAAATGCGTGGCTCAAAGAGTGGTGTGGGAAAATGGGGTTTGTATTCATGAGGCACTGGCACATGTACAGGGGAAAGAGGGAGCTGTTCCCTCGCGACATGTGCCAAATCTCCCTCGTGACGTGTGCCAAATCAACCAGGCTGGGACCAGCGTCATCGTGAATCGAATAACTAGGGTGTAGATAGTGCGTTTTTAACTCAAAATGGGGGGGGAGCAGTCAGATGGGGGGAAATTTAGAATTCTAAAGTGTAAGGTGAAGGCAACAGAGCAGTGTAACGACTTGGGTATAAATAAGCAGAGTGCGACAGGAAGGGACAGGGAGTTTAATGCTAGCAGTACAGCAGAGCATAAGGTCAAAGCAGGGAGTAATCGTAATATAATTAAATGAAGGGCTCTTTCTCTGAATGCACGATCCATTCTTAACAAGATAGACGAACTGGTGGCACAAATAGAGATAAATGGACTTGATCTAATAGCCATCACAGAGACGTGTTGCAACGTGACCAATGTTGGTAACTAAATGTACCAGTGTATGTGACGTTTCGAAAAGACTGGCAGCATGGAAAAGTAGGGGTGTAGCCCTGAAAATAAAGGATGACATAACGACAGTAGCGAGAAAGGACCTCGATTCGGTTGATCAGCAACTAGCCTCAGTATGGGTGGAGATAAGGATTAACAAGGGGCATAAAACACTGTGGCAGTAATATATAGGTCCCCTAATATTAGCTATCCCGTTGGACAGGATATTAATCAAGAAGTAGTAGGAGCTTGTAACAAAGGTAACGCAATAATCGTGGGGAACTTTAATCTTCATATAGACTGGACAAATCAAATTGACAAAGGTAGTCTGGAGGACCAGTTCATGAATGCATTCGGAACAGTTTCCGAGAACAATACCTAATGGAACCAACCAGGGAACAGGCTGTTTTAGATCATATAATGTATAATGTGACAGGATTAATTAGCAATCACATAGTAAAGGTTCATCTGCGGCAGACTGATCATAATGTGCTAGAATTTCATATAAAGTTTGAGAAGGACTTGCCTATTCTGAAACTAGTGTCATATACTTCAATAAATTCAATTACATAGGCTTTAATTGTCTAAGATAGATTGTAAAAATAGAATAAAATGCATGGCGGTAGATAGGCAGTCGTTAGCATTTAAAGAAATATGTCATAATTCTCTACAAAAATGCATTCCATTGAGAAACTAAAACTCCACGGGATAAGTGATCCAACTGTGGCTAACTAAAGAATTTAATGATTGCTTTAGATTGAAAGAAGACGCCTATAATGTTGTGAAGAATAGTAGTAAGCCTGAGGATTGGGAGAGTTTGAGGAGCCGGTAAAGGATGACCAAAAACTTAAAAAAGTGGAAAAAATAGAGTATGAGAAAACACTAGTAAGAAATATAAAAGCCGCTTGTAAGACCTTCTACAAGTATGTAAAGAGGAAGAGAGTAGCAAAAGTAAACGTTGGTCCGTTAGAGGCTGACAGGAAAATTTACTGTGGGGAATAAGGAAATGGCAGAAACTTCACACACATATTTTGTATCTGTCTACACAGTAGAAGACACTAAAAGCTTACCGAAATGATGGGGAACCAAGGCTCAAATAACAGTGAGGAATTAACGTACTTAAAATTAGAGAAAAATCATTGGAGAAACGAACGGGATTAAAAGCCAATTAATTCCCTGGACCCGACGGCCTACATTCTAGGGTTCGAAAAGAGGTGGCTGAATAGATAGTGGAGGCACTGGTTTTGATCTTCCATAATTCCCTTGATTCTAGAACGATCACAGCAGATTCGAAGGTTGCAAATGTAACAACGCTATATAAGAATGGAAGGACAGAGAAAACAGGGAACTACAGGCCAGATAGCCTGACATCAGTCGTCGGAAAAATGCTTGAATCCATTGTTAAGGAAGAGGTAGCAGGGCACATAGAAAATCATAACGTGATTAGGCAGAGTGAACATGGCTTTATGAAAGGGAAATTGTGTTTGACAAACTTATTAGAGTTTGTTTCGGGAAGTAACTAGCACCGTAGATAAAGGGGAAGCAGTGGATGTAGTATATTTGGATTTCCAAAAGGCATTCGATAAGGTGCCACACAAAAGATTATTACACAGGGTTACGGCTCATGTGGTTGGTGGTAATATACTCGCATGGATAGAGGATTGGTTAATGGGCAGAAAAAAGAAAATAGGGATAAGTGGATCTTTACCAGGTTGGCAGGCAGTAACTAGTGGGGTGCCGCAAGGATCAGTGTTGGGGCCTCAGTTATTTACAAACAGTGGTAATGACCTGAATGAACGGATCGAGTGTAACGTTCCCAATTTTGCTGACGATGCAAAACAAGGTGGGACAGTAACTATGAGGAGAACACAAATCGTCTGCAAAGGGATATAGAGAGATGGTAAGGTGGCAGATGGAGTATAAGATAGGAAAATGTGAGGTTATTCACTTTGGTAGAAACCATAGGAAACAGAATATTTTTTAAAATGTGAGAAAGTTTCAAATGTTGCTGCTCAGAGAGATTTGGTCGTCCTCGGGCAAGAAACACAGAAAGCTAGCATGCAAGTACAGCAAGCAATAAGGAAGGCAAACGGCATATTGACCTTTATTGCAAGGGGCTTGCAGTATAAGAGTAAGGATATCTTGCTACAGTGGTACAGGGCCTTGGTGAGACCACACCTGGAGTACTGTGCCCAGTTTAGGTATCCATATCAAAGGAAGTATAAATTTGCCTTTGAGAATTAGCCTGCAGGCTCACTAGAGTGATTCCTTGGATGAGGGGGCTGTCTTATGATGAGACTTGTGTAGATTGGGCCTATCCTCCCTGGAGTTTCGAAGAATGAGAGGTGATTTCATTGAAACATCTAAGATTCTGAAGGGGATTGACAAGGTAGATGCTGAGAGGTTGTTTCCTCCGGCTGGAGTGTCTCGAACTCGGGGGCTCAGGCTCAGGATAAGGGGTAGGCCATTTAATACCGAGATGAGGAGGAATTTCTTCCCTCAGAGGTTTGTGAGTATTTGGAATTATCTGCCCCAGAGGGCTGTGAATGCTGAAACTTGGAATATAATTCAAGGCTGAGAGAGATAGATTTTTGATCTCAAGGGGAAACAAGGTACATGGAGATCAGGAGAGAATGTGTTGAGATCGAGGATCAGCCATGATCTTATTGAATGGCGGAGCAGGCTCGAGGGGCCGAATTGCCTCCACCCACTCCTATTTCTTATGTTATTTTCTCCACTTTGACTGTTTCTCTCTCTCTCTCTCTTTCTCTCTCTCTCTCTCTCTCTCTCCTCTCTATGTTTCTCCCTCTCTCTTTGTGCCTGTCTCTATCTCTGGCTTTCTCTTTATCTCTCTCTCCCTCTGTCTCCCTAACACTATCTGCCTCTCTTTCTCTCTCTCTCTCACTCACTCTGTCTCTCTGCCTCTCTCTCTGCCTCTGCCTCTCTGATTTTCGTTCGCTTTCTGCCTCTCTCTGGGGCTCTCTCTTTCTCTGTGGGCCCGAGCCCAGACCCTTTCTTCTCCGTGTGTGAGCCTCAGTACCACAACAGGTGAAATCAATGGACCCCCAGCCTCAACAACATTTTGGAAACATTCCAGATTTCCATTGCACTTTGTTTGAAGAAGTGCCTCCTGACATCACCCCTGAACAGCTTAGCACTAATTTTAAGGCGAGCCACCTTGTTCTGGGCTCCCCCTACCAGATCTCTCGATCGACTCGATCTCCTTCTTCGAATAAAATAACGTTTTAATTCCTTCTTTTCTCTCCACTCACTGACAGCTTTAAAATGAGCCAATGTGCTTTAGCGAAAGCTGGGGCAAAGGCACCAATATTGGCCCGGGACGCTCGGGGAGTGAACTCAAGTCCCAGAAGAAGCCCGACGTCCCCATTGCAACATCGAACCCCGCTGAGCTGAAGCATCGAGGAAATGTAGTCGGCAGCGGCCACTGGCTTTCCCGGGCTCGGGGAAGCAGGCTCTGAAGAAAAAGCAAAGAAGAAGAACAAATGCAATAAAGCAAGAATGAAATACAGGCCAGGAAAAGCTCCGAGTGTTCGAGAAACCTGTACATTTGTATGATTGATAACAAAACGCCTTCGAACCCGAGGATACTTCGAACAGATGAAGAATTTCAGTTCATTTTCCGACACAATTCCAAGCAGCAGAGGCAATGAACACGTTGAAACCGGCAAATAGGAAAACATCTATCATTAAGCAACAATAGAATAAGCAGTGTATGGCAAAGAGAAGGAAGAAAGGAAGAAATAATATTTCAAAGAAAGAAAGGAAATAAAGTACAAGCAATTGTGTCTTTATATACTGACACTGTAGATTTTTCTGCACCGGGACAGCAGAGGGCGCACTAGGGCCATCAGCCACATTAGTGCCTGAAATATGGTTCAATAGGAACAAGGAGGACATTCAGCCCCTCAAGCTGCTTACACTGGAACAGAATGAGTATTTCAAACCCACGAGCCTGTTACACAGACAGGGAAGGAGCCTATATAGTATGTCAATCCTATTACTGAGGAACAGTATAATGCCATTCAGCCCTTGAACCTGTTGCACAGGAAAATAAGGATGCCATTCAGCCGCTTGAGCCTGTTACATTGGAACATGAGGAGGCAAGTCAACCCCTCGAGCCTGTTGCATAGGAATAGAAGGAGGTTATTCAGCCCCTCGAGTCTGTTACATAGAAACAGGAGGAGACTATTCAGTTCCGTGAGCCTGTCACACAGGAACAGAAGGAAGTAATTCGGACACTGAATCCTGTTGCACAAGAACAGCAGGAGGCCACCAGCCCTTCGAGCCTGTTATATAAAAACAAGAGGAGGCCATATTGCCTTAGAGCCTTTTACACAGGACAGGTGGTGGCCATTCAGCCTCTTCAGCCTGTTACATAGGAACAGGAGGGTCTTATTTTGACCACTCAAGCCTGTTAGATAGGAAGAGGAGATGGCCATTCTGTCCCTCGAGTCTGTTGCACAGTAACAACAGGAAGCCATTCAGCCTCTCGAACTAGTTACACAGGAGAAGGCCATTCAGCCCATCAAACATCTTACATAGGAACAGGAGGATGTCATTCTGTCACTCGAGTCTGTTACTGAGGAACCGGAGCCGGCCATCAAGCTGCACGAGCCTGATACACAGCAGCTGGAGGAGGCCATTCATCCCCTTGACCCAGTTACACAGGTACAGTAAGAAGCCAGTGGTACGGCAGCACCGTGGTTATCTTACTGGTTTGTTAATCCAGAGGCCTGGACAAATGATCTGGAGACATGAAAGAAAATCCCACCACAGCAGTTGGCGAATTTAAATTCAGACAATTAAGTGAATCTGGAATTGAAAAGCTGGTATTTTTATAAGTTACCAGGAAACTACCGGATTTTTGTAAAAACCCACCTGGCTAACAAATGTCCTTTAGAGAAAGAAACCTGCCGTCCTTACCTGCTGTGACCTGTCTGTGACTCCAGACAAACAGCAATGACTCTTAACTGTCCTCTGAAATGGTAGCAAACCGCTACAAAGAAATATCTTAAGAATAAAATCGCAAAGACCACTCAGCATCGATAAAGGCGCCCGCAGCCCAGCCCTCCTCCCATACATAAAGGAACTTGTGCCGTGATTGGGGGAGCTGTACCACAGACGGGTAAAGCAACTGCCTGACAGACATAATCAAACCGGATCATTCTGTGTCTGTTTAAAAGGGATGTGCTGTCAGTCGCGGATCATTCTATTTCTGTGTAAAAGGGATGCGCTGTCAGTCCCGGATCATTCTGTGTCTGTTTAAAAGGGATGTGCTGTCAGTCCCGGATCATTCTCTGTCTGTTTAAAAGGGATGTGCTGTCAGCCCGGGATCATTCTGTGTCTGTTTAAAAGGAACATGCTGTAAGCCCGGGATCATTCTGTGTCTGTTTAAAAGAGACATGCTGTCAGTCCCGGATCATTCTTTGTCTGTTTAAAAGGGATGTGCTGTCAGTCCCGCATCATTCTGTGTCTGTTTAAAAGGGATGTGCTGTCAATCCCGGATCATTGTGTGTCTGTTAAAAGGGAGGTGCTGTCAGCCCGGGATCATTCTGTGTCTGTTTAAAAGAGACATGCTGTCAGTCCCGGATCATTCTGTGTCTGTTTAAAAGGAACATGCTGTAAGCCCGGGATCATTCTGTGTCTGTTTAAAAGAGACATGCTGTCAGTCCCGGATCATTCTTTGTCTGTTTAAAAGGGATGTGCTGTCAGTCCCGCATCATTCTGTGTCTGTTTAAAAGGGATGTGCTGTCAATCCCGGATCATTGTGTGTCTGTTAAAAGGGAGGTGCTATCAGTCCCAGATCATTCTGTGTCTGTTTAAAAGGGAGGTGCTGTCAGTCCCAGATCATTCTGTGTCTGTTTGAAAGGGATGTGCCGTCGGTCTCGGATCGTTCTGTGTTTGTTTAAAAGGTATGTGCTGTCAGTCTCGGATCATTCTGTGTCTGTTTAAAAGGTATGTGCTGTCAGTCTCGGATCATTCTGTGTTTGTTTGAAAGGTATGTGCTGTCAGTCTCGGATCGTTCTGTGTCTGTTTGAAAAGGATGTGCCGTCGGTCCTGGATCATTCTGTGTTTGTTTAAATGGATGTGCTTTCAGTCCCGGTCATTCTGTGTCTGTTTAAAAGGGATGTGCTTTCAGTCCCGGTCATTCTGTGTCTGTTTAAAAGGGACGTGCTTTCAGTCCCGGTCATTCTGTGTCTGTTTAAAAGGGATATGCTGTCGGTCCTGGTTCATTCTTTGTCTGTTTAAAAGGGATGTGCTGTCGGTCCTGGTTCATTCTTTGTCTGTTTAAAAGGGATGTGCTATCAGTCCCGGATCATTCTGTGTCTGTTTAAAAGGGATGTGCTGTCGGTCCTGGTTCATTCTTTGTCTGTTTAAAAGGGATGTGCTGTCAGCCCCGGATCATTCTGTGTCTGTTTAAAAGGGATTACACATAATGTTATACAGAAACAGGCCAACTGTTCTCTGTCGTCGTTAATGCTCCACACGAGGTTCCTCCTAATCTAATTTACCTCACCTTGTCAGCATATTCCTTTCCCCCTCCCTCTTAAATGCATCTGTGTCATTCACCTCAACTAATTCTCTTTGGAGCTCCTTCCTCATCTCCACCAGTCTTTGGGTAAATAAATTACTCCTGAAGTCGTTACTGTGTTTATCGGTTATTATTTACGACCTGTAATTCTGGACACCACCACAATTCGAAGTATCAGCGTGTAGTTGCGATGGCCGAGTAATTAAGGCGCTGGATTCGAAATCCTATGGGGTTTCCCCGCGCAAGTTTGAACACTACTTGCAGCGATTCTACTGCAAGCCATTTATTTAATTTAATCGGCTTCCTGTGGAGATCACAGGCCCCGAAACTGATCAGAATTCCCTCCACTGCACTTTATTACACTGATTAACGCAAAGCTGTTGTTCCAACTAGAAACACTGAAAACTTATCGGCATTATTTAGATATTGTGGGTTTGTTGGAAACTCTTTGCAAAGATTAGTGAGAAATATACACACAGAACAGCCCTGCAATGTTTGGAAGGAAATCATCTTTAGTGCGGTTTGGGTTTATTAAGATTTTACACGTTGTACCAGATTTAATAAGTGAATAAAACGTACAGGGCAGGACCCGAACCTGACATTTTCTGATGATCTCTGGTGGAAGAGCAAACTGCATAAATCTACAACATGTGACTGAACGCCTGCTAAACAGCGGACACAATCTGTTTAGACAGAGCTAAGCGACCCAACAACCAATAAATCAGGTCAAAGCTCTGCAGATACGGCATGTCGGTGGTAGAGTGAGTGATTGTTTATGGTGGTGGATGGGGTGCCAAACAGGCGGACAGCTTTATCCTGTATTTTGTCGAGCTTGTTGAGTGCTGCACTCATCCAAGCAAGTGGAGAGTATTTCAGCACACTCCTGACGTGTGCCTTGTGGATGACGGAAAAGCTTTGAGGAGTCAGGACACTCGGCGCGGTATACCCACCCTCTGAAATGCTTTTTTCGCCACACTATTTATGTGGCTGGTCCAGTTAAGATTCTGGTCAATGGTGAACCCCAGGATTTTGATGGTGGGGGATTCAGTGATGGTAATGCTGTCGAATGTCAAGGGGCCGTGGTTAGCCTCTCACTTGTTTGAGATGGTCATTGTTTGGCACTTGTGTGGCGCCAATGTCATAAGATGTCGGCTGTGGTCATGTGTGGCTCACAATGACATATGCACAGCATTTGCCGATGGGATGGTGTATGATTGACAACAGCAGGTTGTCTGTAGAGAGATTAGTGCCGGAACTTGTCCGATAGTATCTGGAGATTTGAAGACATCTCGGAAATATAAGCTTGGGACCTAAATGTAAATTGAATTTGACGGTGTATTTAAAACATGAAGGCCGTTTAGCTCAGTTGGTTAGAGCGTAGCAGTGATAATGCCCAGGTTGTGGGCTCGATCAGTGTACGGGCCATTTGCTTACTTTGTTGGGCTGTTCAATTTCTTATTTTTCTATTTTTGAGCAGCGTAAAGAGGTTGGATGTAAACTCACACGGGACCTGCAATATTTTGAAGCAAAGATGCAAAACCTTAGTTCTGCTGAGAGCTCGTGGACCTGAAAGGTGAACCCTAAGTTTTTCTGTCCACAGATGTTCCCTGACCTGCGGAGTGTTTCCAGATTTTAATTAAAAATTCCAGATCCTTTGGGACTTCTCGAATTATAATCAGTGAATGGTTCACAGATGCTGATTGGTTTGGAATGCATCGAATGGAACTGAAATAAGGACAATCCCATGGTTTAGCCATTCATTATCACCAATATTTTGCCATGCAGCACAGTGGCCGCGTGGCCTAATGGGTAAGACGTCTGACTTCAGTGTTAAATCTTCAAGTATTTTTACACGTTTGTTCAACTTCATAAAACCAAACCGCTTTCCCACTCATTTGCTGGAGGTGATTTCCTTCCAAACATTGCAGCGGTCTTTATAAAATGTTATTTTTCGTGCCCTTTTACATGGATATTTCTCACTGATCTTTGCCAATAAGAACATAAGCACATAAGAAATAAGAGCAGGAGTAGGCCATACAGCCCCTTGAGCCTGCTCCTTCATTCAATAAGATCATGGCTAATCATCGACGTCAACCCCACTTTCCCATCTGATCTCCACACCCCTTGATTTTCCAAGAGTCCAAAAATCTATTTACCTCAGCATTGAACGTAATCAAAGACACAACATTCACAGCCCTCTCGGGCAGTGAATTTCGAAGATTCACATCCCACTCAGAGAAGAAATTCCTCCTCATCTTCATCTTAAATGGGCGACGCCTTATTCTAAATCTATGCTCCCTGGTTCCACATAACCCTACCAGGGGACACATTCTCTCAGCATCTACCCTGTCAATCCTTTTCAGAATCTTGCATGTTCCAATGAGATTTCCTCTCATTTTTCTAAAGTCCAGGGAGCAGAGGCCCATTACGCACGACCTCTTATCATAGGACAGCACTCTCAGCCCAGGAATCAATCTCGTGAACCTTCGTTGCACAGCCTCCAAGGCAAGTATTAGGACACCCAAATTCTGCACACTGCTCCATGTGTGGTCTCAACAAGACCCTGTACAATTAGAGCAAGTCGTCCTTTCTCTTATACTCCAACCTCCTTGCAATTAAGGGCAATATGGAAGTTGCCTTCCGTATTGCTTGCTGTACCTGCATGCCAGCTTCTGTGTTTCTTGCACGAGGACACCCACATCTCTCTGAATAACAACATTTGAAAGTTTTTCACCATTGATAAATATTCTCTTTTTTTATGGTTTCTATTGAAGTGAATAACCTCACATTCCTTATATTATACTCCATCTGCCAACGCACTGCCCACTCACTTAGTCCAACTATATCCCTTTGCAGGCTTTTTGTGATTTCCTCAAAGCTTACTGTCACACCTAGCTTTGGATCATCAGCAACACTGGATAAATTACACTCAGTCCCGTCATCTAGGTCATTAATATAGATTGTAAATAGCTGAGACCCCAACACTGATCCTTGTGGCACTCCATTGTATACAGCCTGCCAACCTGAAAAAGATCTGCTTATCCCTACTCTCTGTTTTCTGTCCAATAACCAATCCTCTATCCATACTGCTATATTACCCCCAACCACATGAGCCCGAATCCTGTGTAATGACCTTTTATGTGGCACATAATCGAATGCCTTTTGGAAATCCAAATACATGGATTCCAGCTTTTTCCCGAAAATGATGTCAGGCGAACTGGCCTGCTCTTCCCTCTTTTAGCTCTCCCTCCTTTCTTCAATAGCGGTGTTACATTTGCGACCTTCCAATCTGCTGGGACCATTCCAGAATCAAGGAATTTTGGAAGACCTAAACCAATGCATCCACTGTCTCTTTAGCCACCTATTTGAGAACCCTGGGATGAAGGCCATCAGTTCCTGGTGATTTGTCGGTTTTTAATTCCATTAGTTTCTCTAGCACTTTATTTCTACTGATATTAAAAATGTTATGTTCCTTACCCTCATTAGACCCTTAGTTCTGCACCATTTGTGGTAGGCTTTTTGTACCTTCTACTCTGAATACGGATCCAAAATATTTGTTTGACGATTCTGCGATTACCTTATTCCGAGTAATAATTGGTCCTGTCTCGGCCTCTAAGGGACCAACATAAAATAGTTTCGAACAAATCCACAGTATCTAATTGATGACGAATACCTTAAATGTCTTTCCAATTGGAAGAACATCTTTGCGTTAATCAGTGTAATAAAGTGCGTTGGAGGGAATTCTGATCATTTTCGAGGTCAATAATCTCTACAGGGAGCCGATTAAATAAAATAAAGAGCTTCCAGCACAATCGCTGCGATCAGGGCTCGAATTCTTGTGGTGGCACGGTTGAATTGTAGTGTAACCCAGTGCTTAATCCACTCGGCCATAACAGCTACATAATGCGAGTGTTTTAATAGTAAAAGGGCATGTTCCAAAGAGCAGACACATGCTCCGCTTAATATAAATGAAGTAGATGTAGGGTTTTTGGAATTCCAGAAGGCATTCTACAAGTTGCCACTAAAAGGTTACTGCACGAGATAAGAACACACTGGATTACGGGTAATATATTGGCATGGATAGCGGATTGGCTAACAAAAAAAAACAGAACGTCAGGATAACTGGGTCATTTTAAGTTTGGCAATTAGTAACTAGTGGGGTGCCACAGGGATCAGTGTTGGTTCCTCAACCATTTACAATCTTTATTAATGAGTTGGATGAAGGGACCTCGTGTACTGTAGCCAAATTTGCTGATGATACAAATATTGTTGTGTTAGCAAATGTGAGAAGGACAAGTGTCTGCAAAAGGATATGTTAGGTTACGTGGGAGGGCAAAAAATTGGCAGATTCATTATAATGTTGGAAAATGTGAGGTTATCCACTTTGGAGGGAAGAATGAAACAGACAAATATTATTTAAATGGAGTGAGACTACAAAATGCTGCGTTACAAAAGTATGTGGCGGTCCTAGTACATGAAAACCAAAAAGTTAGCATGCAGTTACAGCAAGTAAATAGGGAAGCTAATGGAATTTCGGCCTTTACTGCAAGTGGTATGGAGTGTAAGAGTAGGGACGTTTTGTTACAATTTTACAGGGCGCTTGTGAGACCACACCTGGAGTACTGCCGACAGTTGTGGTCTCCATATTTAAGGAAGGATATACTTGTATTGGAGGCAGTGCAGCAAAGATTAATTAGGTTGATTCCTGGGATGGAGGGGTTGACGTATGACGAAAGGTTGAGCAGGTTGGGCCTAGACTCATTGGAGTTTAGTAGAATGAGATGCGATCTTATTGAAACTTATAAGACTCTGAGAGGTATTGATAGCGTGGAGGCTTAGAGGATGTTTCCCCTGGTGGGATTATCTAGAATTAGAGGGCATTATTTCAGATTAAGGTCTCGCCCATTTAAGACGGAGTTGAGGAGGAAGTTCTTCTCTCAGAGGGTCGTAAATCTTTGCTATCTCTACCCCAGAGAGCTGTGGAATCGGAGTCATTGAAGGTATTCAAGGCGGAGACGGAGAGATATTTGAACTACAAGGGATTCAAGGAGTATGGGGAGAGAGAAGGAAAGTGGTGTTGAGGCCAAGATTGGATCCGCCATGATGGTGTTGAATGGCGGAGACGGCTCGAGGGATTGATTGGACTACTCCTTTTCCTGTTTCTTAGGTTCTTTAGTTCATATGTAACAACATTTTGTGACGGCTATATTGTAGCGTATGTGCCTTTAAGAGCCCCCTGTGTACTGTAATGCTGGTAATGGCCACTCGGGCTATATAAGCCTGTATATTGTGTTGTATCAGTTAGTTCCCCTCCACACTTGGTTCAGTAAATACCTGTGAAACCAACTCCTGTCTTCAGTGTCTCTATTAACACACGGACACAACAGTGGTGACGAATTGGAAACGGACTTACCTGCAATTCGGCAGCACCTCAAGGACATCGATTCCACTGGCGTCCAAAGTTGAAGAAAATCAAGAAGAAGGAAAAGCTGTGGTTTCACCAGCTAGCTAAGCTGGTGGCAGGTACTGCAATAATCCTTCCTGGGCGTCGGGCTGTGGCTCCAGCGGCTGGCTCGGCAGCTAGGCCAAGCAGCGAAAGCAGAGGCAAGCAGTAACAGACGGAGAGGGAGCACTAGGGAGATGGCCGGTGCTGCAAGCAGGTCGGTGTTCAGACCTAGAGAGAGAGTCCGGCGGGAACGAGTCTCCAACTGTAAATAAATAAATAACAAGAAGGGAAACCCGCGGGAAACAGCGTTGTCATCGGCAGCAGCGGCGGGGAGGCGCGGGATGCGCCATTTTTTTTCTAAGATGTCTAAGTCTGGCAATAATGATGCTTTTGATAACGAGATAGAGGATTGGACCACATATGTGGAAAGAGTGGAGGTATATTGCACCGCAAATGGAATAGAAAATGAATAGAAAGCGTCAGTACTTCTAAATCTAATGGGCGCAAAGACATACGGGCTGTTACGAAACAAAATCACACCAGCCAAACCAAAGGACAAGAATTTTAAAGAAATTGTTGATACACTACAGGAGCACTTAAACCCAACACCGCTGCTGATCGCAGAACGATTCAAATTCTTCAAGAGGAATCAACACAAGAATGAAAATAACGCTGATTACCTCACCGAATTAAGAAAGCTATCAAACCACTGCCAATTCGGGGCAGGACTAGCAGATTATCTTCGAGACAAATTCGTCTGCGGTCTCCTAAGTGAAGGAACACAGATAAGGCTGCTTTCTGAAAAAGATTTAACACTGGACAAGGCTTTCAGTATGGCTGTATCATACGAAGCAGACGCAAGAGGAGCTGCAGAGATACAACAAAAGACACAGGACCTCGGCACCCATGAAATGACACAAGGTTTCGAGAGATGTTATCGCTGCGGCAGATCCACCCATGACCAGAGGGACTGCTGGTTCAAGGACAAAGCATGCAGGCAATGCGCAAAGACTGGACACATTGCACGGGTATGCCAATCTGGACAGAAAAAAATCCATGGACAGAAAAAAAGTAATCAATAAAGAAAAGTACAGAAAGGTACAAATGATGATGGAGAGTAGCTCCGAAGACCAGAAGAGTGATAGCGACTCCGAAAACAACAGACTAAGCTGTCTCAAATTACACAATGTAATTGCCAAAGAAGATTACCAGACCATTTGGGCTACCCTCACGATAGCAGTGTCCCCAGTTAAAATGGAGCTGGATACAGGATCAGCTCTGACCTTCATAAATCGACGGGATTACGAGCGGCTATTTCCGCATATACCTTTAAAAGACACACCCATTATCTTGAAAACATATACAGGGCAGAAGGTATATCCCAAAGGAAAAAAATAGTGGCTGTTGTATACAAAGGCAAGGAAATACAAAAGTTGTATTTATACATTCTGCAAGATGGTGGTCCACCGCTGTTGGGACGTGAATGGATCAGGAAAATACGTTTAGACTGGCACTCCATTCAGGTACTGACGGTGACAAATGAGGAAAAAAACGATGGTGACGTCATACCTGAACCATTTAAAGACATCTTGGCCACCGCCAAAGAAGTGTTTCAAGAGAAACTAGGAACCTTCAAAGGCATCACCCCCTCAATAAAAGTGGAAGATGCGGCAATTCCAAAGTTTTTTAAGTCAAGACCGGTGCAATACGCAATTTGTCCAGCAGTCGAGGCAGAGCTGGAGAATTTGGAAAAGGCAGGCCTATTATCCAAAATAGATTGGAGCGAGTAGGCAACACCCATCGTCCCAGTCATGAAGAATGCATTGAATAATGATAAATCTGAAGAACAGAGAAAAATTCGCATCTGTGGAGACTTCAAGGTGACTGTAAACCCGGTCCTTAACACAGTACAGTATCCTCTTCCGAGGATAGAAGATTTTTTCGCCTCACTATCCGGAGGGAAACGTTTCACCAAAATTGACTTCGCACAGGCATATCTACAGATGGAGGTTGAAGAGGCCTCAAAAATGTATCTCACGATAAATACACACAAAGGTCTGTACCAGAACAATGGACTGGTTTTTGGAGTAGCATCCGCTCCAGCTATCTGGCAAAGAGCTATGGAGCAAGTCCTCCAAGGAATTCCGGGGACTCAATGCTACCTAGGCGACACCCTTGTAACAGGAGAAAACGACAACGAGCACCTCGCCAATTGGGAGCAGCTGCTCACTAGGCTGAGAGAACGGGGCCTACGAGCAAATCGCCCCAAGTGCGAATTTTTCCAGAATCAGATATCATATTGTGGCCACATAATTAATAAGGAAGGGTTGCATAAGTCACCTGAAAAAATTGAAGCAGTCATAAAAGCCCCAGCACCTGAAAATGTTTCACAATTAAGGTCGTTCCTGGGATTAATAAATTACTATCATAAATTTTTACCGAACTTATCAACTCTTCTGCACCCTCTTAATGAACTGCTACAAACAGGAGTAATTTGGAAATGGAGCAAAGACTGTAAACGTGCCTTCCATAAATGCAAAGACTTAATCACGTCCAAAGAAGTTTTGGCTCATTACAACCCATCACTGCCAATCAGCCTGGCGTGCGATGCATCCCCTTACGGCGTAGGAGCAGTATTATCGCATAAATTACCTGATGTCTCGGAACGGCCGATAGCTTTTGCGTCACGCTCATTGAACTCAGCTGACCGTAACTATGCCCAAATCGACAGGGAAGCACTCAGCCTGGTATGGGGAGTGAAGAAATTCAACCATTACCTACATGGACAAAAATTTACCTTGTTGACTGACCATCAACCCCTCATCTCCATATTCAACCCTAAAAAGAGTGTTCCCATTATGACAGCGCAAAGGCAACAGAGGTGGTCCCTTTTTCTAGGGGCACACCAATATAACATAGAATACAAAGGATCAAAACAGCATGGGAATGCTGATGGGTTATCGCGCCTACCGTTGCCAATGGTAGAAGAAGCACCTACCGTAGGCCCAATGGAGATTTTCCACTCTACCATAGTCGAATGTCTACCACGAACAAATTCTGCCATTGAAAGGGAAACTAGAAATGACCCGACTCTCTCACGAGTCTACGATTTAACAGTGAAGGGATGGCCAGCACATGGCGAACCACTGTTGCCAGGACTCTCGCAAAGAAGAGAACAGCTGCCAGTGTGCCGAGGAGCCTTGATGTGTGGATCCAGAGTGGTGATTCCACCCAAACTCCAGGATAAAGTTCTAAAGGAGCTTCACGAGGGGCATCTGGGTGAAGTGAAAATGAAGAACCTAGCCAGGGCCAGGTATTGACGGAGACATCGAAGAAATGACCAAGAGCTGCCTAGGATGCCAGAATGTCCAAAACGCTCCACCACACGCCCCTCTACATCCATGGGAGTGGCCCTCATATCCCTGGCAAAGGGTACACATCGACTTTGCTGGTCCATTTATCGTCTCAATGTTCTTAATCGCGGTTGATACACACTCCAAGTGGCCAGAGGTAATGAAGATGTCCTCCACCACCACGGAAAAAACCATCACAGTATAAAGAACCATATTTGCCAGGAATGGGCTGCCTGAACAGATCTGTTCTGATAATGGACCGCAATTTGTGTCCAAAGAATTCAGGAAGTTCTTAAAAAACAATGTGGTTAAGCACTACACGTCCGTCCCATACCATCCCGCCACCAATGGGTTGGCTGAAAGGTTTGTCCAGACCTTCAAGAAGGCCATAAATGCCATGGGTAATGAAGACATAAAACTTCAGCACTTGGTGGATAACTTCTTGTTTGCATACAGGAATGCAACACATATTGTTACAAACCAAACACCCGCCATGATGTTCTTCAATAGAAGCCGAAGATGCCGGCTGGATTTGATCAAGCCAAACATCAGAAGGGAAGTGGAGAACCGGCAATTTCAAGGCATGAATGAAAGGCCAACTAGAACCTTCCAGATAGGTCAACAATTTTGGCCCGGGACTACCGTACCGAGAAATGGCAGACTGGAACTATCTGCACACGACTCGGACCACTGATGTATACCGTGGACATCGGAGAAAGCATAATAAGGCGCCATGTAACCAAACCATAGAGTCATCCGAAAAGGGACAACCTACACCACAACTCTATACGCCTAATCATGAAGTAGAGATACCCATATCTACCTCCGATCCGGTGATACAGGAACCCGATGAACCCGACACTGGCACTCAAGCCTAATCAGCCTTGCCAAAACAACCTACTACACCACCAGAAACTACTACACCACCGAAGCGTTATCTGGACCGAGTCAGGAAGCCTCCAGAGGGACTGATTTATAATTAATTAACTGCAGCAATGTGCAGTTTATTTTTCTTGTAACATGTAATTAATGATTACTTAAAATATTATGTACTGGTTGGCTAAAAGGGGTGGAATTGCAGTGTATGTGCCTTTAAGAGCCCCTTGTGTACTGTAATGCCGATAATGGCCACTCGGGCTATATAAGCCTGTATATTGTGTTGTATCAGTTAGTTCCCCTCCAGACTTTGTTCAGTAAACACCTGTGAAACTAACTCCTGTCTTCAGTGTCTCTATTAATACACGGACACAACATATATAGAGGCCTGGTTCGACCACTGTGTACAGATCTGCGCACTGCACATTAGAAAGGACCTTGGAGGGCGTGCATTGCAGTTTCACCAGTGTGTTACCAGGGCTCCAAGGGTTAGACTAGAAGGAGAGATTATATAAACTAGGCTTTTATTCCCTGGAATATTGAAGGATAAGAAGTGATTTCACTGAATCATAGAATTACAGAAGTTTATGGATGAGAAGAGGACCATTCTTCCCATCGTGTCTTTACCGGCCGAAAAATAGTTATTCTGACATAATCCCACTTTGCATCTCTGGGTCCATAGCACTGTAGGTTACAGCACTTCTACTATATATCCAAGTACATTCTTTAAATGTAATGTGTAGTGTGTTCCAGACATTCTCCACTATCTATGTGAAAATTGTTCTCCTCAACTGCTCTGTAATCCTTCTACCTGTTACTTTCAATCTATGCCTAATGTTCATTTATATCTCTGCCAATGGAAATTGTGCTTCGTATCCACTGATCTGAGACCCTCATGAATTTATACACCTCAATTAAGTCTCCGCTCAGCCTCCTCTGTTCCGAAGAAAACAAACCCACTCTATCCAATCTTTCCTCATAGCTAACATTCTCTAGTATTGGCAACATCCTTGTAAATTTCCGTTGTATTCTCTTGAGGGCAATCACATCTTAACTGTAATGTGGGGAATTAAACTGTACACAGCACTGTAGCTGTGGGCGAAAAGTGTTTTATACAGTTCAAGCATAACCTCCTTGGTCTTCTATTCTATGCCTTGGCAAATACACGAAAGTAACTTTAGTGCTTCTTAACCAATAATAAAAACAGAAAATGATGGAAATATTCAGCAGCTCATCTGAAATAAAAATAGTAAATGCTGGAAATATTCAGCAGGCAATGTGAAATAATGACCTGCTGAATATTCGCTGCATTCTCTGTTTTGATCTGAGATTCCAGCATTCGCAGTCTTTTGTTATTGCCTTCTTAACCACTTTATCTACCTTTACTGCTAGCTTCTTGGATCTGTGGACATGCAATCCCATGCCCGTCTGTTTCTCTACATTTCTCAATAACCTGCCATTTATTGTGTATTACTTTGCCCTGTTCGCCCTCTCCGAAATGCATTACCTCACACTTCTACGGAATGAATTTCATTTGCCAATTTTCTGCCCACCTAACCAGACCATTGCATCTTCCTGCAGTCTACAGCTTTTTTCCTCACAACCACACGACCTGTTTTTTATAAGGTCTGTAAACTTTACAAGGATGATACCAGAAATGCGAGGGTATACATATCAGGCAAGGATGAACAGGCTGGGTCAATTTTCTCTTGAAAAATGAAGGCCGAGGGGCGACCTAATAGAGGACTTTAAAATTATGAGAGGTTTTGAAAGAGTGGATACAGCGTGAATGGTCACACTTACATACGAACATAAGAACATAAGAAGTAGGAGCAGGAGTAGGCCATTCGGCCCCTCGGGCCTGCTCCGCCATTCAATAGGATCATGGCTGATCCGAACGTTGACTCACGTCCACTTCCCTGCCCGCCTCCCATAAACCCTAATTCCCTTATCAGCTAGGAAACTGTCTATCTCCATCTTAAATGTATTTAATGTCGCAGCTTCCACAGCTCTCTGAGGTAGCAAATTCCATAGATTTACTATCCTCTGAGTGAAGAAGTTTCTCCTCTTCTCAGTGTTGAAACGGCAGCCCCTTATTCTAAGATAATGCCCCCTAGTTCTAGTTTCACCCATCAGTGGAAACATCCTCCCCGCATCCACCCGATCAAGCCCACTCACAATCTTATATGTTTCGATAAGTTCGCCTCTCATTCTTCTGAATTCCAATGAGTGGAGGCTCAACTCACTCAACCTTTCCTCATAAGTCAACCCCCTCATCTCCGGAATCAACCGAGTGAACCATCTCTGAACTTGTGGGGAAGATCATAACTAAAGGCCATCAAAATAAGATCATCACCAAGAAATCCACAAGGGAATTCAGCAGAAAACTATTTATATAAATGTGGAAGATAGGAGCAGGAGTAGGCCACTCAGTGCCTCGAGCCTGTTCCACCATTTAATGAGATCATGGCTGATCATCCGTATTCAGTACTCTGTCTCTACGTTCTCCCCATACATCTTTAGCCCTTTAGCATTAAGAAATATATGTAACTCCTTCTTGAATGTATTTAATGAATTGGGCTCATCTGCCTTCTGTGGTAGAGAATTCCACAGGTTCACCACTCTCTAGGTGAAGAAATTCCTCCTCATCTCAGTCATAAATGGCTTACCCCTTATCCTTACATTGTGACCCCTGGTTCTGGACGCCCCGCCATCGGGAACATCCTTCCTGCATCTAGTCTGTCTAGTCCTGTTAGAATTTTAAAAGTTTCAAATAGATCCCCTCTCATTCTGATAAACTGTAGCGAGTATAAGCCCAATCGACCCAATCTCTCCTCATACGTCATTCCTGCCATCCCAGGTATCAGCCTGGTGAATATTCGCTGCACTCCCTCCATGACAAGAACATCCTTCCTCAGATAAGGCGACTAAACCTGCACACAACACTCAAGCTGTGATCTCACCAAGGCCCTGTACAACTGTAGCAAGACATCCTTGATCCTGTACTCGAATCCTCTCGCTAAGAAGGTCAACATACCATTTGCCTTCTTCACCGACTGCAGCACCTGCATGCTTACCTTCAGCGACTGGTGCAGGAGGACACCCAGGTCTCGTTGCACTTCCCCATTTCCCAATCTATATCCGTTCAGATAATTATCTGTCTTATTGTTTTTTCCAAAAAAGTGGATAACCTCGCATTTATCCACATTATACTGCATTTCCCATGCATATGCCCAATCACCCAACTTATACAAATCATACTGAAGTTTCTCTGCATCCAACTCACAGCACGCAAGCCCACACATTTTTGTGTCGTCTGAAAACTTGGAGATATTACATCTAGTTCCCTGTTCTAGATAATTTATATATATATATATATATATATATATATATATATATATTGCGAATAGTTGGGTTCCTAGCATGGATACCTGCGGTACCCTACTCGGCACTGCCTGCCAATTGGAAAAAGATCCGTTTATTCCAACACTTTGCTTCCTGTCTGCTAACCAGTTCTCTATGCAAAACAGTACCTTACCCCCAATCCCATGTGCCTTAACGTTGCACGCTAATCTCTTATGCAGGACCTTATCGAATGCCTTCTGCAAGTCCAAATACACCACATCCACTGGTTCTCCCTCATCTATACTACCAGTTACATCCTCAAAATATTACAGTGGATTAGTCAAGCATGATTTACCTTTTGTAAATCCATGTTGACTTTGTCCGATCCTGTCACTGTTTTCCAAGTTCTCTCTTATTACATCTTTTATAATGGACTCTAGCAGTTTCCCACAACCGAATTCAGGCTTACCTGTCATAATTCCCCATTTCTCTCCACCACCTTTTTTAAATAGGTGGTGCGAATGTGGAACTCACTACCACAGGGAGTGTTTGAATTGTATAGTATGAGTGCATTTAACGGGAGGCTAGGCAAACACATGGGACAGAAGGGAATAGTGGGTTATGCTGTTAGATTTCGACGAGGAAAGATGGAAGGAGGCTCGTGTGGAGCATAAACGCCAGCATGGACTGGTTGTGCTGAATGGCCTGTTTCTATGCCGCGTTTCCTTTGTAATCCTATGTAATGCTACATAACTCATTAATAATGCACCCTACATTGAAGTCTACATCACTGATATACAGCACAAAAAGCAAGGGACCCAGACTGAACCATGCGGAAACCCACTGTATCAGCCTTCCAGTCACAAGAGCAACCATCGACCATTACCCTTTGCTTCCTGCCACAGATCCAATTTTAGAACCAACTTGCCGCTCTGAATTGGATCTCTTGGGCGTTTACTGTGCTTATCAGTCTGCCACGTGGGCAGAATCTGATCGTGGGACAACGGGACCTAAACTTAAGTTCGGAGTCTGGCCGTTCAGGAGACAAATTCGCAATCATTTCTTCATACAAATGGAGGTCGAAGCGTGGAACTCGCTCCCACAAAAGCAGTTGACGCTAGATCAATTAATGATGTCATATCGGACATCGATAGACTTTGCTCGACCTGGGTATTAGGGGAATATAATACCACTGTTTCACAAAAATCGCGATTAATATATTGAAGCTTTAAAAGTAAAGCCGACTGTGCCCCATCTGGTGGATGAATATGAAAGGTACATGTTAGCAGGTCTGCAGTGTAAGTAAAGGCAAGTGAGCACCCTGGTGGCTGAATGTGCATGGTTCATGTTAGCAGGTATGTCGCTTGATTGGCAGCTGAGGCTGTTTGTGGTTCATCAAATGCAGGAAGTTCCCAGCCAGCATATTTTTTGAGTGAAAGCTGCAAACGACTTGCTTGTCCTAGTGCAAAAGTGTCTCATTGTGTTTCTGTTTAAAGGGGTGTTATGTCAGTCCCGGATCATTCTGTGCCTGTTTAAAAGGGGTGTGCTGTCAGAGCCGGATCATTCTGTGTCAGTTTATCAAGGATGTGCTGGCAGTCCTGGATCAATCTGTGTCTGTTTGAAAGTGGTGTGCTGCCATTCCTGGATTATTCTATGTCTGTTTAAAAGACCCGTTTATCCCGTCCAAACCAGCGGATTGGAAAACCGCAAATGTAACGCCCCTATTCAAGAAAGGAGGGAGATAGAAAGCAGGAAACTATAGGACCGTTATCCTAAGATCTGTCCTTGGTAAAATGCTTAAATCCATTATTGAGGAAGTAGTAGCAGAACATTTTGAAGTTTAAACTAATTTGGCAGGGGGATGGGATACGGAGTGGAGCTATAGTAAGGGGTGATGCTGAAATGACCAGCTTGTTCCCAATGAATTCTGGGATACTTGACCATGACAACCCTCTCAAAGAAAGGAATTGTAAGACAGAGCTGTTAGATTCAAACATGGGTTTTAATTAATACTTGGAACAGAGACTGACAACATGCAGCTGGGAACAGATAGCAGGAAGGCAAGCAAAGTCGAATATCAAGCATCAAAGACAAAAAGAAGTGATAAGGGATGTGGTAAACCACTGTTATAGTTATCACTGTATTTGTTCTCACTGTTCTCACTGTCACATCACTACACGAGGTCGCCTCTTGTCGCACTGTTATACCTGGGCTGACCACCTCCGACTCCGCCCATTACCTGCCCAGGTATAAAGGTAGCTGACTGGCTAGTAATCCTCCCTGTTGGATCGGATCACCCACGAGGGTGGGCTCTGTTATTTAGCCAATAAAAACCTTCAGTTACGTTCTTAACTCGTCGCCTTTTATTGGACTAATTGATAGGCATATCAATTTTATTGACTAAATTTTAAAGATGTCTGATAATGAACAGCAACAGCAAGGAGCTCACCCAGCAGCACAGCAACAGCAGCCTCCAGACAACGGGCCACACCAGCCGGCTTGGCTGCAAGCCTTGAAACCACCATACCTGGATCTAAACCCACAGGCACCAAACCCAGCCAACGACTTCAAACACTGGCTGGACTGCTTCGAATCGTACCTGGAGGAAGCCGTCGTCCCTCAGAGATCCAAACTAAGAGTCCTGAAAGCCCAAGCGAGCCCGAGAGTATATACACTCATCCAGGACATGACTACGTACGACGACGCCATCAACCTACTGAAACAGCAGTACCGGAGCCCGGTAAACTACATGTACACTAGGCATCTCTTAAGATCTCGCCAGCAACAGCCAGGAGAATCGATAGCTGAATTTTCACGAGCGCTGAGACAACTCGGCAGGAACTGTGACTTTAAAGCGGTGACGGCTACTGCGAACATGGAAGACAATGTCCGCGACGCCTTGGTGAGAGGCCTACGTTCCGACTACACACGGCAAAGACTGCTTGAAGCTAAGGACATAGACCTGGACAAGGCCGAAGCCCTCGCCCTCACCCTAGAGGCCACCCAGCAAGACCAGGAAGCGTTTGCCAGGTACTATTCGCGACCCTGGGACTCGGGCCCGACCCCCACCCCATCACCCTTCACAGCGCTGCCCCTGGGACCTACCTCAGCGTCTGCATCACGGATCCGACCGGACCCGCTAGCCCCGGTACCGGCCCCGACATCAGGCAACCCCGATCGGGCCGCTGGCTGCTTCTTTTGCGGCCAGGAGAAGCATCCGAGGTCGCGCTGCCCAGCCAAAAACTCGACCTGCAAAACCTGCCTCAAGAAAGGCCATTTCTCCAAGGCCTGCAGAAGCAAATCCTCAGAAGCCAGCAGTGCCTCATGCGAACCCTGGGGGCGGCCATCTTTGTGCGGGGCAGCCGAAGCCTGCAGAGCCTCATGGGAAAACCAGGGGCGGCCATCTTTGTGCGGGGCAGCCGAAGCCTGCAGAGCCTCATGGGAACAGCAGGGGCGGCCATCTTTGTGCGGGGCAAACGATTTAAACAGAGCCTCATGTGAACTACGGGGGCCGCCATCTTCGCCGCCATCTTGTCATGACAACGACGCGCTCATCTACACCCTAGCTTCCATGACCCTGGATCAAGCCCGCCCGCACCACCTGGCCAGCTCAATGATGGACATCAAAGTCAACGGCCACGCCACGACCTGCCTGTTCGACAGCGGAAGCACGGAGAGCTTCATCCACCCAGACACGGTGAGCCACTACTCCCTCCCCGTCCTGCCAACGCGCAGCCGCATCTCGATGGCATCGAGGTCGCACGCCACAGACATCAGCGGCTACTGTGTCGTGACATTGTCGGTTAAAGGGACAGAGTATAAAAATTTTAAACTCCTCGTACTCCCCCAGCTGTGCGCTGCCGTCATACTAGGGCTGGACTTCCAATCCCACCTCCAAAGTGTAACCCTAGCATACGGTGGACCCCTCCCCCCACTCACAGTCGACAACCAGCGAAAGTTAAACCGCCCACCGCGTAACACCTGCAGCCTATCCACCCTCAAGGTACCGCCACCTTCCCTGTTCGCTAACCTCACCCCCGACTGCAAACCTGTCGCTACTAAGAGCAGGCGGTACAGCGCTGGGGACAGAGCCTTCATTAGCTCTGAGGTGCAGCGACTCCTGAAAGAGGGCATTATTGAGGGGAGCAGCAGCCCCTGGCGTGCCCAGGTGGTGGTAGTCAAGACCGGCGACAAAAATCGCCTGGTTATCGACTACAGCCAGACCATAAACAGATACACCCAGCTGGACGCATACCCCCTCCCCCGCATATCGGACATGGTCAATGAGATTGCACAATACCGCGTATTCTCGACCATCGACCTCAAGTCGGCCTACCACCAACTCCCCATCAGCCCGGAGGACAGCCAGTACACCGCCTTCGAGGCGAATGGCCGCCTCTACCAATTCCTTAGGGTCCCCTTTGGTGTCACCAACGGGGTCTCGGTTTTCCAACGGGAGATGGACCGGATGGTTGACCAGAACGGACTACAGGCCATTTCCCCTATCTCGATAACGTCACCATCTGCGGCCGCAACCGGCAGGACCATGACGTGAATCTGGAGAAATTCCTCCGTACGGCCCAACGGCTGAACCTCACCTACAATAAGGAGAAATGCGTGTTTAACACAGCGCGCCTTGCCATCCTTGGCTGTGTAGTAGAGAACGGAGTCATCGGCCCCGACCCCGAAAGAATGCGCCCCCTCATGGAGCTACCCCTCCCCCACTGTCCAAAAGCACTTAGGAGAACCCTGGGGCTTTTCGCCTACTATGCCCAATGGGTACCCAATTATGCGGACAAAGCCAGACCCCTCCTGAAAACCACGTCCTTCCCCCTCACGGAAGAGGCGTGCGCGGCCTTCTCCCTCATTAAGGGAGACATAGCCAAGGCCACAATGCACGCAGTGGATGAGTCAATCCCCTTCCAAGTGGAGAGCGATGCATCCGACTTCGCCCTAGCCACTACCCTTAACCAGGAGGGTAGGCCGGTAGCCTTCTTCTCAAGGACCCTACAGGGCCCCGAGACCCGACACTCGTCGGTCGAGAAGGAAGCCCAGGCAATTGTGGAGGCAGTACGGCGCTGGAGGCACTACTTGGCAGGCAAACGATTTACCCTCCTCACCGACCAACGCTCGGTTGCCTTCATGTTTAATAACAAGCTGAGGGGCAAGATCAAGAACGACAAAATCTTGAGGTGGAGAATCGAGCTTTCCACCTATGATTATGAGATCTTGTACCGGCCCGGTAAACTGAACGACCCCCCTGATGCTCTTTCACGCATTACATGCGCCAGCGCGCAAAGTGATAGACTTCAGACCCTCCACAATGACCTCTGCCACCCCGGAGTCACCAGACTCTACCATTTCATTAAGGCCCGCAACCTGCCATACTCCATCGAGGAGGTCAGGACCATGACCAGGAACTGCCAGATCTGTGCTGAGTGCAAACCGCACTTCTATAAGCCGGACAGAGCAAGCCTGATCAAGGCCACCCGCCCCTTCGAGCGTCTGAGCATCGACTTCAAGGGGCCCCTACCGTCATCCGACCGTAATGTGTACTTCCTCAACATCGTTGATGAGTACTCCCGTTTCCCCTTTGCCTTCCCCTGCCCAGACATGACCAGTAACACGGTCATTAAATGCCTGAACAAACTCTTCGCCTTGTTCGGGTTCCCGAACTATATACATAGTGACCGGGGCGCCTCCTTCATGAGCGAGGAACTCCGTCAGTTCCTATTGGAGAGGGGTATTGCAGCAAGCAGGACCACCAGCTACAACCCCCGAGGGAACGGCCAGGTGGAAAGAGAGAACGCGACGGTATGGAAGGCCACCCTCTTAGCCTTAAAGTCTAAGGGCCTCCCAACCTCCCGCTGGCAAGAGGTCCTCCCGATTGCGCTGCACTCCATCCGGTCACTACTTTGCACTGCCATTAACACCACCCCCCATGCTCGAATGTTTGTCTTCCCCAGGAAGTCGACTACGGGAACCACCCTACCAACCTGGCTGACCTCTCCGGGACCCGTCTTGCTGCGAAAGCACGTGAGGGCCCATAAAACGGACCCCCTGGTCGAGAAGGTGAACCTCCTGCACGCCAACCCCCAGTACGCCTATGTGGCTTACCCAGACGGACGGGAGGACACTGTCTCCTTACGAGACCTCGCACCCTCACCCCCCCCTCCCAACCCCCCGAGTCCAGCCGAGGTAGACGGCATGCCGGAACCCCACGAGCCTTTGCCGACTACGCAGACACCAGCTTTAACACCGGATAATGTAACACCGCCGCTGCGACGATCGGAGAGGCTAACGAAGCCTCCGGACAGACTGACATACCAGAGCTGGTAATACACTTCACCCCGCCGGACTCTAATCTAAACAAGGGGTGAATGTGGTAAACCACTGTTATAGTTATCACTGTATATTGTTCTCACTGTTCTCACTGTCACATCACTACACGAGGTCGCCTCTTGTCGCACTGTTATACCTGGGCTGACCACCTCCGACTCCGCCCATTACCTGCCCAGGTATAAAGGTAGCTGACTGGCTAGTATTCCTCCCTGTTGGATCGGATCACCCACGAGGGTGGGCTCTGTTATTTAGCCAATAAAAACCTTCAGTTACGTTCTTAACTCGTCGCCTTTTATTGGACTAATTGATAGGCATATCAAGGGAATCCTAAAGTGCAAGGACACAAGCACATTTGCTGACTGCGATACGCCATTCCACTAATCAAACTTCAGAACGTGTGTATTCACAGCTTCAGTAGAACCATTGTCTAAACACGGCCGGTCCTCCCTGGAGATAAGGGTACAAATTTACAACCAACATTGTACTAGTCGCAGAATATATGAATCACTGTGGCCTTGTAGTCACCCTGCTTGATCGACAGTTAAGAATAAAACATGTTTGCTAAAACAATAAACGATGCCTACAATGGGGAAGAGAGAACATCATGAATGTGGGGAATAGGATGAAACAGTAACATCTGTGACCAGCATGGCCAGAGGGTACCTGAGTTCAAGGGGTTGGCCGGATAGTTGAGGGGCTAAGCACATAAACCAATAAAGAGGAACTGTTGTGAAACTGTTTGTACGTATATGCCCCCATTCTGAAGTAGGAGGGCGTTGCTTATATATCTATATATATAAAGGAATCGTTCTGCCTGTCTGTCTATCTGTCTGTCCCCATGGGTGCGTCTGTCCGGCTATGTGCTCGAAAGTTACAGAGCGTACCTACGCGTGCATTACGTCAAATGAAATCTCACTGTTCCAAAACGATGGTAAGCGTATTGACTTTTCGGCCGGACAAAAATTGCGCCCGCGGTATCCGAAAAACCTTCAACATTCCGCTCATTAGCATCTCATTATCCGCTCATTAGCGACAGAGTGACCTCGAGGTTGACCAATCGTACACCGGGTTGCTGGCGGGTGCGGCCGGGCCCTCCTACGGTCCAGTGATGGGACGATTGACCAATCCTACGCTTCGGTCACCTGATGGTCGACCAATCAGTGCCTGTGTGGGCGGGCCTTATCGCTCTGAACGGAGGTGAGTCGCCGCCATCTTGTTTCCAAACTTTTCCTTTCTTTTTCCCGCTTTCTGCATCTTTAAAAAAAACGTTGCTTTTAAAACACATATTGTTTTTAAAAGAAGTTAATTACTTTCTAAATCTTTTATCTAATCTCATTAATTTTCCTACCTTTCCCCATTTTTCCAGGTAGGCCTCGAAGCCTCGGCCTTTCCTCCGCACCCACACCCGAGCTATGCACCTCCCGGCCCCAGTCAACAAGCGGCCCCTGATCGCCGCCATCTTTGTGATTGCTGGAGGGGTGAGCCTGAGCCGCGCGCCGCTACCGCTGCCATCTTAGTAAAGGCTGGTGCGGCGGTGGCGGCACGGAGCTCCGTGGAGCAGGGCACGGCGGCGTCTAATTCTTACCCCCCACCCCCCAGTCTGTCTCTCTCTCTCTTCCCCGCGCCTCCTGAATGCGCGGGGGAAGAGGCCCGGGGCACCGTGGCCGGTTTCGTAGACTACAACTCCGTGACAGGCGAGGAGGATCTTTGTTAACGCAATCGGCCACTCAGGCCCAGAGATCGGG